>NC_053458.1:21284001-21595876 GCF_015227805.2 Hirundo rustica
GGCCGGGGGACAGCGACGGATGTAAAGCCAGACCCGCCCTGAAAAGACACAACTTGGAATAAAATTAATGTCAGAAATCACTATTACTGCAGACATACCGATTAAATATAGAGCGCCAGCTTCGACCACAGAGAGACGACTAGAGAATCGCTATTTTCCTCCAAAGTAGCTTTGTATCCGCATCATTGTATCATACGTACATATTATTGCAGATGTATCTAACAATGAAAAAATAAGATTTTCAGCTCTACGCCACTGTATTATTACTTTGTGCACTGCATATTCCGGTACTTGAAAGCAGTATCCAAGCTCTTCAGTATTTTATAGTTCCGGCATACTTAAATCATAGGCCAAGCTGTTGTATCGTGGTTGGATTGAAGAATTATAAACCAAGAATTAAAAATAACAGATGAAACGGGTGCAGGTGTTGGAGGTCTTTATTGAGATTATAGCACAGATACACTTCTATAGTTACCTTTCCACTTTTATACGATAGTTAAAAATGCTTGCTACAGTGCACATATAATTTAGTAACCAAGAGAATCCAAAACTTAACTGCAGTTCAAATAAATAAATAACCTAAAGGTTTATATTTTAAAAAGTAAAAGGAACTGTACAATATGAAAATATAACAATACATAAACATTAGAATCTAGAGTTTTGTAGAAATAAAACTGCAATTTCCCATACATAAACAGTGCAAGAAATAAAATTCAGATAAGCTTCTGAACTGGGAATTTAAACAATTCTTAAATTATCATGCAGACATAGCATTTTAAGCCATGCTGGTTTCTATTACAGCATTAATGGTATCCCTTTTACCTGAAAAATTGATAGCCATTAAGCTCACTGTGACAACTGCTGCCAATCCACTCTTTTCTACAGTACATTATACACAGAGGTATTCTGTTGCATTCAAAAAGTAAAATATTACATGTTTCTACTGAAAAAAGTCAATATTTTACTTTTCCCCCTCCAACATGTTAGCTGGTTCAAAACAATGTCATGTATTAAAAACAGCAACATTTTTCCCAGGTTAGATGAAAATAAAGAAAAACCCCCACTATATAATGGACCATAATCAAGAAGTGGTTACTACCTAGTCAACCTTTAAGGTTCAGATTTTCTTTTACTAAAAACATTGAAACTGTGGAGATGTTATAAAGTTTGAGCTCTTGTTTAAAAGTGATGAATACAACAAACCTGAAAAAACAGTGGAAGTAGTTTTTCTTTTATGTGTGTGTGTAGTTACATACAGACTTGATTAAAGTGTTTCTCAACTTAAGTTTCTATACAAAATTCTCATTGAGGCAAAGAACAAGGAATGCAATTAATACCAAACTGTAAACACATCATTCATGTTACTCTGAGTGCACATCAACAACAGAAGAGTTCTCCTCATAGACTTTGGCAACAAGACTACAATAGGTCACAGCAGCATGAGTTCAACATGGAAGACTGGAAGCACTGCAAAAGAATATACTAAAAACACCAAGACCTCCTAGAAACCAGAAAAATCAGTGACAGGTGCCCCTCCTCTTGATAAGACACTCTCCTGCTCAACTGCTGCTCTCTCAAAGCCTCATTATTATTACTAGTTTTGTCAGTTCTGTAGTCTCGGGTCTGTGTGCTTTAGCTGCATAGTTGCCTTTGTTTGCACTCTAACCATTGTAGGTCCAAAGGGTTACAGTTCTGTCTGCAGAAGATGACAAGAAGGAAAGATCTTGCGTGTGCCACCTGCACTGAATAACTTTGTCCTTGTGCTCCCCTACCACCATCAGAGGAAGCTGCTTTGTCAGGTCCCCTGTGGAGAGGAACAGAAATCATCACTCATTTCATGAATTCGTACCCCAGCCCTTGGTCTCTTTTTAACCAGTTTGCTTACTCAAAGCTTACACCTGTATTTCACCTTACGAAGCGTACTTTGACCCCACCCTTTCTCTCTCTCTCTCACACACACAGAGCATAACAAGAGGTCCCAGTGTTTCAGGTTTTAGGCATTACTGGACACGGTACAACTTAAAAATGCAGATCTCCACCATTTTTACACAAGGTGATTAAAATTTAGTGGTCCGAGAAAATCAAGTCAATTAGATATACCCAATATCTTCCCTATTCTTAACCCATCCCAATAAAAATGAGAATTACTATACTTTTTTAGAGGTTTTTTTAAGGGTTAATTTTATGAATGCTGTCTGAAAGCAATGGCCATCTCACCAGGCAAGAGTGTTAATCAGTGGTTTTACTGTAATGAGTCCCTCACCCTAAAACAAGATTCAGTTCACGGCCTACACTTTCAGCACCACAACGAGGAATTTCCACCACACACAATCACATATATACACATCCTCAAAGCTATTTTTTCCCCTTTTAAAGTAAAACCCGTTCCTTGAGCCAAGTTCTCGACTCCAAGGTGAAAAGCCCGGAACAAGAAGCCAGGCCGTGTGTTACCTTGCAGGTCTGTCACCTTGATCTTCATGTCGTAGGAGCCGGTGAGCAGGTAGTGCGCGCCCGGGGAGAAGCGCACGGAGCGCACGTCGCTGCCGTGGGGGTGGTAGCTCTGCACCATGCGGCCCCCGCGGATGTCGTACAGCATGCAGCTCGAGTCCTCCTGGCCCGTGGCCAGCAGCCTGCCGCTGGGATCCACCGCCACCGAGGCTACAGCACTCCCTGCAGGGCCACAGAAACCCCAACAACCCCACTGCACGGTTAGCCGTGTTCTTCAAATAGTCAACTTCTTTTTTTCACACAAGAACATGCGTTGTAAAAGAACATCAAAAGCTGGCCTCAAATTTAAGGTGAACATACCCAGCTTAGAACAAAAGTCTATATGTTTCAGCACTAAAAACTCTGAAGCCATAAGCCACACTCAAATTATAGCAAAGACTATTAAAGATGCATGAGAAAGGATCTATTCCATCACAGGAAAGAAAGTCACTCTTATGAAATAATGTGGAATATTGCAAGGAATTCACCTTGGCCCTAAAATTTCGAGGACTTGAGTTAGGTTGCTGTCTTTGACGGCACTTAAAAGTGTCTGTTTGGAAGTCATAAGGCAAAAGCACTACCCATCTTCTGAACGGAAATATTACTTTAGGAACAAACAAAGAAAGAAACCCCCAGGTACAGATATCCTCACAGGTTATTTTTTTAAGCCAAACCACCCTCCTGTGCCATAACCTCCGCTTACATTCATTCTATATAACCTGGAACCTTCAAAGTCTATTTTCATGCCAGGGTAATTAGAAACACGATAGCAAGTCTTGCCTGTTCCATGAAACGTTGTTCCCACAACACGAACGCAGCTTGGCACTCTCAAATCCCAAAATCTTACAGTCTTGTCTTGGGATCCAGATGCAATCATCCAGCCACTCCATGTATAAAGTGCTAAAATATGTCCTGTGAACAAGAAGACTTCTTAATTTGACTGAGCATCATTAACCCAACACTGAAATATTACAGTTGGGATTCTTTTTTGCAGAGACTTAACACTCCCGTGGAAAACCTGCACGTTGCATGACCCAATGCACCAGTGTATGGCAATACCCAGCTTCGTGTCTTTTCTGGAATGATGTGTGCCCTGTCTCCATGAGATTAACAGCAAACATATTTAACAACAAACACTGCTCAGCTCCCCTCTAAATACCTGAGGACAATCGAGAGAAGAAAAAAATTCTTGCTCAAAAGAAAACCACAATGACTTGAAACCAACCCAACCCAACAATTTTATTAGAATATAACAGAGACCTAGAAAGTGTGACAGAAGCCACACTGTACCCACCAGTGTGACCGCTTAGGGCATGTAGGCCTTGTCCACGCTGACAATCTGTTGTGTAAATATTACAGTCTCCTGCTCCAGCACTTATTAAAATAGCACCACCACTTTCCGGGCCTTCCATAAAAGCAAGGTCTCTAATTGTCCCATCGTGCATGCTGAATTCCAAATCTGGTCCTAAAATAATTTAAAAATCAAGGAACAAAATAAGGCACACTTTGTTAGTGCTGTGCTCTTTGAAGTGGCTACAGAGATAATACAGAAAATTTTAGGCAAGGGTGAACATGCCACCAAGTGCAAACATGGCTCAGCACAGAACACACTATTTCAATTACTACAGTGCAAATAAAATCTCTAAGAATCCTGGGTTTGAGTGTCACTTGAGCTTCCTACTTCCTAAAGCTTTGCAAAATTTACACAGACCATCACCACTGCCAACTGTAGCCAGGGTTTCTTATAGAGCACATTTATTTCTTTTTGTAAACTCTGGTGAACTCAAAAGGTTCTCTTTGCCAGGAGGAGACCACCATTCAGAGCACTGAACTACAAAGGACAAGGCAGCCAAAGTTCAAAAGAAAAGGGCCATTCAACATATCAATTCGGAGTGATGGGCATGGAAAGCAGTATTTGCTGGGACAGAAACCTTTTTAAGATGGGTGAGAAGAGGGACGTAGGCAAGAGAAAAGGCAACTAGGAGTGGAAATAAGTTCTTAGTGACAACCAAGCTCTAGAAGTGGGTAAGAGCATCTGGTTGGTTTACTGTATATGGGGAGGAATCTGCCAGGAGGCAGAAAAATATCAGAGTCTTGCAAAAGGAAACCAAAGCACAGTCACCCAACCTAAACAAAAACCTAAAGATAATTTTAAACACGTCAGTGGTTCTTTGCTGGATAGAGACCACAGAGATGGTAAAAGGGAAAAGAGACAATGAAAATATTGGAATAAAAATAACAAAATATCAATGTAAACGGAATGGTTTTGACAAATACTGAACAGTAACTGAAAAGAAATACTTTAAACTAAATATACATACAGTACCTGTTGCATTACAAGTTTCTGCATTAAAAGGCAGCACTTTCACGTATTTATCATTAGAACCAGTTGCTAACAGCTGTCCACAGGGACTCCAGGCTACACAGTAGATTGATCCTTTATGATGCTTATTCCTCTTGAAGCGAACTACAGGCTGTTTAGGAGTACTATAAGCACTGGTAAAAACAAACAAACAAACAAACATCATATTTCCTTTTGTTTCTAAGGGAAACAAAGTACTCTAAAATGAAGATCCTGTTTTTCTGTTATTTTGGGTAATATGAAATTCATATGACTACTTGCACTGAAACACATATACGTGATCAAAGACAATCGGATCTTCTAATTTTCTCGATTTTTCCTCATCTTCCCATTCTATCTGTGGTTGAACATGCAAAAAGAACTTACCCAGTCCTTTCATCTGTAAAGGGTTGATACAGATAAAATATAGTATTTACTAGCTATAGGACAACAAAGCATTATCCCCAGAGTCCAAAACTGGTGTGAGTTTTCTCTACAACCTTCATACATCAACACTTTACTTCATATTTAAGTTAATATGCATGAGTTCAATTAAGCAACAATAGGCCAAGCCTGTGCAAGAAAAACAGATTCACCAGCCTACGTTAATGAAAGAATCCTGACAGCATCATGGATCCTAAATACACCATGGATTATTATTTGTAAAACCGTATCAGCTTCACACACTGCTGAAAGCAATGGTCCCACTTACTTACATTTCCTTGATTGCAATCAATTACTTTTCTACAATGTTCTTTTTCTGCTCTCACAACAGAAAGAAATCAAGTACTTAGGATAAAGTATTGCAGTACCCATCTCCATGTCACTCCAGTAACATCAACAAAAATCCAACAAATTAAATTGGTATTGAAAAAATTTAGAAGCATTATTATAAATACTTTCACAGAAGGGGCAGAGAGAAGAGACAGAAGACAATCATCCGAGCCTGTTGAAAAACTCTGGAGATTAACATCGCTTTAGTAAAGAACACTAAAGTAAACCTACATGGCAGCTAATTTTATTTTGTTGCCAGAGAGGAAATCCATTGCAGATTAGCCTAAATCAAGATGGGTCAACACACTACAGAGCTTCCTAAATGGCCTAATGCCTTATCTCCCACTCTGGATTCACCACACTTGAAGAGCTGAGGATCACTGACTCTCAGGACATGGGAACACCTACCCACATGTTGCCAGTCCATTGCATGGAAGCACTGCGATTATTTGAGCAACATTTGCAGAACTCTAACATGTATCTGTGTCAGTGTTTAATCTTAAAAGTGTGCAAAACCCCCGACACTACTATTACACCTTTAGACAAAGGAAGAAAACAACTCTAGACCAACCTGTCTTGAGCAATTCATCAGTTTGAAGGACAAGTTTTAAAAAAAATATTAATAGGCCCAACAGAGTTTCAAAGAACAGTTATTCTACACAACCATAGCTTTTTGAAAAGCACATAATTTTGAATGCATGTCTAGACTCATGTTGTTACAAGGATTAGAATATCTTTAAGATAATGTAATCTCTCTGCTGACTTGTAAATCCCATGATGAAGTATTTTAGGCAAACTGCAAGCATAGCTAAAGTCAACAGTAAGTGGAAGAATTACAAGTTCCGAACTAAGGAAATCTCAGTATTCCTTTCGTGTCCAGATGCACTGCATCTCTTGTCACATCAGGTCGTGCACTGCAAGTACAACTAAGGCTGCAGAGCTGCTCAAGGCTTTCCCAGCCAGCAGAACAAGCAGCTGTGCAGGAGCCAACACGTCCTGCACTGCTTACCAGTCAAGAGGCTGTTTGGGCTTCGTGCCCAGTAAGCTGCCTTGTATTAGGTAACAGAAATCAATTCCTTTCTTGTTGTGTCATACTTTGCTCATAAATATTTTTGAATTAAACTTCAAAGGCTACCTTACTGATGATACTTGAGGAGGAAAAGAAAAATCAGATTACTTTTTGAACATTTTGGAAGTCTGAACATCAGTCCTAAAGCGGGAAGATGTCCCAGATAAAATCACTCTGAACACTTGTAGCTCTCTATAAAATTGTGGAGTTTTAGATGCTTGCACTTCTCCCCTCCTCCAAGAAAATAATTTAAGTGGAGCAAAATTAAAGAGATTGTTATTAATTTAACAATATTTATTTTCAGGTATATTTTCTCCATCCTATTAAAAAAATGGGTGGAAAGAATACTGTGCACCTGTACTTTCAGTTAACTACAAATGGTACCTTTTCTATCAAGGAACCAATACACCTAGAAAACAATGTTTAGAGTAAAAACAGGTCAACAGACACACTCTGGCAAGTTTTGCTGTACAGGTCAAGAAGATAAAACTTTCTCTACTGTTAAGTCTGTCCTCCTGCCAGGAACTGAATCTTGTGAGGCCCAGCTTGTGCTGGCTTGGGAACTGACACATGCTTTCTTCCACTGTTACAGCTGCAATACCAACACCACAGGCCAACCAGTAAACTCAAAGAAGCACAAGTGCTGAGACAAAAAAATGACACACATACAAGGAAAAGTGTGCTCTTGTGCCATACACCTTGCAAGTAATAAAGAGAGCTAAGAAGTAGCCCACAAAAAGTTCAGCGTATCACCTTATTTTTGTTTAGCAGTTCAGGATTCCAAGGAGAGCATTACTGTATTTATGACAATAAAATAAAGGTATGAAATGTACAGGTATCAGTAGCTACAGGAGAAAGAAGTGCTATAATACAGAAAACTAAATGGCTGTATTTACATAATGATTCATTAATTATATGTATAATATAAGAAATTATTATAAATGAATATATGGTATATATATTATATAATACAGAAAAATAAATTATTTTCTTACCTTGGGTCAATTACTTCTGGATAGGCACAAACTCTCAAAGTTTTAGAGTTGGAACCAACAGCATATAAACTCCCACTGGGATGAAAGGCTACAGCTCTGACAGCTTGTGTGTCTTCTAGAGTATTAATGCAAATAAACTGCTTTTTTGATTTGTCATCCTGTATAGAAGGATAACAGTAAAATTAGGTTCTGTGCAAAACTGGACATTTAAAAGTAGGTGTGACTGCTTTGTCATGTATAATAATAATGTAAAGCTATTGTAGCCAAGTATTAACAAGCAGCAGCACAGCAGGCTGGATCAAAGTACAGTTTTTGTAAACAATGTCTACTTCAAGTCCAACAATGCTCTGGAAGCTCTTTTCTTTAACCGACTTTTACAGATAACATTAATTAGTATTTCTCATTTTTCCTCCGGACTTCCACCTGCTTTTGTTCTTCTAAACAGCCCACTTCAGATGGGCAATACTACACTTTATTTCTGTGTACATACATTTGATCTGTGTGAAACTTGCAAGGGGAACAAAGCTGCCTTTTTACTGAAAACAGTCCAAGTCAAACAGTTTCTAAATAAAATTAATATTAAACATAGGATCAGATTTTCAGCCTGTATGTATGTAACACAAAGTTATCATTAAATTATGCTAAGTTTTATTACACCATCCTCCTTGTGACTTCCTGACCACCTTCCTAAGATAATGATTTTTATTTACGCAGAAACTTTGGGATGTACTTATTGCAGTTATTTCCCTATTAACTAATCCCCTGGTTTTCCAGACCATACTGACTGGAGTCCAACACTCAAAGTTTTAACCTGGAAAACACAAAACAATGGTTGTAAAAGGCATCCCATTGGAACATCTGTGGTACAAGGAGAAGCTGAAAGAGCTGGTACTCTGTTTGGCCTTGAGATCAGAAGGGCTTTTCAGGGTGTCCATGTGTACATCTCACCAGTGTACATAAATACGTGACAGGGAGAGTGAAGAAGATGGAGCAGGACTCTTCTCAGTGGTACCCAGTGAAAGGACTGGAGGCAGTGAACACCAAATAAAAGAAAGCAGATTCCATGTCAACTTTATTGGTGTTTTAAAAACACTGTGAGGGTGGGTCAGACATGGGATGAGGTAGCCCACAAAGGCTGGGGAACATCCTCCATCCTTGGAGAGACTCAAAACTCCGCTGGACCCAGCCCCAAGCATCCTGTTCTCATTGACCCTCTTTCGAGCAGTGGGTTTGGATTCAGTCTCCAGATGTCCCCTCCACTCTCAATGGTTCTGTGACTGTAGGCACAGCACCAACCCAAATTCATTCTAAATGGATTTAAGGATTAAGTACTGAATCTTTTGATAACACACATCGTAAAAGACGTGAAAACTCACCTCATCGCCCCTTGTCCTAGATAAATTCCCTGAAGAGTCTTCTGACTGTGGCTGAGAGACAGCATGTTCTGATGCACTGTTTGGATTTGGTGCAGTGTTGAACATGACAGGACAAAGCAACAAAAGAAGGGACAGATTTTTTGGTAAGTATTTTTCTGACTAAAGTTACAATTTCAGTCACTCTCGGAACTGACTAATTTGTGTCAAGTGTTATACATGTCTGAATCATTACCATTAAACTACTACTTTTACAAGGGACAGCTCTTTTTGCAGCAGCTCTGAGCATTGAACAATTGAACTCAAGCTAAAAATACTTTTAATTCTATAACATACCTATGTATAGACACAGTATCTATAGACAGAGGCGGAAGAACTACTGTTTCTTTCAGGTCAGCACTACTTTTAGTTAACAGCAGAAATTCAGCTCCCATTCTGCCCTGTTTTTCCATTCAACTAGCTTGTATTTCATAAAAAAAGTTTCCAGAAACTTAGAATAACACAAAATATACAAGAACTATATATATAAGATGGAATAAAAAGTCCAAAATTACATACAAGCAAAAAATGTAAGCCATAACAAATAACTATTCCTCATGCATGCAGTCAACAAAAAAAGAGACTTTATAATCCCTACGTATATATTTAGAAAACACAGATCATGAGCTAAATACCCCTATGCAATGACAAATTAGTTTGATACCTAATGATAAATACAAACAGCTCTCCCACAGTGCTAGCAGAAGGGTATTTCCAGTCCTGAAGCTCTCCAGTAACTCACCTTAGATTCCCTTGTACAGGTGACTCTTCAGGAAAGGGTATCTGATTAGCTGATCCACACTTGCGAGGAGTGCTTGTATTAAGGTTTGGGCTATCAGTTGCTATCCTCAGGCTGCCATCTGAAGGTGCTGCTGTGAAGTTACTTGCTGGATTTGTAGATGCAATCCCTTTGCTCCCATTACATTGCTGGCTAAGTGTTTGTACATCATTTCCGAGACTGTCCATACCCATATTTAATTCTCCTAGTTTCTGGATAGATCTAATAACAAATGACAAGTTAAAAGACCCAAACCATCAAACCAGGTCATGATGAGAACTTGCGGAGGGATACGGGTGGGTAGAAGAATAAAACTCCCCCAACCTGTTAAGAAACTGCTCAGTAAGGTTCTGCTGCTGGTCAGCTCCATCTTCTTGGTTGACTCCTCCCTCCAACAACATCTGCTGATACAGCTGTCGCTGCTGCTCCTTCTGCTCGAGGTGCTGCTGGTAACGTAGCCTTTGTCTGTAGTATTCCTGAAACTGCTCTGTGGAATCACGAAGCTAAAGAGAAATGAGAATCACAGATGGAATTAAAATAGTTAATTGTGGTATGTAACAAAAATACATACTTTCTGGTTCAGTATTTCAACACAGACATCAAAAAGCCAGGAGATTCATTTCTGAGGAGTGATGATTTAATTCTTCTTTAAAACCAGACCCAATTTCCATATTAAAAAGAGAAAGCACTGCCAGCCTACGCTATTCACTGTTGAAGCAGTCCTGCCATAATTCTGAAGGAGACTGCTCTTTCCTACAAAACTTCCAAAGTATTAAGATCAAAACAAAGAAGTGATTGAAAATAAAAACCAGAAAACTATGCAAGTCATAGTTTCATTACAAATTTAGTATTTTCTGCCATGCTGACACTCCCTGCCATCAGTCTGCAGACCCAATTTACCTCTCCCAGCAGCAGTGGTCTATCCAAGTGTTGTGTTTTACTTTTGAAATTAGCACCCTGGATTTATTTTCTGGACCAAGCAAACACTTGAATTTCCTCCCTCATAGTCTTTTCTCCTTTACAAACTGTCTTTAGCTGCCCAAACTGCCATCTGCCCAGGACTTGCTGCTGTCTGTATTCCCAGACCTCATTTTTCTTTCACTTTTTTGCTAACAGCTGAGAGCAAGATAAAAATGAACAAACAGAAGACCAAATGCACTTTAGTCCAAGGCCAGATTATCCACACTGAGCATCCCTACATTTTCTGAAGGACAAAAAACCAAATTGCATATTTATCTAACAGAAAAAAAAATAGGAAAAAAAAATAGTAACAGCAGAAAAAAAAACCTTGTGTGGGTTTTTGTTTGTTTTCTGGAGTGACAACTTTGTCATCTATGACCTAGAGTCGTATAAGGAGATCCTCATAACTCTGCATTAGTTCAGACAACTCATACACATTCTGTCTTTAACAGCCTTTGCATTTCTTCTATTAACAATTATTAACAATACTTGCATTATGACTTTGTTCTCTGACCCAATAATCTTTTAAAAATTCATAATGGATTTCCTAGCACTGCTGCATTCGCAATATATTTGCAATTCAGAAACTCCAAAGTTATTGACAGAAGTCAAAAGCATTTATTTTCTGTACTTGAAATTAATGAACTATTCCCCATTGCTTGGGTTATCATCCTAAACAACAAGTATATTCTTGTCTATACTTCTTTCCATGACTGATACTTGTTTGAAAAAAATTGAAACAATCTTTTGATTTTTTTGTATTCTGTGCCACTATTTGCCAACCAACATGCAAACCTAAAATATGTTGCCCATAAGCTCTATTCTATAAACTCTGGCTTCTAAATCAGCCTCTACAGGAACACATCAAAACCAAAGCTCAGAAAAGAAACTTAAAATTTCTGACTCCTATATGTATATATGTACACCACTGTGATGTGGGAAACAAAACAAGATGAAATTGCACCAGGTACTACATTCTTTTCTACTTGTGTGTAACAGCCTGGCCAACATCTTCACCACAGCACCTCCTGTCCTCATTCTCTCCTACAAATTCTGCATCTGCTTTATCTTTTCCCCCTCTTGAAGCCTGTGCTGTTTTATACCTAGCTAAACTCTTCCTTCCCTCCCAACATGCATACAAAACACCACTGCAGCAGAGAAACGACTCACAGTCCTTTAGAGGAGTGAAGTCTTCAAATGTGGAGGACTTTGTTAATCTCACAGTAGACCCCACTGCCTCACTCAAGTATCCAGAGCCTACTAGAACACAGCCCTGTCAAAGCCAGGCTGGTTTTCAATCCTACATAGATGTCATGAGCCAAGACAAAGTTTACCTAAGAAAATCAAACCTGAATCTGCAAACAGAACAGACAGCACACTCAATGCTAATTTTCACTACCAAATTTAAAGACTGGTATTTAACTGTGGAGAAAGAACAGAATAGGTAACTGTTTTCACTGTTTCCTTCTGAGCTATTATTTCACTTACCCCATATTGCTGCTAAGGAAAAAAAAAAAGGAGAAAAAAGATTGTCATGGCACAGGTCTTCAAAGATGAATCCAAGAAAAGTTATGCTATTGGATTCTGAATAGCAAAGATATATTTATGAGGGAATTGCCCAATTTTAATTTCTCTATGTTCTAGACAAGAACTGATGTAAAATGACCGATGAAACCTAGTGTTAACACCAAAAATTACAATCTACATGCTAGATTTCTCACTAGAACATGAAGAGGATGCTTAAGTGTGGATGCTGAATGCGAGAGATCAGGCAGCAGCAGCAGCACACTGTCTGTGTGAAACTAAGTCACATAACTTTCTCACACTGGCCTGAGAAATTGTGAGGAGGAATTCAAACAGTCCTTGGAGAAGGAAAACAACCTTTGCAGGTGTTGTTTGTCTCCCTGTTGTTTACTTGCAAGAAACGGTGGAGGGGTGCTGTTCCTAACTGTCCCATGATGGTGATGTGTTGGTTTGCTGACCAATGAAACTTTATTCTCTAGGAACTGTCTATAAAATAAGATTTTGAAGAGTAAAGCTCGCTCTCATTTCTAAGCTGGAGAGTCTTGTGTTATCATTATCGCTGTCCCTAATACAATAACGACACTTAAGCACTGTTTAATCTAACACAGTTGGCTATTTTTTTTTCCTTACTTTCAAAGATGTACACAACAGTTTAGCAGGACTGCTGATGTGGCAAGGCACTCTCATCAGCTGCATTACAGACTCAAATGACAGCAGGACTTTATACAATGGGGGGACAAAAAAGTAGTAGTTTCTTTTACAAGATGCAATATGGCATTTTTACTACAGCAAAAACAAGATTCAAAGCAACCCGCTGTCATGCATGAAGTTGTCCACACAAAGGCAAATCATTATGAAGTGATCAGAACCCAGCTCAAAGGGCCTCATTATTTTTAAACAAACAAGCACTACCTCATTTTTCTCTTGTTTGGCTGATCCCTGACTCTGTGCTGCATTGAGCGGTTCATTTCCTGGAGCTGAGCTCTGGCACGAGGCCTCACTGCCAATGGGATGCTGGGGCTCCACGGGAGTATCGCTTCTCGCAGCAACATGGAAAAGAAGAGATGCTTAACTGAGAAACATTAAGTGCAGAAAATCAAGTGGAGAAAGATAACATTCTAGAGTAAGATCTGGCAACACAAGCATGCAAACTTATTAAGTCACATCAAACTTAAGATACTGCTTAGGAAAAAAATGCCATTTGCAATATGTTACACTAAAAAAAAATAAACTCCCTTAGGAAAAAATGCCACTTGTAATGTGTTCTGCTAAAGAAAATAAACTCCCTGACAAACAAAAAGCACAGCCAGTTTCCAAAAAGCTCTACTACCACGGCACACCCCAATTTCATTTTTTAATCCCTATATTTGAATTCTATATCCTTTAACTACGTTACTCAAAATCTTCCATTTCAAAGCAATTATGTATACAAAATATATCTGATATACTATGAGACTAAACTCTTCCCAAAGATAACAGTTTAATTACCACTACCAATCTAAATTGAAACTAGTATCTGTGGATCTTTAACATCCATCTGCTTGAACCTTCCTAAAAGTGTGAGGTAGGAAAATGGTTACATTAGTTTTGCTTTTCTTGTGTTTTCAGTATTTCTGCATAACACTCTTTCCAAAACGGTTTGGCAATCAACCAGTAAATGTGCAGAACACATTACAAGCCTTGGATGCCCATCTTCAGTTTTATCAGCTTAAAGTCTTTTACTCAGTGACTTGGAGCAAGGGTTTTTTAGAAGTTATTTTGAACTTTTTGATTACCTCCACACAGTAACAAAAGTAACTCAGCTGACTAAAAGACAATTGTTTAATGAACTCAACTTATAAAAGAAATACAGTGTTTCTGTCATGTGCAAGATTTACACAAAGCTCAGCTTCCACCCTTGCAAATATTGCCATTTAGACTGGATGCTTGACCTGAAGTTGGATTTTCTTCTGAAAAATGTAATGCCTTCTTGAAAACTAGAGGTCTGGCCCTATAGTCCTAATCCTTTAATTCTGACCCTCCAATCCTAACTTTCGAGAGATGTACTATTAATGAAAAAACATGTTACAAACTACAAACTTCACATGAAAAGGCCTACATAAAGAACTGCAGCAATTAATCATCTTCTTTAGACTGCACAATGATGTTATTTGTGTAGAGTTAATCTAGTACTCCAATACTGAAAAGGGAATCAAAAACCTCTCAGGAATGAGTTTTAACACTGGACCCTGCTCTACTCACACAAGTGATAAGGTTTGATAGAAATGAGTAAAATCAGAGGATTCACCATAAACTAGTATCTTCAGGAGGTACACTTTGTAAAACTGTAACATCAGGGATACTTCCGTAAGACTTAAGCTATCCACAAAAACCCCAGTTGTGAAGAGCCTGGTAAAACCAAGATTTTAATCAAACAAAACAGATCCTTTTGAGCTAAGTATTAAGATATATATTAAAACATACATTACTGTAAGTATTTCCATTATCACTGGTGAACTGGTATCAGTTTGGTTGTTTCCTTTTTACTGAGTTTAATTACAGCTGCTCTTTACCATAACACAACATATGGAATATTGCTCCAAGGCAAAACTAATAGACACCAGCTGTGGCCTGGATTGATCACCACAACCCCAAATGTCATCTGCTGGCCACTGCACCCAAGTGCAGGGCTAGTTACCCACCTGGTCCTCTAAAAGCCAAAAAAACTGGCAGCTGCTTTCTAGGGAAGTTTGACCATAACCATTAGAAAGGGACAGAACTGCTGATCAAAAGAAACATGATGATAAACTCTCAGCTGGTAAGTACCATTTCTCCCAGTTACCAGGACATTTCTCTCAAAAACCAATTTTACAGTCTATATTTCATTTAAGAACTTATTAATAGCATAACCAACTATCTCAAAGTCCAATACAAAAACCGTAATACCTTCAGCTGCCTTACTCATCTTTGGTTTAAAATATATGAAATAAGTATTTCAGCTGAGCTACTATTGTAACAGTTTAAGTGATACAGGAATGCTACAACAATGTATATTGTCATTTCCACCCACTTCACTGGGCCATGGTAATTGTTCAAATATAGTTAAGTAACTTATCTACAGTGTCAGGACCAAAATTATTTTATTGAGATGTGAGGACAGAATACAACGGAGAAGGAAGATGGGAGTTACAGCTGTTTCACTGTGTCCATTTATTTATCTGGAATGGGAGATAGTATTACTGAACACAAACCCTAGCTAGGCCATGTCACATACTCAGAGTTTATTTGTGCTCTGTGCTAGGAAACTTGAAGGCGGCCCAAACTGAATTTGTAAGGCTCAACCCCAAATATGAAAATCTACTTAGATCATAAAAGCACAAGGAAGAAAACACCCTCTATACAGAGTTTTCATTACAACAGAATTTAAACCACCAAATTACGTTTCAGTGTTACAATTACGTTCAGAGGTACACTGCAGGTAAGAACACAGAAACAGTGCAACGCAAGCTAAGGTAAAAACTGAGCTCTAGCTGCACTTACCGCTCTGGCGACTCTTCAAAAATGCTGTGACATTCAGTATTCTCAAGCATGAGACTCCTGCTGAGATTCTGGACCCCGGGGTAATGGAAGTTAGCGAAGGAGTGCGACATGGGAGACGTTTTGGTCCCGAGGTCGGTGACCCGCTTGTCGTGGTTTGTCAGCCCACACGAGAGCCCATCTAAGGCAGGGTTTAAGGAACGGGTCATGTAAGCGTCCGCTGACTGAGGCCGTCGCATCGGGGATGACGGATAAGGAGAAAGTTTGCTGATGAGAGGCGTCAGAAGATCAGCATAGGCAGCTTTTGTAGGCTTGAGGAGTTTATCAACGTGAATATTAAGCATCTTTTGTTCAAAAGCACAAGAAAACACAGTAGCTGGCAGATTCTGCAGCCACGATAATAAGCTAAGGTCCAAGTCATCACAGCCGTTACCGCACAAGAGATCGATGCCCAGCAACACTTCACTTTCTGTGATTTCTTCTCCTGTAGCTTTACTCTGACAGAATTCCACACAACATTCGTACAGCAATCCCTTCATCACGAGCTGAAACAAGCGATTGTTGCTTGCTTTGAAGCCGGCCTCACTCAGCTTCCTGTCTGCCGGAATGAACTCTGCCACCATGACACAGGCCTCTTCAAAGCAGTGCACGCGGGCAGTGCTGGGATTCCAGTCCTTGAACTCGGCGTGGTTGGTGAGGCGCGGCAGCGTCAGCAGCAGGCACAGCTTGCTGTAGTCCTCCTTGGAGGGACAGTACTCCTCCAGCGCATGCAGGCACTGCACGGCCTCCCGCATGGTAAATTCCAGCTACGGAAACATTAACATCGACACAGCAATCCGCAGGACACGCCTTTCCACAGGAAAAACTTCAATTTGTCTGCTATCATTCATTTATTGCTTTATTTTAATGCTTACGCGTTGATTAGAAAAGCATATAGAGTCTGAAATTGCTGATATTGTAGTTACTACAGAGACAAATTCCTAGATGCTTTGACTTCCTAGAATCCCCCATCCAGTCCCATTTTCTAGAGATTTATGGAATGTTTTCATGTCACTGCAGGTTTGATGGAGGCTTAAAATCTTAAATCTGTGACTGAGCAGTTGCAATTCTATTGCAGCACAAGAGATTACTTCCATTCTTAAAGCCCACTGACTTATTTTCCCCTTTATTTCTATAACCTATGCTAGCAGCTTTTAATAAAAGCCTTGTAGATTGCTCTAGTTTCCAGTGATTAGCAGCTTTTATATTGAGATTTTCTGCTCTTCAATCAAAACTGTTAAAAAAGTTCCAAGAGTTCTCAGAAGACCTCCAAATGAACAGAGGGCTTTATTACAAAGCCAGTCGATAGCTAAGAGCCAAGAACCATATTAAATATGCAAACCCTGACATTTTTAGTTACGCAGATTTAAAAAATAGTAAAAAATCCCACTTAGCCATGTTACCTAGACACTTCAATACAGCAGCCTTTGACCCACAACATGCCAACACATTTGGTAACATTTACAACAAAATAAGGAACAATAATCTGATTTTTCCCCTCTATTGCTATCCTAGTAACAGTATACAGATTGAGGGATGAAAGGACTAGTATTCCTCCCATTTACAACTAAAAATATGGACTTTTAACTTTCTCTACTCTGTCACGAAAAATCCCTGAAGTACAATGTAAGTGTAATGGGACTGAGAATTAAAATCAATTCAGTCTGGAAAACAAAGTCACTTGTCTTAAAACTACTGTCATTCTTCATTTTTAATTTCATAACATTTTTGTCTTAGAAATTTGGTAGTACTGTATTGTCAACATAAATGAAAAACTGTAACTAATTTCATGATCTGCACACCTTCTTTGCCAGATTGAATTAATGTCTCTTTCCTTATCAAAAGCTTAAGTCCACAACTCCTGCTGTTTGCACATTTAACTGAAAGAGTCCTTTGTGAACACATCTGCTCCCTCAAACAAACAATTCTGACCTTTCTCTCCAAAACCAACAGAAATTAAGCATAAAATTCATTCAAACTTTCACCTGGCCCAAACTACCACAATAAATTTCTGTGATTCTGAGGTCTGCTTCAGAATACTTCTGGGGGAAAAAAAAGTAATAAAGAAGAGCCCTATACTGTAGCACAATGGCCTAAAGTAAATCTGAGGGTAAGGGTCACAGACACAGCATATGGTCACTGATCCATCTGCAAAGTTTCAAGCAGCCCTTTTATGTACAACTGCATTTGAGACCAGGGAGCCACACTCACTTCCAAAGAATACTGATTACTTTATCCAGTAAAGTTTATGAAACCATTTGGTAATAGATAAAATCTGTGTATTTAACTGTGGGAGCTTCTGCTCTGCCTTTAATCAGACTAATCTCAAGAGATTTTCTGACAACAAAAAAATTCCCAAACCAGAGGCAATTCTTACATGCTGAGGCTCATCTTCTGCTGACATTGCATTGTTCACACATAGGGCTTCCAAGAACTTCTGCTTCATAATAATGTAACGAAACCTGCAGGTGTGAAGAGAAATACTATGCATCTTGCTCCAGTAGTTAATCATTATTCTAGAGACAAGCAGGCTATTTTACATCAAATTTCTGAGTTAGGCATAGCTATTGTCGTGACAAGGGACTCTGATACCAATTTTAACAAATTGGTAACCAAAACATTTTTTTTTTCCAATGGGAAATATTTCTTCTATAATTGCTTTCAGAAATAGTCTATTACAAATATGGTAAGGCTAATTAGAAAAAAGCAAGTATAGCAATCATTATTTCTTGAATAGAAGTATGACAGAGCGCCTATTAAAAGGTTGTACAACATGCATCATATTCCTAAAGTGTATGGCACATGACAACTCATTACAGATTGCGTGCATGTATTTTAAGTACAAATTTAAAAACACATGCACACACCTCAGGAACAGCACACAGGCTAGAAAAAAATGCCAAAAACTAAAGTGAAAACTCATAACCACTATTTTTATAGACAATACTTAGAAATCCATGTATTCTCCAGAACTCAAAAAACGTGAACTCTGACATACATTCTATTTTACCTTTTCTTGTCAAATTTTTCCATACATTCAAGAGGCTGAATAAATTGAAGAACCTCATCCCACTGGCCATCCAGAATCAGCTGCCTAGTAAAAGAAAGGATCACTTCTTGAATGTCACTGGACAAGAACATCCCTTTTCTAAGTAAGCAGCTCATTTAAATACAAAACAATAATTTAAATATGCAACAGGTCATCAATCCACTTTGAAAATTCAATGTTTTGCACAGGTGCCAAGATGACTCTTTAATAAGACTACCAGTAAGAGCAACATACAAGTCTGTTCTCAATATTTTGAAAAAATAAAGTTTGTCCTTCTAGTATGCTGTTAAGTACTTTTAAAGGCACATCAAAAAGGACAAAATGTTAAAAGGAACAACTAACCAAACAGAAAAAAATCTATGTCAATGTATGCTACCGCTGCCTGAGTGACTCCAAGTGGCTCACAGAAGGATGCCAGTGACTCCAGAGCTGGAACACATTGCAGGGCTGGGCCACAGAATGGGACCGTGAAAGAGCAGAATTACATGAGGGCACAAGTTAAGATCTTCTGTTTAGTGGCTCAGGGCTGGTGACTGAATCACAGTCCAACTCCTATGTTTTCATAAATGTGGTATTTAAGCACCAGAATAACAGGTCCTACCTCAAGAAGAGCATGTCATCTGAAAACAGGCCATTAATGACCCCACTTTCTTTCTCAAGTGCCAGCATGCTGATGTGAAGTTTCCTTGAGTTCAGAAAATCTAGTATCAGCTTAATTATTTCAGCTTCTTTAACGTTCACTGTTTCTTCAGCCGTCATGATGGCAGCCTAGAAGGAAAGAAAGAAAGAATTTTAGCTCTGATCAATATCTTATTTTCCGCTTGGTTAGCAAATGTTGGCTATGAACAAAAATAAAAATGCAAACTTACAGGACAGAGCATAGTGGCATTACGAAAATTTAACAAGATTAAGTAATTGATTTTGAGGTTGACTATGAAGCCATAATTAAGATCTACCAATGCAGCTGCAACTTTTCCATTTATGTCCTATGAATAAATAGGGGCCCAGATAAACAAATCTACCAAGAATCAATCCTCTAGCAGTGTGAAAATATTGTGCCTACTAAATCTGCAATATGTAAAATTTTCCTCTCTTGAAATGCAAACAGTGAAGTTCAAAGAGCATAAGAGTCACTTACTGTGTCATCATCTAGAGCTCTCACACATGAACTTAAATATTTCTAGCCCATATAAAAAGCACAGCACACTGAAAATGCCATCTCTCCTTACCCTCACTTTGAAGTAGCATATGACAGCTAAGCCAGGGGTTTCCATTCCTCCTTCCTGAGAAGGACTGTTTCTGTCTATTCTGTCATGAAGCCCAAGGTGGGCTAAGACAGGCCCTGCTGGCTGCCACTCTCCACATCCCCTTGCCTCCAGCTGTGTGCTCCTGCCCTTCCTCAGCCCTCCTCGCTTCTCTCACTGCAGGAGCTTCTCCACCAGCTCGTGGAGCTGCTTCAGGCTTCTCATGAGCTGTCCAGCCATCAGGAGAAGCGGGCAGACGTAGCTGGGGTCAGCAGGCTGCTTGTTTAAAGCTCCCACAGACGCAAGGTCCAAGCTCCTTTGCAACACAATTCCTCCGAGGATATGAGAACTGCAGCATATACTCCTCTTAGGAAACCTAAATTCAATTCTTCTTTTGGCTAAGTCTTGCCTGATTCCAACAAATATGACTTGAAGTAGAAGCTGTTGAACTTTCTTTTTCAAGTGGTGAAAAGTAACTCCTAAACTGTTCTGCTGAAAAGGAACAGGGGATGAAGGGAGAGCCAATCTACAAAGTATTGCCTTATCAGGAGCCCTGATTAAAAAAAACAAACCAAATCCCCCCACACCTAGCAGCACTCCTGTAGCTATGATTTATGAATATGATTTAACAGCAGGAAAATTTCAGTTTAATCCCATGCTACTGCAAAAAGGGACAGTGCCCCTTCTCAGCTCTGCAGTGGTGCCAGCCCCACAGCCAGGGTGTGTGCTGAGCCAGGTGCAACTCGAGCATTTCCTCACTCCATGGGCACAATACTGACACAAGGAACTAACAGAGCTCTGCTCTCTGGCAGCAGTAAACTCTTAACCTGACTTCAGTGCGCTCTCACTATCAGTTTAAGACCAGAGAAGAGACCAGTACCAGTGAGGAACCCTCAGCAGGAGGCAGCAGCCCCAGGAAGAAGGAGTGATAGGAAAAATGAATAAATGTGGGAGGGATGTGACCACACACAGCAAGACAAGCACACCAATAGGTTATAGTTGCCACTGTCTCCCACTTATAATTCAAATGGGGACACAAAAATTGTTCTCAACTCCCTCATGAAATCATTCACTTATGCAGATGCAGCAACTGAAAGACAACCAGCTATGGGCAACCCATCTTCCAAGACAACTTAAAAACATGATGCAGCCTTCAGGTATCTCATCCTTGGAAAACTGGTGGTAACAAACTATCTACCTCCTACAAGGGAAAGTCTGAGTAAGTGTGAATCAACCCAATGAAACACTCTTGAGTATTAACAAGAAATTCGCTATTTACTAGGGAGGAAAGGAAGAGACGATTATTCCATGAAACTCCTCATTGATCACCATAAACCAATGCTAGTGAACTTGAAGGGATACAAAACATTAGGCCTTAATAACATGCTTTTTGTACTACTGTCTAAACCCCAAATTTTCCATCTTCCTCACAACTGTATGTCATTTTTTTTCCACGTAAAAGCTTTTGCCAGAACATTTGACTAGCAAAGCATTTGATTATAGCAGCACAGTTTATTTTGGAACAACACAGACCTAGTTGTGCCAGATTAAATGGCCTAACTTCTTAAAATGGGTCTAATTCTCATTTTAGTCACAGAAAACTCCAATCACCAAGTATTTTGACAGTTTCATGAAAGACACACCCAGAGACCATAAGCACACTCTCAGCCAGTAAGTTAGAGGGGAAAATTAAACTCTGGCATGTAGAAAGCTTTGCTGCAAGAAAGGAAGATACACACAGCCACAAATCAAAATCCAGAACTTGTAGAAAGATGCTTTTTCCTTATGTTTTAGCCCTGTTTCAACTTCCCTTTTTGGCAACTGGATATGGATTTTTGGTTCCAGAGAAAAAAAAAAATCAACCCTACCCTTTACACACTGAAGGGGGAAAGAAAAATAAATCAATACAAATTTAACCAGCAGTTCAGTATAAACATTTTAATTCACAACCTCATCTAAAGCATTTGCACTTCTCTTTTATTATGCTTTAGGACACTGGTGGTTTGTATGTAAACTAATTAACCTCCTTGTCAAAAGAAAGTAAGGCTCTGGCAAAGTTATACTGAGATTCCCCATCAGAAAAAAAATCAGACCAAGAATTCCTTTGAAGAAAGGAACATCAAGTCCAGCTTTCTTTTCAACAGGCTCTACTGGACACAAGTGTAAACAGGAAGCCACCCCACACAGCTTCAAAGTTTGTCGTAATTATTTATGTATTATACTGATGACAAAATGAGCATATTATTCAGTACTTTGATTCAGAGTACATCTACATCATGTAAAATCTAGCATCTGTGAGCTGTCTTCCATTTTCCATTGTAGTCTTTTTAAAATAAGAGGTTTGTCCTGAACATAAAGCCTCTGACAATTTGAACACTTAATTTTCACAAATCAGGGTAAAGAATGGTTGCACCCTCCGTTTTGATCTAAGACTAGTGACAGCACTTTTGGGGCACAGTAAAGAAAAGTGTATTACAACATCCAGATGTAGTTTGGTTACTGAACTTCTGAAAAGGAGTTGAAGTACACTGATAAGCTCACCCATTAACAGTATTATGATGACATTCAGTGTGCATTTCCTATCAGTGCAACACAAATAGCTAGAAAAGAACAGTAAACCTACTAGAGAAGATTTTCACATAATTGATGGTTTTTAGTCTGAGCTCAGACTTCTCTTACAAGCATTATGCTGTCAAAGTAATGAGCAGCATTTTAGCATGAAGTTATAATTATACACAGGTTTACACATCACCCTCCATGAAATCTATGAGGTTTTCTGACATTCAGTGGTATGCTAGTACATGTATAAATAAAAATAATAATTAAAAACCAAAGAACAGCCAGGAAACTCAAGATCAGAGCTCAAGCTGCATCTTTGGTCCATCACACTGTACTGCTTTCTGCTGGGACATATGGCACATGACATCACAATCTGATCAGCTCAAGCTCTAATACTCAAGAATGATTGAAGCACAGCATTAGCTTGAGGCAAAAATGAAAGCAAACCAGAATTACAGCTTAATATTTCAGGTGCCTTGTATTAATCACATTCTGATACAATGTTTTTATCTTGCCCAGTCTTTTCAGAATGGCACTTCCCCACATCTTCCTTCTATGGTCCACTCCCTCTTATCTTCTGCTAGTTCTGTATTTAAGTTTATTTTTCTACATCAAGAAAACCAAAAAACTTCTTGTCACAAACCTGACACATCTTTCCCTTTAACTTTAGAGGACAAGATGTTGTTTAAACAAGCTCTTTGGAACATAATGCTAAATCTCTCAGTGAGAGGCTTCACCCTTGTTCTGTTCTCACTCATGTTCTAAGAACATGCCAACAGCAAGAATCCTCTCACGGTGTTAAAAGCATTAGAAAATAACTCTTAAGACATTAAAACATATTTATCATCACTTTATGCATATAAATATACTATTTCAGGAAAATGGTTATAAACTAGAAGTATCTAAAGATAGGTAGCTTAAAGAGAGGGACCGTTTAGTGCTTCCTTAGAAGAAATACAAAATGCATAAGCATTCACATGATAAAAATTAAAAGTAAAGTTTAATATTGAAAAAAACAAATTGTTAAAGTCTACCATAAGCGTTATTCATATATTATTTATCAACTGAAACAAATCACTTGCCAGTAGCATAGAATCTACATTTGGAAAAACAGGCAAGGGATATAAAGTCTCTAACTATTCTGAAATACAAGAAATAAATGTAATAGTTCAAATCTTTAGTGTCATGCTGTGAGAGCAGTGACACATTTAAAGGGACTCTCAATGCCAAATTAGGAGCCTTGGTTCACTGACAGCTGCGAAGCAGACCCAACAACCTCAGCGTCCTGGTGAGCTGTCACAGAAAACCTCAGTGTGAAAAAGTCATGCATATTTAAAAAGCTGACTATTTTGCATTAAGCTATTTCACCTTTTAATCTATCCCACAGTCACTTACATTTGACTCTTGTGCCTTCCCAGAGGCCACTCCACACTTCTGGCTACACACAGCCCACAGGGCACTTGGGGCCCAGTCAGTCCCTAGAGGCTCCGTTTCTGAAGTGCACTCAATCATCTTCCAGTTATTCTACATCAAAAGAATTTACCCAAAAAAAAAAAAAAAAAAAAAAAAAAAAAAAAAAAAAAAAAAAAAAAAAAAAAAAAAAGAAGTCCATAGGTCCAATTTTTATCACAACTGACTCCCACAGCAGTCAGCACGGCTTGCTGACACCCATTTCACCCTAAGAAATCACACAATTCATTACCTCAAATGAAATGCATGGAGCATATTAAGGTCTTAAAAGAAAACCTTCACTAAACTTTGAACTCTGAGACCTTTTCTACTCCAATACACAGCAAATCAGCGTCCTCTTACATACCAGCCTTTCCTGCCTCACACAGATTTTTCACTGGCTTGCCATCTAGTAATCCATTTTGTTCCCCTGCTGAGATCAGCTGTTGCTCTAGAGCCACCCGGTAATCCCTGGCTCACCACGCCGGGGAGGTGACCGCAGAGCCCAGCATTCACCAGTCCCTGCTACAACACGCACACGCCTTGCCCAGCGCATTCTGCACCGCGAATGACAAAAAGGTGACATTAAATTATGCAATACTTCACATCGCAGTAAAAATATAAGGCAGAAAAATAAGAAAAGCCGAACAACTTCCAAAGGCTCGCTTTTAACGCATTTTGACTGTAATACCCCGCCTTGTTCCAACATTTTTTTCCGCTCCACGCTCGATTCTCTAAGAAATCCAGCTCCCCGGGTTTACAGCAGTCTCCCCGGTTAACCGCGCCGCGCCGAGCCGCACCAGCATTTCGGCACCGTGAGCTCAGCACTGGCGGCGGGCAGGGCCGCGCGGCCCCGGCGCAGCTCCCGCGGGGCGGCCCCGGGCACGGAGCGCGGCCCCGGCCCGCACCGCCCCGGCCGGGCCACAACAAAGGGGCGGCGGCGCTCGGGCGTCGCCGGCAGCCGGGGCGATGCGATTGCGCCCCCCGCGGGGAAGGCGCGGACGGGCCCCGGGCCCGCCGAGGACACCGGGCGGCGCCCACCTGGCGCCGCAGCGCCCGGCCGCGGCCCCGCCGGCCCCCGCCCGCCGTCCCGCCCGCTCACCTGCGGGGCCCCGCGGCCCGTGCGCGCCGGGGCGGGACGGGAAGATGGCGGCGGGCCCGGCTGTGCGGCGGGCGGGCCCGGCCCGGTACCGCGCTCCGTCCGGTGCGGCTGTCGCTTCGCTCGCTGCCCGCCCACACCGCTGCCCGCCCGGCGGCGCCCCGGGCCCTCCCGGCGCCTCTGCCGAAGTGGAAAGCAAAAGGGGCGGGTCGGAGCCGCCCCGCCGCGGGGGCGGGAGGAGAGAGGGAGGGAGGGACAGATGGCGGCGGGCGCGCTGGGCGGGGCCGCTTTGTTCGCGGCGGGGCGAAGCCGCCCGCCCCGCGGGCACGGCCGCGCCCCGCGCCGAGGGAACGCGGGGCGGGACCGGGCGGGGCTGCGGCTGCCGCCCGGCAAGGGCGGAATCCCCCGCGCCCCCGCCCGTCCCTGCCGGTGGGAACACTCACCCGGAGCCCGGTGTCACCTCACAGAGGGCGGCCGGGCCGTGTTCCCGGGGCTTCCCGAGCCGTCACCTGCCCGCCGACGCGCCCGGGGCTCCCAGCGCTCAGAACGCTCGGGCAGGGCAGGAGCGGCACTGCCCGTCTGCCACCGCCCGGCTTTCTGCTCGTGCGGCGCGGCCTTAAGGCTCGTTGGCAGCACCTTTAAGTACTGCGTGAGGTGCTGCCGCGATTCAGGTCAGCCAGGGATTTTTTAGTGTGCTTATGCAGTCATCTGCTTCTTGAGGCTGTTGAGCGAAGCATGCCTTCTTTACAGAAATCTTACGTGTGCGTGTGTGCTACCCGTGTTCTATGAAGATGTTTTCATATTAATTTGACTTTCAGTTACATTTTTGTAATTGTCAAAAGATTATGGCACCTTAGAGACATTACGGTGAACAGTCACTAAGCTTGCTCGGTGTTTAGGTGTAGTGGTGAGATGTTAAAATGCAAGCACGGCACTTGGACAGGGTGCTTGTGAGCACACTGCAGTGCCCTGGCAGGCCCTGCCAAAATGGAGATGGTGGCAATTTTCTGACAAGCTGATGCACGATATTTTATTTTATTATTTTTCTTAATTAGGCATGTGTACCACACATCAGAGATCCAGGGAAGGTTGTCAGGGATTTGACTGAAGCTGAACTGGATTCTCTGTCACATTCACAAAATGTCAGTGAGGTCAAGTCTACTTACTAACTGTTCTGCTGAGGATCTGCTGAAGGGCAGAGGGGAACCTGTTATTTTTTCTCTCTCCTTTCTGAACAGGAATACAAACAAATGTCCCAAAGGCTGTCCAGCGAGGAGTGTGTCTGGCTGTACAGCCGTGACTCTGCCAGGCATGTGCAAGGAGTGTAGAACTCAGTGGTTCCTTTTGTTCAAGTCCCAGCTTCACTTCCCAGGAATATGGATTTGCTGGTAAAACAATGAATACTTCTATTTACTTCCAAAGCTACTTGTTGCTTAGTTGCCTTTGAAGGTGCTGCTTAAGGGAAAACGTAATTATAGAAATGAAACTGTTTTCCAATACATATGATACAGCAGAAACGATAAATCGGAGGGAGTGTGGAAAAACAAGATGACCTTAATTGCCTAAACTGAGTGGTATGTATAACTTAACTGAGCATAGATACAAAAAATCCATTTAAAACTTTATTTAACCTACAAAATTCTAGGTAAACACATGTAGGCTTTTAAATTTAATCTTGATTTTAGAGTGGTTTTACAGTTTACTAATCTTTTGTGCAGTAGCTGTATTTTCAGTGGAGGTCCTGAGACCAAATCTGTGAGACTGGATGGCAAGAAAGATAAAGCTTCTTCCCACTTACGGACATGAAAGGAAAATTATGAATTTTATGTTATTCCGTTTCCTGCACAGAATGTTGGCCCTTTCACAGGTATGCAGCAAATTCCTAAACTCTGGAAAGAGATTTCAAGAACTATCAGGAAGAAATATGGAAGAATAGCAGTAGTTGGTGGCCCTGCTTTGGGGGGCAATCATACTATCATTACGTTTTGGTGAAGAGACATGTAGTAGCATTCTATGGGAAGAGAGCCCATGGCAGATCTCGTTCTCTGGTTGTTTGCAACTCTTTACTTAAGCATAGAAACACGTTTGGGATGTCTCAGCTTGCTTTGAACTCCCCACTCATTACTGCAAAGAAGGTAACTCCCACAAACAGCAAAGCTGTTGGGTGTGGGTTTTGGAGAGCTTGAAAATCAGGATTAGTGGAGGAGGAGATCTGCATTGCCTAGTGACAAAACAGGGCGCTGCAGTCTGCGCTCGGAGCACTTCAGGAAAGAAAACAGCAATTGTGTGACTGTTTTACAAATGTTGCAGGTGAGAAATGAGACACTGGAGAGCAGCACTGTGGAAAGGAACCTGAGGTCCTGCTCGATGGTGAGCTGGACATGAGCCAGCAGTGCCCTGGCAGCCTGGAGGGACATCCCTGTCCTGGGGTCACCAGGAGCAGCATCACCAGCTGGCAAGGGAAGGGATTGTCCCCTCTGCTCTGCACTGGGGCAGCCTCACCTCGAGTGCTGGGGGCACTTTTGGGCACCACAATATAACACTGACATTGAGCTGTTAGAGAGCATCCAAAGGAGGCCACGAGGATGGTGAAGGGCCTTGAGGGGAAGCCATGAGGAGTGACTGAGGTCCCTTGGTCTGTTCAGCCTGGAGGAAACAGGGGAGACCTCAGTGCAGTTACAGCTTCCCTGTGAGGGGAAGAGAGGGGCAGACACCGATCTCTCTGGGGTGACGGTGGCAAGACCCAAGGGAATGGCCTGAATTTGTGTCAGGGGAAGTTTAGGATATAATGAAGAAATGCTTTTTAAGCCAGAGGGTGTTTGGGCACTGGCACACCAGGGCAGTGGTCACAGCACCAGCCTGACAGAGCTCAGGAAGCACTTGGACAGTGCCCTTGGGCATTGTGATTCTTGGGGTGTCCTGTGCAGGGCCAGGAGTTGGACTCAATGGTCCTTGGGATTCCCCCCCAATTCAGCTGATTCGGTGTTGGCCCTAAAAATGGGCCAATCCCAATTTTCTGTACTTGTAACAGAGCCATTCAACTCCTTACATTTTATATTTATGTGTTTACAAATCTTTTCTTGTAAAAACTTTAAAAAAAAATGTGCATTCAAAGCTTTATTCTGAAAGATTTTACTCATTTCAAAAAAGGATTTCCAGAACTTTGAGGTGACAATTCAACAGAATTCTTGCATAATCTATAGAATCCTTTATGTCAGCACCATAGCTCCAGTTTCAGGTAGCTTAAACAAGAAAAATACTGAGCCCAAGTATAATCTGGCTTCAAGTAATTTAAATAATTGCAGGCTTGTGGGGCCTTGCCAGGTCTTGTACTGCAGACATTTAGATCACTGATGATGAAGAAATAATAAGACAGAGCTGCTGTGATGGAAAGCTCCATATTAGCTTTCAGTCTTTCTGCAAAGCTCCATTAACTCTCACATAAAAGTACATATAGATATTACTGAGTATGTCTCCATGAAGTTCACATACCATTAACTGCAAACTTAAACACATGTGAAAAACATCTTTTCATATCTTGCTTAAACAAACTTGTCAGTGGATAATGAAATACTTATTTACCCCTAAGCATTTTATACATCAAGTTTGAAGAAAGTTTTAAATAACTTTTTTTTCCAGTGACTGCTTACCTTATTTGTGCTGTTTTCTGTCCTTTCTTGAATCCTGGTGGTTACTAGGTCTTCTGATCAGTGGCAGTTCTGTCTAGCATTCATCAGCATTATCCTTGAATTCAGAAATTTAATTAAAATAACTCCATCTTCCAAAGACTTTGTACTGAAATGTGCATGTTGTAGATTGCTTCCTTACCTCTTAGCAGTGGTTTCAAGGTTAAGAGGTGTTTTTCTTTCTTGCTAGAAGGAAATAAGCTGGAGTAACTTCCCTACCATGTTTGACTCATTGCTGTAGTTGTCTAAATAAAACATGTATTTTTTATTCTGTAAGCAGGTTAAGTCTGAAGGTAAATGTGTGTTAGTCTGTATGTATGCCTATACAAACACACATCAAATATATTTTTACCTAAATGGAACAGATTGCTTTTAAAAATAAATTGCTTATAAATATACAAAGATGTACATGTTAAACACCTGGAATATGAGTGCTTATAGGGGATTATTTCCTTTTGTTGTTTTTCATTTATTTAGCTAAAAAAATGTAAAAGCATCTGTAAAGGGCTGTGACTGACAAGATGCATCTTTACAGCCACAATTCTTCAAGCTGCTTATTCAGCTCATTAAATTAATAGCAAGGCAGCAAAGAAATGCTAACTTGCTATTTGAAGAGCTCTAAATAGTTGTAGTTTATCCCTTTTTTAATAAGTTGTTGGAAAAAAGACACCTGACATGGATGTGACCAGTACAGCTGGATTTGAGGAACAAAGCTATTTTTTGCATCACATTTGTGTGGCAATCGATCTGAAACCTGTTCCAAGCAGAACTCCCTAAACCAGATCCCACAGCAGCACTATAGAATCGGAAATTCTGTACAAATGCAGGCACACAGTACAGTCATATTATGTCAGATTAAACAGGGCATGAGCTGAAGTTTCTCAGGGACAGTGCTATTTGCCAAAAGATAGAAAAAAACCAAAGTCTGTTCTAAAGCAGATCTAAACAAAGGCTGTTTTTAGATGAAAATGTTGAGTTTGGCTCACCACTGAAAAAAATAGCTTTACTGGGTGCAACTGTGTGTTTGTGTTGCAATATAATTCCTTGCTTGTGTCAGCCTGTTTGTGATGCTGTACAGGGAACTAACTGCTCAAACATAACCAGTGTTCGAGGGGAGGAAAGCTATTAATTTTCTTTCACAGTAGCTTTCAATTCAGCATTAAAAGCCCTACTGTCAAATTGCTGGTGTTGTTGAAGTTATCCTTCAAACAGCTCTGCAAATCTGAGATTCTTTATCTGTGTAAGGTAGCCCAGCAACCCAGTGTGCCTGTTGACAGTGCAGGGATGTCATGGCCACTTTCAGCAAGTCCTTGCTCTTACTCTGCAACCCAGCAGGATGACACCAAACTCCAAAAAACGCAGGATTTGGACTGGAAAAATTACTAACTTCCAAATCTGGAAGAGGCCCCTCATTTCTTTGATAGTGTTTCTCTTCAAGATAGCATCACTATCAAGTACAAACCATTTCACCAGAACTCACACACATGCTTTATACAGTACCTTGGCAAAGACAAGACTTCAGTTCACCCTGACAACCTTTCTGTCTGAAACAAACCTTTTTACCTGAGCAGGAAGTTTCTGTGGCTTTGGAAAAATGGAAGCTAACCAGAGCCCAGAAGTTTATCAGATGACTTAAAATTGTGACAGCCACTTCTGAAGAGAAGAGGGTGACACCTTGTTGTCCTCATGAATGGAATAGGAAGCCTATTCAGTTATTCAATAGCCTTCCTCTGACAACATCAGAAATCTAGATTATCTATGGAAGTGTGACCAAAGATGGGAAACAAAAGAAGGAATTGTAATGGTGCATATTTCCTACAATTTTCACATTGCTGAAATATGAGAAGAAACAAGATTTAAACATTAATGTGAACATTTTATAAATTTAGTTTATATTTAGAGGTAAGCAAGAAAACAAAAAAAGGTTATTTCGGTGCCATGCTTTTATTTAAATGAAAGGAAAAACTACACTGTACCACATAAGTAGCAATGACAATATTTTACAGCACAGCATTTGAAAAAATATGGAAGCTATGCTCCATAGAAGTGGACAAGTAAGCACACAATACACTGTACAATTTTCAACAGTGCCCAATAAATCATAATTAAATAGCTGAATTTGGCTTTAAACAGCCAAATAATAAAAACTAACAGTCATACTAACATTAAAAAAAAAAAATCAGTAGCTATTATGACTGTTAGAAGATGAAATTTTGCTGCAAAAACTAAGATGAGAGTTTGGCAATTCAGTCGTAGCAACAATAATAATACCCCTGATGAAAGCACCAGTGTGTTCTGGAAAGGTCAGTGATAAATACTGGCCTTTATGGAAAGCTTGCTTTCTTTCTTCTTTTTTTTTTTTTTTTTTTCTTTTTTTTAAACATGATCCCAACCAAAGATTCACTGTAATTAGAAAATTTGCAGGCTTAAAAAGGAAAAGCATCTCTAGCTTTACTTTTCCTGTATTAAGTAAAACCTTATACTGCGAGCAATGAAATTTTCAACTGCATTATTCACATTCTACTTTTAGACATTGCACAAATCTTGAACCTGTTGACAAATGCAAATTTCATAATACATTCAGATATATTTAAAATGACTCAAAGAATTCCTGTCACGTATTTAAGCTCACTTTGATTAGGTCGATGCGTGTGTCTTTATGGTGTTGCAAATCTTCAGTTAAATCATAGAACAGATTTTAGAAATAAAAAGCCTCCCATGATAAAACTTCTTTTGAAGTTATTCACCATATGTGTGTCAGTTAATTCCAACCTCCTGGTTTCTTGAATCCCTGTATATTATACACAGTTTCATATTGTTATTCAAGATGTTCCTACAATGGTATCTGTAGGAAGTGTCTAACAGGCAGAATGTGCAAACCCTCTTTCCCCCCTTTTTAATATTATTTATATCCTATATACACAATATGTATACACTTGAAATATAAGAGTTACATATCCTGGTGATATACATGCAAACAATAGGAATCAGCTAACCACAAATAGTTTTGAGCCACATACATATTAAACATGTATTTTAAAGTGTTTTTTTCTTTTTTTTTACAGTTTTAACAAATATACATAAATATAAGAACATAAATTACAGTAAACTGACAGCATTTTTGAGAAAGTGTTTATAATCCAGATGCACTGATGCCTAAGGCCTTATAATAATTTAAAAAAGTACTGTTCTAAACTACTTAATGACATCTCATTCCTGTGCATCTTTTCTCTAAGTAAATGAGCACATCGTAGTAGTGAGGCAGTTTCTCTCAAAGCAGTTTAATGAGAGAAACACGAACATCATTTTAGTCTCCCATGAAACTGAATGGACTACATACTTATAGCACAATACTGTCTTATGTGAATGGAGTTGTCACAACACTGAAACAGAACAGAATCACAAATCATTCAAGTCTTTTCCTGAGAATGAGATTTCCCTCCCCCCCAAACAAATTCTCTGGTGTACGATGTTATCAAAATAGCCACAGATTTAGGGGAGGCTTCAAGTTTGTGTTTTCTTCTTTTTTTTCCAGAACAGCGCTATGTTAAAAGCAAATTATAAGAGAAACAAACACTGAAACGGGAGAGTGATTTATAAAATAATCAAACACTGTTTTGAAATAAAATGCAGCCCTTTATAAATAATACTGAAATATGCCTAGAGTTTGTTTTTGCAAATGGTCACGTTATAGATTTACTGAAATGTCAGTTAGGCTTTTTTGCCATATGTACTTAAAAATTGCTGTGTCACAAGACATCACCTGTTAGTGTCAAGAAAACAATTTACCAAGACACACTGAAGATTCTTATCAGAATTATTCCCTAGAAAACTGATTCAAGTCTGAGTTGGCAGGTCTGAAGGCAGGAAGTGGCCTGGATCTTAAAATCAATGGGAACTGGATACACGACTTCTCAAAGATCTGTGACTTAGTGAATTCTGTGATTCTTCTGAATATTTAGTGCTCTCTTAGGCAACATCAGGGATCTAGTTCTGAATGTTTCATGAGTTCCTACTCCTTCCTTGAAGAAGCAGGACCTGACCTTGTGCTCTCTTCTCCAACTGGAACAGTGCAAAGCAATGAATGCACATTTGCTTAAACCATTTCAGAGACCTACTAAAACTTTTTACTTTGAGTTTTACTGGTGTTATGAACATGCACACGGTCAGTCATGACATCTCAGATGGCAACTTACTGAAACAGAAATAATTGCATCACTTTTACCCTGAGTTGTTGAATAATTCATTTGAAGGAAACTTCAAGCAGTTCAAAGGTTTTTCCTTTACTGTTTAGTTTATAAGCAAATCAGTACTATTTAATTGAAAAAGAATTATAAATACACAGGGGAATGAATCATCTTGATTTTGTTACAGCACACAGTAAGGGTCTTGGAGAACAGACCCATTCAGCTGTTACTCAGTGACATACAATTTATCATTTAGTCTTTACTGTAAGTCAGTATGCAAAGTTCTATGCTATTGAGAATATTAAGAAGTTTTTCTTTAGTGAAAGAAAAATAGTTCAAGACAAGCACAAATACAAACATATAAGGCAACAGATGTAAAAAAATGTTTGAGTCACTAAAGAGGAACATTCAGTGCTTCAGTGTATCTAATCAAAATACAGAGCAAATATACTCTATATGTTGCATTAGCACATACAGATTTCCACACAAGTCAAACATTTCTGTAATCACTCATAATTATTCACCTAAGAGTTAATCTTCTGCACTCCTAAACACTGTGTTTACATTCCAGTTGGACATGATAACAGAACTCGCTGTCCAGTTATAAGTTCTAAGAGTCTTGTTGGCAACTAGAAATCTATTTCCTATAGGCAGTAAAGATGAAGTGCAAGTTTATCATAATTGTCTCAAGCAAATTTTTCCCCATCTACTATGCCTTGGAGGGTAAGAGTTTCTTAGGAGTTACTGGTCTCTTGGTTTGCCACAAATGGCTGTGAATGGTAATTGCATCAACACTGGCAGACAAAGTTTTGGCAGGTATGTGGCTAAATTGCTTCCTGTCGGAGTTGTATTTATACAGTCCCTCTATCATTTTCTTGGTGATAGATTTGGGACCTATTCCTGTTAATTTATTGATTTCTTCAGTATCAGGACAGTACGTATACAGAGATCTGAACTGGCAGCCTGAATCCCGGAACAAGATTAAGAAATTATTGGCATCAGATTTTTCCATTTCCTTTAAAAGAAAGAGAGAGAAAAAGAAAGAAAAACATTCAGAATATGAGTTTTACATTGTAATTAGAAAACATCTCCATTCATAAGATTTAATTTTGGATCAATTTTCTACCAGAGCTGAAACCTATGTCTAACTCTGTTCACTAAAAGACCTTATTTTCAATCATTAATTTGCTGAGCTTCACCTATGTGAATTTTGATAGGGTAGATAACCATCTCAACCAAAACTGAACTTATTTAGACAATTTCAGCTATACTTGTTCAGCTGTACCTCAAGAATAGACATCCCAAAAGTCTTCTCGTAGACCAAATAAAAATTCTTTTCATCATCCATTTCATCAACTTAGCCTAATACTTGCAAGTTTGGGAACAGGAAACGACATGTGTCTCAGTATGTCTGAAAGATCCTCTGGTGCTAAAACGGAATTTCAATCATCGCTAAATCCACTCAGGCTTGGTCAAACCATGAAGTCAGTTAAAATGTATTGAACAAAAGCTCTATATTAGCTGAAATCTTCAGATTCCTATTCTCCTTAACAGCCCTTCTATGGGACATATGCCCTGAACACATACAGCTTCTATCAAGTGATGTATGCATCATCCTAGAGTTATGCAGGACATTTTTGCAGCTACTTTTTCTTCTGGGATTTCTGAGGGTCATTTTGCTCCCAGTTACTTAAACTGCGAGAGTGTGTCCTGATTTCTGACTTGGTATTTCCAAAAAGTGCCTGGAAAGACACAGAAAGCAGCATCTAGACATGGATGCAGAAGGATTGCCAAGAGAAGAAAGGGCAAGAAATAACTGCTGTGAAATTTATTCCAGAAATGAAATTCAGTCTGGATTCCAAGTGTCTGTGAGGTTTGATATCAGTTAATCTGTTGTATTTGTCACACTTGTAAATTGAATTTGTCAATTTGGTAAATTTAACAGTCCTGTTGCTCTCAAGGCTCAGATTCTGTGTTACTCCTTTTGCCTGGAAACACAGAGTCCCTGAGATCTTATAGTATTTGTGCACCTTCAGAAAGGTTTATAGCAGTGTAAGAGAGAAGCCTGGAAGGCACCTTCCTGTAGTGCAAAGTCCCAAATTTGCCCTTCTGCTTGGAAACTGGAGCTTCCTGTGCTGCATGTACAAAGTAACAGCTCTTGTTTCTACAGCACTGGAGAACCTTTCTTCCTACATAGGAAGCAAGTCACAGAAGTTACTCAATCCCTTCACTGATTGCTGCCATAATCTCTGAGGTTTCCTTTCAATATCTGCATTTCTGCTTTAGAGTCTCCAAAATGCCTGACTTTGGTTTGACATGGGTATTTATGCTTTTAGGGGAAATATACTCTTACCTCCAGGATCTTTTTCTTTTGACCTTCATTTACTTTTCCAGCCAGGCAGCAATGTGCCAGTGCATTCTGAATTATATACTTATTGGATTTAGCGCTGGGTTCTTTGAAGAGCTTTGGTCCTATGCAAAAGGAACGACAAATAAGCTGAATTAATCAATATGCCAACAAAGTTACTTTGAATGGTGTGAACTTCTGGTGTGGAACTTTTGCATGCACATATCCAGTAATAATACAGAATAAGGTTAGAGACTACAAATTTCACAAAGTAAAATGTCATTCAGCTGTCACTGAATTTACTTACAAATGTGTCTTTCATTATTAAATCATTAATATTGGCACCCTTGGTAAATATTTTTTCTCTCAGGGGACCTCTTCTATGAACAGTAAAAAATTTTGCTTTTTCTAACCAAAATTTCAGTTATCCAGGAGAGATATTTTTTTTATTTTTTTTTTTTTCCCCTATGCCTGTGATTTCAATGGTGCATGGTAGAACAATAAGTCATATGCAGTGGTTAGAGTAACTGTTGTCTGTCCTCTTTGGAATTCCAGACATGTTTTACCCAAAACCAGGGATGAAAGATCTGGCCTTACACTTGACAGGTTATTCTGTCTGTAAAATGTTTCATCTGGTTGCAGGAGAAATCTCCCGTTTCAGTTTCAGAAATGTACAGGTACTTGGGTCAAGACCATTTAAAGAAAAACCAACACGAATACCAATTAGGAAAATAATGTACAACCACCAATTAAATTTAAGATTAAATTTCAATTTGTTTAAGCATTGGGGGAAAAACCCTAGAAAATACTTGACCTTATGCTACTTTTCTCACAAAGAAAGTGGTATTAGGTTGGCAAAAGTGGAGCTTTTATGATCCTGATGATGCCAGGTCTTGGCAGTATCACGTGTGGTACAGTTAGAGGAAAGGGAGGAAGATACCATTATTATTTGATTCATAATATAATAAAGAATTAGTAGTCTGATCATGAAGTTCTTAATAAGCAACAAAGGATCTATTAGGAAACAAATAGTCCAGAATATATTTGCATTGCTAAGAAGATTTTTTTGCTCTTGCAATTTGGTTTTTGAATTTTGTAACTCTAGTCTAAATTGAGTTGAAATATGAACGCTTGGTGCCTTGCTAGAGACACTGCTGAAGTACAGAATGATGTGTGAGCCCATGTGCTATTCTGAGCCTGACTGCAGTTTATTGTGTTACCACAAATGCTATTGAGTACTTTTATTTTGGATTTAAAATGTTAACATTATATTATTACCCTCTACTTTGATGGGTAAAACTCAATCAAGTTTCAGGAAGCCGAATCAAGGTAACTGAAAACATTTTTACGCATAGAACCATTAATAGGCAGATACTTTTCTGACTGTTGTTGTCACTGACCTGTGTACTCTGTAGCAGAGGCGACTGAAGAAGTTGTAGATGCATTTTCCCAATCTTTTTCTCCGTTCCGACTACCACAGCGACTTGGAGATAAAAATCCTTCCACAGATTCAGACCTAAATATTAGTTTTAAAATCTATTAAAAAATTTCACAATGTCCAGCTGGGAAGCCTTCTGATATAAAAAGAAGGCAAGGTAGAACACAATGATTTGAATTATAAACTATAAACCTAAATGCACAATATTTAGTGCCTCTCGAGTGATGCAAGAAGTTGGTCTCTTGGTGAGGTATATGTTAATTTTTGGGCTACATCTGAGGGATAGAAACCTAACAGATGTTCTTGGTTGTGAAAAACAATTACTAAGCAGAAATTTGTGTTACTTTTACCATGTACCGGCCAAACCAATGTTATCTCATGTAGGGAACAAACCAGTTCTTGATAGAATGATGAATATGAAGCAAAAATTTAGTTCATTTATACTTATGATTGCAACAACTGGTAGTGAGAACTACTGTATTTAAGACAGCAAAACAATTTCCCTTCTATGTTTTGTTTTCACAAGCAATGACTTCTGGTGTTGTAATTCTTCAGGCTGCACTCAAATGTGGATAATTTTGTATTTAAAGGTCTAAACAAGATCATCAAGTTTTCCTAAATTATTACAAGATATTTAAAATATTTTTGATTGTGGCTACTGCAAAAACCAGTCAAATCTGCAGCTTGGAATAGAAGTTTTCTAAGTGAGAAAAAGGCACAGAATAAGGAAAAAAGTGGTATCATATAGAATTTTTTTTTGCATGCTCATTTTCAATAAAATCAGCAACAGATGAAAATTCAATTTACAATATATCCTACACCTTTTGTGATTAGCACCTGCATGAAGAAGGTGACAAATGTATCACTGAGATTCTCAGTGGGATCATCAAAAACAATGGTGATGTGAGGACAAGGTGACAATATGGGTTTGGAAAGACAGTGAAAATTCTTTCAAATCTATTGCTTTTATAATGTTTTAAATGTTTCAATCCCCTAAACAACTCCAAAGCCTGAGGATGATGTACTGCTTATTACAAGCATAGTACAGCACTGTACAACTCCAGCTCCATACACCAGGGTCATCTCCTGCAAAGCCTGTGTAGATGAGCAGCATCAAGCCTTTTGTAGTAACTAATGTAGCTGGAAGAAATCCCCCTCTCAATTAAAAGTGATAATTTTTAAGAGATGACAACAGATATTAGGCTAATTGGATCATTTATGAAAGTTTCTAATGTAATAACTAGAAGGCTGGTTCTTGAGACATCAAAGTAATTGAGAAGTCAACTGAAGGCAGCTGCAGGTTTGTCAGAGCTGATAAATAATGAATGTGTAGTGGCCATGAAGACATGACATGCATTATCATAATATGTACAAGTCCTTATCAATCCCCTTCTCCTAGTTTGCCTTTCTCCCCCCATTTCTTTTTCATACAAAGAAAATAGTATCTGTCTGAATATTATCAAGTAGTTCACAGAAATAGTAATTTTCCTCTAAATGATAATACAGGTTTTATATTAAGAAAATTTAAATTTTTTTCTGTTATTATCAGGTGGTTTTTAATGTAAAATAAATTTGGGTGTTTGGAAAAGGCTGAAGTTCTTGTGAGCATTCAGTAATTCCCTGTATATCTGCTAAAGGAAAAAAAAAAAACAAACAGCAAAGAAACTTCTATGTTAATAAAAAGAAAAGCAGCTATGTAGTTGCACGTAGTGTACAGGTTTAGTAAAATATCCACAGGTTAAGACTTGGATAGAAGCGGGTGAATTAAAGAGGCTGTGTGAACAGCATTTTGTTTTGACCTCATTTATACCTGCCCAACTGGTTTACATGGTAAAATTTGCAAAACAAATGATCATGGCTTGGTTCCCGAATGTCTGACAGTGGAAACTATCCACGTCTCAAATGAGGAAAACATACCTGTTCTAGGACTACACAATATATACACAACCTCTAAAAAATTCATGCTAGTTTTACATAGCTGATTATGAAATTTTATTAAATGAAATGGTTATTTTAGCTTTACCTTGGTGTTCTCTTGCCTGACTGCACACTCTCATTGTCCCCTGTATTCAGCGATGCCAATGAAAGACTAGATACTGAAAAAACACGATAAAGCTGTGAACCTGGATAAAAACAAAGTTGAAGCTCATAAACCTATGCAAGTAGGAGAGTCTGTTCATCAGACCAACACCAGCATCTGAAAGTCAGTAAGAGCTTTACTACATGGGACTAACACCCATCCATGCCATACCTGCATGCATATGTGCTGCACCTCATGTAAACCCTTGCTGACACCCAGCCCTTGGCAGCCACCAGGAATGGGCTCAGGTGAAGCACTAATGGGATGCACAGACATGGGAATATTGGCACTTTGTAAATCAAAGAATGCAATTAAAGTTAATAAGTCCTCTTGAAAGACAGCTTAAGAGAGCTTAATTTAAAGCTTGGGATGGATTCCTGGAAGGTGTTAAGGAAATACTTTAAATTACACTAGAAGATGGAGGGAAGCAGCCAGAGAAAATGTGGCACAACAACAAGGGTAGAGGAGGCTGTAACAAAAAGGATCACTGAGCAATCTGGTTATTTTTTCTAAATGTAAATTAACAATATTTCTTCCAGACATTAACGCAAGGTTTTTTTGTATCTAAAAGAATGCTGAGCTGTTCCACATGGTTAGTGTTGCTCTGTTCTTAACAATACATGCAATTGGTGAGCAAAATAGAAAAAACCCATGAAATATGAAAGTAACTTTTGAATTTTAATTTTGTCCATATTGTGTGAGTTTAAGTATTCTTATCTTATGGTCACCATTTTATTTATTTACCTATTTATTTATCTCTTATCTCCCAACATTTATTCATTCTTAGCTCTACAGGTGCAAGAAGAGATTAGTGAAGGAAACATGGGTGTGCGTGAAACTTGCAACACATATTTGTCCCTCCACTGGGTTTTCAGAGCTAACATTTTTGTTTGTTGATATATGCATGCATGCATAGCAGGTAAGTGACTTTCATCTTTCCATTTCTATGCCAAATTTTGCTTTCCAGTTTGGACACGTGCAGCTTCAATTTAACACAACTCACTCATAAGCGCACGTGCTTGTTAGGACCAAAACCCAAGCTGGTGTTTTAGCATGAACAGACTCTTTTTCCACAGAAACATTTGTTACCTGGGGGACCTTTGATTGGTGTCTTAGGTGATTCAATATGATCCCTATGAATAGATTTTGGACGTGGCTTTTTCTGTTTGATTGAGAGGGAGCGTGGCTTTATGACAGTATCCATGTCTTCCATAAGCTTCAGTTGTTTCCTTCTCATATATTCCTGCTTAATAAATTCTCGCCGTGCTCGTTCATCCTCCTTCTTCTGACGTTCTTCTTCTGTTTTGCGTCTAAAAAATTACCAAAAAAATTCAGCAGTAGAAACTTTTCAAATAAGGGATTTCAGCTAGCACAGTGAGGACAACACAGGCATCAGATTTTTGGAACTTTAATGTTCTCAATCACCAGCAAGAGACGATTGCTTTTAAATTTTTTTTATAATTTTCAGAGAGATTAAACTTTTTGAGACATTGCTACGAATAAACCCAAATGCAGGTTTATGAGCTTCACTGCTGTAACAGAGTGAACATTGTGCATTTGTGCAGAGAGAGCCCTGTGAGATACAGGCTCCTTGAGAACGGTGCTCGGAGGAGCTGTGCTCAGGCCAGCACAGCTCCCAGGCTGAGAGATGATGCCACCTGCTGTCCTGCAGGGCCAGCTGGGCTACTCCGCACAGCTGCCGCTAGCAGGAAATAACTTGGATATGAAGACGTAATTTTTTGACACGTAGGTTACACTTTTAACTAAACCAGACATTTTTATGTTCACCATTACTGATCATTTGGATCAGGACATGTAGTTTTACCTTGTCTCTTCCTTCTTGTGTTCTAGTTCTGCTTCCAGCTGCTGCTTTCGAAGCAAAGTCTCTCTCTCCCTTCTCAAACGCTTCTCCAACAATGCTGCTCGTTTCATTGCCATATCATTTTCTGCCTTTTGATCATCCTAGCAACCGTTTTTAAAGGAAAAGCACAAAAAATATTGAGATCTCGAAATTCAGCAACTGATTTTGCCAAGTCAGTAGACATTTAATTCTGTACACTGGGTATCCTAACATACTCTTGCAGTATTTGGAATAAGTTTATTTTTGAAGATTTTTCTTACAACTCCTAAAAACTTCATAATGGAATTTTTCCATCCTGAGTTAAACAAAATTCAACACTGATATGAGAAAACTTGCTAAGTGAGATATTTTAGTTTCGAGTCAGATCTCACATAACATACACAACTTCTTTCAGCTTTAGAAGAGTCTACATGTATGAACATGAAGGTAATTAGCACAAACCCCAATAGTTATGCACAATATAAAAGTAACTTCTGAGCAAGCCAGGTGTTGTGTTAGAACTGAATAATGTTTCCAGACAAGCTAGATCCATCTAGATACATGATACAAAATTTTGGGGTATTCTAAGACAGAAATAAGTCTAGACCACTGTCTTACAATATGCATTATAGTTAAAAGCCTGTCTGAATACAGCTCTTTAATAAAAAGTCTCCAAGGAATGCTCCCAAATACAAACTTCAAAAGGGAGCCTCAACAGACTACAATTCCCCAGCCAGCTGAGAGAGGGAAAAAGGCTCTACAAAGTGCAATTCAAAAACGTGAATAATTTTTAAAAATGCAGGCTGTTACGTACTTCAAAAACTTTTAGTTAAATTTGTGAGTGAGGTGGGGAAGTGAGAGTCAGATGTGAGCACCTTTAATCAAGATCACCAAAACATATGTTAAAAATAAATCTACATTCAGCATGCATCTTCCTCACCAAGACCTCCAAGCACTGTTCCATAACTATGAATGGAAAGGGATACTCTGACATGCTCAGAACTGCAATATGGTAGAATCTTATGATGCCAAATGAATCAAGTCCAAAAGCACATTTAGAGTTGCAGTACCATCTGCTTTGACTTCAGTCATCAGCAACATCCACGTTTCAGTTAAAGATTCAAACAAAGCTTAACAACTGACATACACATCCACTAGTAGTTCTCTTACCTTAAAAAAGAATCCACAACACACTTTCTGGTCATCTTCAAACTGTTCTCTATCACTCTCACCTTCATATTTCTCAACAGATGCCTCGCTTTTTTCTGGTGGCTTCAAATCTGATAAGGAAACTTCAATCAAGTTAGCTGTTTTGGGAGCTGGAGGTGGTAAAATTGGTTGGTTTAGCTGATCTTCGTTTGGGGTGAGACAGATGGTTTCTGTGATAGGCTGCGATAATACTTCAGACACGGTAGATTCAATAGGCTTAATCTCCTTTTCCTCCAACTTCTGCTCACCCTGTTTTGGCAATTTTGGTCCTTCGTCTTTTGCTACCTCTTCTGTAGGCTTGACTTCTTTCAAAAGGTTTCCCTTTAACTGAGGTTCGCTTACACGTTCGCCATCATCTCCAAAGCAAACAAATGATCTAGTCTGAATGGGAACCTGACTGGGAGAAAACCTCCTCAACCGAGGAAGACTGTCCACAGACCGTGGGGCAGTCAAGGTACGGTTTAGAGGCGTTATTTTCAGTTCATTTGGCCTAGGAGTCCTTTGCATTTTAATGTGAAAAGAGGCATTCTTCCTGTTGGAAGATTGTGGAGATTGATGTGTAGAGCGAGGAGATTCCTGTGAGAAAGGTGCAACAGGAGCTGGAGTTCCCCCTTGCCTTGAAGAAGACTTAAAGTCCCGAATCTGCTTCTGAGGAGAAGGTTGAGGAGGAGAAATAACCCAAGCCTGTTGCTCTCTCATCTGCATCAGCATCTCCTGCTGAAGGGATAGACGTTGCATTTCTTGTTGTAGAAAGTGTAGGGAAGAGTTCAGTTTCTCAATAGATTTTGTATATTCTAAGAGATCTCCATCATTAAGATTTTCTTCTGAGGGGCTTGCTAAATTCCATTGCTTTTCAGCATCCCCAGAAGTAGCAGGAGATTTTAACCATTTGCTATGAGAGTTTTCTGGGTTTTCTTTTAATAATTCTGAAGTCTTACTGGTTTGGTCATCTGATTTTTGAGTTTCTTTTTCTTTCAACCGACTGCTGTCAGTGAATACCTTCTCATCTTCAGCTCCTGCTGCTTCCTCTCGGAGAGGTGATACCCCATCACCTTTCTTTTTCACAACATTGAGAAAGGCCGTTCTTCCCATTTTCTGCCGCTGCTTTGTGAATGCAGCTTCAACTTTCTTCTTCTGTGCTTCAATGGCTCGCCTCTTTTCTTCTAGCTTCATCCTCAGCTGCACCATTTCAGAAGCCAGTAATTGTGTAGTGTCTCTTCCTTGAGGAACAGATGTCTCCTCGGGAATGTGAGCCCAAGCAACCATATGAGGGATGTTCAGCTCAGAACCTTCTGGTGTGGTTTTCTGAGAACTGCTTCCACTGCTTTTACTATCTGTGTGATTCAACTTCCTAAATTTCTGCTCAGCAAAGCTGGTCATTTTAACGCCTGAGCTCGAAGAAGCACTGCTGCCTGCCTGTGATTTAGTACTCACTGAGCTGGGACAGGGACTTAATTGATCCCTGTGATTGCTAGCCCGTATGTCATAATCCTGGAGAAATTTAGATGGTTCTTCCATGTCGGAGTCCATGCTTACAGTGTAATCTCTCAAAGAAGAATCCTCATCCATTGTCTCTGGGATATCTTCTGACGGGACATGTATTCCAGTATCTACCTCTGTGTTGTCAGTCACAGGACTCAGAGCACCTTTAGTGTCTGTGATTATATCTGGGGTAGTCTGATTTGGTTTAATGTTTGAATTCAAGATGCTCATTTCCCGATTGTGAAGAAAGAACCCATTTGTGATTTGGTCTGTTTGGAGAAGTCTGGGAGATTTTTCGGTGTCATGGATTATCTGCAAAGCTTCTTCGATGCTCGGCGTCTCAATCTGATTGCCAAAATCATCCAGAACTGCCCTGTTTTGCAGAGCTCCATTTGGAAACCTGTAGTGTCTGCTCTCATTGGCATTTCTTTGATTTGCATTAAGAGACTGATGGACCTTTGTGTCTTTAAGAGGGGTCATGTCCTTTTCCTCTTCAATATCTTGGTTCTCCTCTTCTCCATTTATTGGTTTGAAGGACAGATTTTTTCTAGAATGCTTCGGCACGCGGTTGATGTTTCCTGTCAGGCCTTCATTGCTCACAGATCTAGGAATTCCTCTGTTTGGAGTAGCCACTGGAATGCTTTTCTCTTTGTCAAAAGGAATGTCAAACGAAACTCCATGTAATGATGACCTAATAGAGATCAGAATAAAGAAAGTAACTGAGCAACTCATGGTTATTAATAAAAATAACAAAATATTTGTATTTGGTTTTTAAATTCTTTTAAGCTGGTAGTATTAAAGGCACTGTTAGGTGTACTGTATTTTACCTAGCTTCAAATATAATAGATATGCATATCTTTTTAGACAGATATTTTTAGATGGATAAATAGATACAAGTATAATAATTTTTTTAAAAGCAAAATAGAACAGAACAACATTTTCTTCAAACTCAGACAATGCTTTTTACTACTTTGGGCATTTTAGGAGTATAGGAATTGCCACCATAGATCAGAAGGAAGATGTGAAAAACACAGTTTACACACCACTATAACTCTTACCCTTTTAACTTTGTTTTAAACCCCACAGATTAAGAGTTTATGACTGGTCTGACTGAAAAGTAAAACATTCAGCCTGCTTGTTCTTAGCGTCCCCAAAATAATAACAAGCTTAAATGCTACTGAGATCATTAGCCGTGTTACTGTTACCACTTTTAGTTCACTGTGATGAGTAAATATAAACATATTTAACACCAGCAATTCAAATATCTGAAGTACAGCTCTTTCAGTGCAAAGAATAAATTATTTTTTTCTGAAGATTGCTTCCTATTAACCAGTTTTTAATCCATGATACAGTTTTATCTTTCTACTTTTCCAAGCAGCTTACAAGAATTCTTATTAGAGGACTCTGAAAATCCCAACTACAATAGAGCATTTACTACTACTACTCATAACCAAACCCCAGTATTTTGCAACCAGCTTGTAAGACTACTTACCTTTTTTCTTTGGGCCACGTCCCTACTTGCCCATCTACGTAAGACATTGATGAGGACCTCCTGATGACTCCTAAGTGAAACAAAAATAGGACCCAAGGTAACTACTGTGAAAAATGATTTAACATCACCTTCTGTTGCTTTAACAAATTGATCTGCTTCACTATTCAAAATGCTGCAATGGCAAGAAAGTGTTTATATATTAAAAATACAACTAGAGCAACAAAGCCAATTTCAGCCTGAATATATATTTTACCCCTCATCCCTCGAAGAACTCAATATTTAAAATATTCTACAAATCCTGCTAAAATATACCACAAATACTTGTTGTAAGCCATCTTCCACATAATCAAAACATTAAATTTAAAAATCCACACACAATGCATTTGGTACAAACACAAACTTCTCACTTGTACATTTTATAAATTACAAGAAGTCAATTATGTAAATTAATTTTTTTTTCATGTAAAGGTCTCCCCCTATTTCTGCATAAATGATGTCTGAATAAATACAAGCAGGGTAGCAATTTACTGAGAGGATGACCTTGTCTCATTGCCTCTCCCAGCCCTTAGTGAATTGTTACCTGGAACAGATGAATAAGGCTGCTGGGGTGTATGCAGTTGGTGAGGTGGTGTGTAAGCTGGACTTTCCAATCTATAAAACAAGAGACATTAACTTAGAATTAATACATCAAAAGCCACAATACAAAAGGGCAACCAGTCACCCTGTCCTTGGCCAAGGAAAAAATCCCAGATTTATTTTTTGTGATGAGAAAGAAAGTGAGGTGTAGCTCTCTTCTGGAAGTATTAATTTATCAACTAAAAAGAGAACACTGTAATAACCTTGGATTGGAACTAATGCAGGTGGACCAAAAAGTCAAAAAGGTTTTTTTCACACACAAACAGCTACAGAGCTGCTGCATAAGTTTTGTTAATGTATTTGTCTCCTGATTTATTTAATGTAAATTTCTCTATTAGAAGGTTCATTTTTTAGGTTTGATTTCAGTAAAAAGTCTAAAAAAAACTTGAGCAAAATGAGGCAGCTCCTACTGGCCCCAAAACTGAGTGTTTGCAGCCAATATCACATACTTTCCATTTATTTCTATTTTCAGTTGCTATTTATGTTTTCTATTTCAAAAGTTTGACACTTCTGCTTTGTGTCTGGACTGCAACATGCACTAGAAGTGGATAAAGAAGATTTTGTGATAGACATGACTTTCTAAATAAAAAACACATTCACCACTAATGTAGTAATTATAGAGATTTCCTCTGCTTCTACTTACACAGAGACTTTATTTGGTTTACAGAGAAGATCTGTAATTGTGTTAATTTTGTTAAGCTGTGTTAATCCAGGACTGGATTAACATAATTCAATGTTTTGATCAAGGTGCTTTTTCATGATCAGAACAAAGACATATACATAAAGACACCTGGATTTGTATGTAAAACACTTCTAGAGAAGCCAGACTTCAAACACAAGCTGGATTAAATCCTTTCATGTTTTGAATTTTGTCCACTGAACTGAAAAGCACACTCCCAAACTCCCATTTTTCAGTCAGAATATTTGTTTAGAGTATTATATTGTAAATACTTTATACTTTAGAAATGTCTCTAAATATTATTAGCAAGAAGGATATTCACATCAATTTAAGAAAAATACAATCTACAAAAGCATGGTTTACAACTATATATTAAATTATTCATTATAGGTTCCCATAAATTCCTGATTTTTTTTTTGTGTCAATAACGCTACACGCTAGCTACATGACATATCTGTTTTAAATGGCATTTGAGATTTCTGTGAAAATTTTAACATCCTAATGTCTGTTAAGTTATCTTAAAAGAAAAGCATGCTTTCCAAATTTAGCCCCGCAGCCTGTGCAAATTTGCTACCATGAAGAAAATCTATACAGTTATTTTTCTTTGGGGAGAAGACTGATTCTGGCACCAAGCCTGGGTTCCATGGCAACCCCAGACACGGTAACTGCTCACTGCCACAGTCCCACTCCCTCCTCTGCGCTGGCTCCGGGCTCTCCAGCCAACCCTCTGAGTCATTTCAACAAGCTAAGGCAACAGAAGAACATTCACTTTTTCCAGCTGGGTCTGTTTTTTCTGTCTTTGTGTGCTGAAATGGCAACTCGAACACTCATGGGGGCAGGAATGCACAGTTGGGGCAGGGAGGAAGGCCAGGACCAACATCCTGCAATCAGGTCTGTTCTGGCAGGGAACCTGCAACCTGTGCGTTGGATTCCAACCATCTGAATTTACTTTTTGGGCCCCTCCTTTGTCCTGCAGTGATGTATCATCAGGCTGGATGAAATACCCTGGTTTATGAGGAGAGATACAGCAAATGCCTTGGGGAACCCCTGCTTCAAAGGATATGTTCAAAACTACTGGTTCTTGCTCTCTTTATATGCTCAGTGTGCATGAAAATAAAATCATTGTCGACAAGAGAAACATACTTTGGATACATACAGGGAAAGGATTTGGAATCCCAGCATATAACGGCAGTAAGAAATATTACTCCTTTATTAAAGTCAGCATAGATTCCAAAACACTAAAAACGCTGTAAGGAACCTTACATCTCAAACCAAAACAAACCCAATCAAACTCTCACCCCTCTCTCCAAAAACCTCATCCAAAAATAACAGAAAAGGCTAAACAGGATTATCTGGGTTGGAAATCAACCATTTACTAAATATCCAGTTAAAATGCTAATCTTATCCTTCTCCTCCATGCCAGTTTAGACACATTCAATAAACCAAAATAAAAGCCCCCAAATTATAAGTGTACAGTAACGCTATCTCTCATTCACTAGGTTCACTACAGATCACTGTAAGGCTTTCTTTACCTTGACAAAAGAAAGATTTAAAAGGCCTAATGTACAATTTATGTCCCTTATTATAGAAAGAATAGCTTGGAAAAGACCTTTAAGATGATGAGGTCCAGCTCATCATCTTGTTAACCCTGCCAAGGTCACCTCTAAACCATGTCCATAAGTGCCACATGTACACGTCTTAAAAACTTCCTGGGATGGATGCTCCATCACTCTCCAGGCAGCCTGCTCCAGTGCTTGACAACTGTTTCTGCTGACAAAATTTTTGCTAATATCCAATCTAAACCTTTCCTAGTGCAAATGGAGGCTGTTTTCTCTTCACTTATCACTTTTTCCTTGGGAGAGGAGACCAATCTCCACCCGTCTACAGCCTTCTTTCAGGCAGCTGTGGAGAGTAACTAGGTCTCCCTTCAGAAATTCATCAAGTGTATGATTAGCCACAGAACATCAGGGAAACAGGATATTTCTACATTCCTTCCTAATCTGTACCAATAATACTAAAAATAATGTTTCACATTGTCTCAGTTTTGTCTGGAATAGAGTGTATGTTCTTCCTGGTAGCTGTGCAGTGCTGTGCTTTGGATTCAGTGTGAGAGCACTGTTGATAACACACTGGTGTTTAGCTGCTGCTCAGCAGTGCTTTCTCTAAGTCAAGGACTTCCCCGTGCCTCGTGGCAGCGAGGAGGAGCAGGAGGAGCTGTGAGGGAGCGTGGCCAGCAGAGCTGAGCTGAGCTGAGCTGGCCCCACAGGGACACTGCAGAGCCCGGCTCTGTGCTCAGCATCCCCTGGGGGAGGTGGCCGGGAGGGGCCGATGGCTGCTACAGGGAGCAATCGTACTGTGCAGCACTCCTTCTCCTGGGGTGCATCCCCCTCTCTCCTTTTCTTTACAATTATTATTATTATCATCATGTTTTATTTTGTTTCAAATTATTAAACCGTCTTATTTTGATTTCTTTCTGATTCTCCTCCCCATCAGAAGGCAGTTGGGGTAGGGAAATGAATCACAGCGCAAGTATTTACTTTTACCTATTTGAATTTCATGGCACTATAGTAACATAACCAAATCAAACTAAACCAGTCACTCAGGGGTTTTCTTGCTGTGATCTCAGTTTACTTTCGTTATAACTTTTGGAAAATTCGCTGTGAATTCCAGAAAAGCAGCTCCTTCAGAGCAGCCCTGGTCAGCAGCTCCACTTGAAACTGAAGAGCGTGTGACACTTCTGCATGTGCTGAATGCTGCGGGTTGTTTTGGACACTGAGACCAGCCCCCTGTCCAAGTGTACAAACATGAACAAGCAGCCTGCCATGCAGCAGGGACAGGGGGCTGAGCTACGGGATATTGCACAAAATTCCACACGTTGGATCGGGTAATTCAATCGCTGAGCTTTGCAAAAAGGCAAAAAACCAAAATCAAAAAATCTGTTTGATTTTGAACAGAAAGGAGGAGATTGTGAAATGTTACTAGTGATTCTCTTACATTACCTGGCTACAAAGTCAGAACCAGATGGACCATCCACATAATTTCTTCTGTTAGCATTCAAGCTGTGAGCAGAAGCTGCATCTTTTGCAGGTTCAGCTGCCAGGAAGAGCAAAGTTCAAGTTATTACAGTTTAGTATTCAGTTAAATTACATAGTAGAAAAGCTGTCCAAAATAATCTAAAATAATGATTTTCAAAGATTTAAAGAACTTTCATTGATGCCGTTATTTACATTAAAACTGTCACTTCCTTTCGTCTTTATGTCCTCCAAAGCTCCCAAAGTGGCCCTAATAAAAGAAATGGAGACCGACAAAAGAGACTAGAGAAAGCAAAGGAAGAACTAATACAGAAAAATAAACTAAAAAACAGCCATAAAATTAAAGGGAAACAGTTTTAGTATAAGTTGTTCTTCTGGAAGAAATGTTTCTGATAAAAGTTCTCCCCAAACCCTTAAACTGACTAGAAAATAGGGGTTTTCTTATATCCTAAAAGAGTTAGCACTGTTTAAAGATTTATATCAGATTTGTATGTGCTATAAAGCATAAAAATGAAGAAAAAGTATAAGAGCCACGCAATAAAAATCTCTTCCTAGTGCATGGAAAGCCAATTACAGCACTACTGTGTGAACATTTCAGTTACCTGAAATGTGAGTTACCTGAAAGTAGTCATTAACAGATCTCAAGATTTTTCTGAGAGGTGGATTTTTAAATCTGAGAATTGTTGATGGAAGATGGTGCCTTTGCACTGGGTAAAAAATGCAATTTTACAATTAGCTCTCTATTCACTTTGCCCAGATTTACGATTCTTTCTCTTGGTATCTTCTCAGCAACACAAGTACTTCAGGCTAAATTCTGCTCTTGATTTCTTATTATGTTTGTTATTCTTCTATGGGCATAAATGGATTCATGCTTGTTTAGGTCAGGAAAATTTGCAAGTGATTATACCACAACAATTTAAATGAGTTTTTTGGTAAAAGACAACAAAATCTAATTATGATTTATGAGATGAGATGAAGATTTACAATGAAGAAAGAGTACTCCTCTCCTTCTTTAAGGGGGCTGTACACTGCCAAATTCTGTTAACTAAAATATTCACTGCATCTGTGAACACAATGGCAATCTGTACACACACATATCAAAACATGCATATTAAGGCCAATCCATAACATAATTACCTTGGGGATGCACAACAACACGCGGCTGTACAAATGATGGCTTCACCACTTCAAACCACCAGAACAATTCTGCCATGAACACCATGTAATTGCTCTACATGAAATTAAAAAAAAAAAAGATGGAGGGAAATAGATGTTAGAACACAAGCCTGCAAATAAACAGATTAAGCAGCATCTGGGAGATGCCTCTGTTTTTCAGCTAGTTTCAGCCACTGTTTTTTTAGAAATAGAGACCAGTACAATTGATCTGTAGCACCAATACACGACTTGACCAGATTGCAACCGATTGGGTTGAAATGTTTCATAACAAGCATATGCTCAAGCCTGATGTCTTGCACCGAGGGCAGAGAGGAGCAGGATGGGTGGGAAAAAAATGCCTGCCAAAGATCAGCCATTTCCATTAAAAAACAGCAGTGAAAAGCCCACTGCAAGACTAGGCAATGCTTTTTTTCAGAGATTTTTAACATGAAGAAGTATGGTAACCCTTTGTTTTAGTACAGGAAGCTGGAATCTGATTTTGGCTTTTGTGTTAGGTGTGTTTTTGTCACACTTGTGAAGTTCTACCCAAATTTACAAGTCTTTAATGCAAAACAAAGAACAGCAGCAGAGTTTCTTGACTAGGTTAGAACAAGGTTTTAGCTCCAAAGGTTTATGCACTGCTGATATACACATCCCTACTGTCTGTTCCCATTAGACAGCTATGAAAGACAGGGTGAGAGCCACCAGATTAAACAGTAGGGGAAAAACAGATGAAAAGGAAAAAAATAACTGGTGACAAACTGCATCAGCAACAACAACAAAAATCAATAGAGGAAAGCCAGGCAGGAGCAGTTGTTTCTGCTGCAAGAGCCTAGAAGTGCAAAAAACCCAGAAGGTAGTTGACTGTGGAGGCTGAAGAGTTCAGAGGCCAAAGCTTCTACATCTTCAGTGCCACTTCATATCCAGAAATATAAACTGAATGAGATCAGCAAATATCCAGGTTTGAGCTGGCTCAAGCAGATGCACAGACCTGTGTCACCAGGCTTACAAAAGTCTGAACATGTAAACAATGCTTACACATTAAACTGGAAAACCATAATTAAACAATTTTTTCAAAGAGTTTCTTTCATTAAATTTGAAACAAAAATGTCATTCTAATTCCAAAACAAACCACAGGCATTAAAATAAAATATTTACTAAAAAACTTTTATAACAAATGAGAGAATCTCAATTCTGCATCAGTATATTTGAAAATACAATTCTGAGTATCTGTTTGACACTTTTGCTTCAGATTAATTTTTCCTGAGGATTTCTAATATAGATAAGCCTGTACCTCAGCAAAGGGACACTCAGACCAAAAGCTCCTCCTACACTGTACTATATGGTGAAGGAATCAGGCAGATGTTGCATAGTTATTACACAGAAATTATAAATAGAATAGGAAAAACCCCATCGCTGCTTATTCAGCTTGGCAGAACTGAATGAGGAAAAGTGCACAACAGAATCTTTTCCATTCAAGTAAATGTCAAGCATAGCATTTCAGAATCACACACTGATTTCATTAGGAAGCCTAGACGAAGAAAAAAGTCAGATGTACTTCTCAGACAAAATATGATTTTTAATACTACAATTTTAAATTATTTTAAATTCTCTCAGAATATTTTCCCCTTCCCCTTGCCTCTCCTTAAACTTTCATATTTTTAATTTTATTTTTTAGTAAAAAATTAAATCATAAAATGTTCTAATCATAGCTTTGTCCCCATCCAATATAATATTGCATTTAGATACTCCAATTTCTCATGTTGATGTTGAAATGCTGCATTTCAACAAAAAACAGACACACGATAGTGTGACTATTTTATGAAGTTCAGATATTCCTTCTGAGAGTTATCTTCTATGCAGTCCTGAGCTGCTGCAAGACAGTTTGTCTTCCTCAAGCCACCAAAGCAGTATTCACAGAACTAAAAATGAAAGTGCTGTACAGCCCATGGAGAACAGAGGCTACTTGAGATGTCTGATGGTGAGCCATCATGATGGAAATCACGTTTTCTCACAAGATACTTTGAGTCAGAAAGGGATGTTAAGAACGATTGAAGGGAAAGACTGACGATCAGTAACAAACTTTTTTTGAAAAACTAGCAGTGGGTCTGTAGTAATGGTGCTATCCAGGACTCAGAAAAATGCAGACATGATTTCCATAGATTTTGCCTTGATTATGGCGACAGAAATTCTCAGCTTGCCATATGATTATCACATGCCGTCACACACAACAATATTCAGAAGAATAACAGTATTTTAATAGTAATAAAAACCGAGGAAGCTCTGAGCAGCCCAGGCTGGCTCAAGCCCCCTGAACAGCAGATGGCAGACTTGCAGCTTCAGAGATCATTATTAGCTAAACATTGTCATTTAATTCATTTTCATTTAATCTCATTTAATTTCAAATACTTCAAATAAATTATAACCTCCTAATACCTGTAGGTTTTAGATCAGCATATTTATAGAATAACCATAATATCATATACACAAATGATACATATAATTTGTTGTCAGGCTTGCATCCACTAAAATTGGGTGTCAAAGCAGCCTTAGAGGCTTTTAGAATTTTTTGCTCAAAATTAACATAAAATACACTGTAACATTTTTACCACAATGCACATTAAAATCTCTCCTTAGTGGGCCAGGAAAACCCACAGCTTTTTTGTTACAGAAGCGCCAACGTAAATGCTTCAAGACTGCAGAAAACTGGAGCGTCACAAACTGAGTCGAGAAGGCCAGACTACAGCTGGGTGCGATCCAAGCACTAGCACCTTGTCCTCTGTCCTGCCACAGGCTAATAAATGCCACAAGAACTCAGTTTTCAAATCCACTATGCCTTGTTCCACACCAGAGCTCAGAGGGAAGAGCGCCTGATTAACGTCAGTGAAAGCAAACCACGCCGCTTCCCTTTAAATAATGAGTCAGGAACATTTGGTCCCTCTCAGGGAGAAACTGTCTCAAAAAACTGCTCCCTGGTTGAATCTTACGTTTAATTCCCGAGCCTGAATCCTTTTAACCCAGCCAGATGGGAAGGAAATGGCTGAACCGACTCCCACCCCAGCCAGTAAGTGCCTCACCATGCACAGCCAGCTGCTCTCCCAGGTCCTTAAGGGGCTCCAGTTGCCAGTTCAGGTTTAGGTGAGCAGCCTGCCTCACCTGGGAGGGAAAGCTGTGCAACATGTGTGGACATTGTGCAGCCCTGAATTTCTAGGATTTATCTATGCAATGTATTTGAACACTTTTTTACGTCTCTGGTGCTGGTAACAGCCTCTGCTTATGTTGTTTACAAATAAACACCATCAATATTACATCAGAAAGTACAAGTATTCAAAACCGCTCAAGTGCAATAAATATTTTTAATAGAAATGAACCCTTCAGATATCATACACTCCGGTTCAATTCAGCAGGGGAAAAAAAAAAGAAAAAAAAGAAGTTCTGGATCGGAATCAAAAATGATTTGTCAGTGCAAATGTTTTTTCTGCCACTCTGGTTGGTAATTAGGTGCAAAAATAAGGTACGTGTTTCATGTGCTTAGTTGTGATTCTGCACAGTTTGGAGTCTGGCCCACATCTAGGTCAGAGGAACGCCCTTTCAGTCAAGACACAGCAATCATCTCCCAGATTTGCGTCATTTCACATTCTGAAAGCTTTCATTCTGTAATAAACACGCCTTCTGCATGAGCCTGGGTGAGCAGACTCTACAGATCTCAGCAGAGACAGGCAGAGAAGCAGCATGTGTGCTGAAGGACCTGCAAGCCCCACGCTAGAACCGAGGGGCTGCAGAGCCCCTGGCCCTGCTGCCCGCCCAGGAACCCACTCGCTCAGAGCAGCAGGACTGCCAGGTCCTTGCAGGAACACCTCTGTGTCAACAACACGCTGTGCAGCCCTGGCTGTGCCCACAGGGCCAGCAGTTATCACATGCAGACAAAGATTATATGTATGTGCAACCCCGAGGGACAAATGAACCCCTTGAGAAACTTTCTGCACGTTCCCCAAAGCCACTGGTGGGCCACTATGAGCCCTTGCTTCTGGGAGACCACGGGGCTGGGCTCCAACCCAGTAAAAATGACTCTGTGTGCATGTGTGTGAGCTCTGTGAGCAAAGGAGTGCTCCGTGTGAATAGTTATCTCTCAGTAATAACTGAGTCATGCTACTGAAAATGGCAGCTGAATTAATCAAACGTGTTCTAATATTGTGATCTGAGTGTCACCGTCAATCCTCTATCAGGGAAGAGACAATGTACAACATGTGTACATTAAATGAGTAGCACAAATTTAGGATCACTATTTAAGAAAACAAAACACAAACCCACACATTTGTAAAGGCCCAGGTAAAGGAGCACTTCGAAAAGACAACCATTAACTGCCTGTCAGCTGATGCAGTGCCAAGTTCCTGTGTAAGCTCCCAAATCATGGCAAACACCAAATGATTGCAGTTATCAGTCAGTCCCTTCTCATACAGTTAACCTCCTACATGACTTGTTCTGACACTGGAAGCCTACGGCCCTACTTGAATAAAGTGGCAGAGAATGATCAAAAATTATCAAGAATATAATCAATTGCGACCAAAGATGTGTTCTTTAAGTCTTTTAGAAATAGTTCCCATGTATCTCATGTGACAAATGGAACATGTTTATTTTAATTCTTTCTCTTCAGGGACCATACAACATCCTTATAGCAATTATACATTCCATTGGACAACCAAAGCACAAATGCTACACACCTCCTATCATATCACAGTGTTAATCAACTGCTGAGACAAAGCAATAAATAACTCTTTAGGGTTCTGCAGGGTGGTTCACACTTCTTATGATGACACTTTATGCAAGGTTTTCTATTTCTACAAACTCGTTCTTTGAAAATGCAAAACATGTGCATGTCAAGTCACAATAAAACAGTTCGTTCAGCTCTGTGTGCTTTCCCTGATACAGGTGAAGAACAAGATGCTTAGAAAATAAATCCTGTCTGAAGATAAAACTGCTTACACGAGAAGGGCAAAAGAGCAATCTGCACAACTAAAGAAAGATTCAAGATTTCTATTATTTCCTCTTGTTAAATATGCAGGGAGGATTCAGAAAACATTGTGATTACTTTTACGTAATCACTCTCTACTTACTTGTGTTTGTCTGTCTAAAGGAAAACAACCAGGAACCAGTATGGTCCCTTGTTGGTGTCTCAAGCATCCATGGAATGTATTGAAATATTTTTATTTAATATCAGTAGCCCTGCCTTAGTAAACATCTTATGAAGAACTTTAACATGCATTTTTCTTAGAGGAGAAGAAATAGGCAATAAAGAGCAACAACACTTTCTGCTTCCCTTCCTTTGATTATGACACATTAAAGCTGTCTAGAAATCCAGACAAAGCTGATTTCTCCTCTGTGCTAAACCAGAACTAAGCCCACAGTTTCATCTGCTGTGAAATCTGAGAGCCTCTGTCAAAGACAGATGCTTAAGTGAAGTCGCTGTGTTTCTGTGCGTTTTGATGGAAAACCGAAAGCAGCCAGTGTCACCTTGGTCAAGGGCTGCACTGAATTTCTGCATCATATCCCATCTCTCACCTACCTTGATTTAATGTGCCAGGACAGTGCAGGGTGTTCTGGGAAGAAGGTAAGGTATGTACTTTGTGCTGGATCACTTAAGAAGAGGTTCTGCTCTCTCCTTTCTCTAGAACCAGCAGCAAGTCAGGATACCTACTGTAATTTCTAGGACCACACAAGGCACAGAACTGTAATTACACAAACTCTGCTGTGATTTTTTTCCTTTGGGCTTTTTCCAGTAAGATATCAGCAGTTGGTATTTTTTACTTTTTCTGTCACCACTATGAATGTAAGAGATTTTGAAGCCAAAAGCACAGTGGCACCTACTGTGCTGTATGAGCCACTCTGAAAACAGACAGGAATTTCTGCTGATTAACAAAGACACACCTCTATAAATCCTAAGACTTCAGACTATGTACATTTTGTAGGCTGAGGTAAGAGTAGCTTCCACAAACCAGTGTAACTCAATGTGCAATATTGAAAATATCCATTTACAAGCTTTTTTAAAGTGACAATAAAATTCTTTGGAGAATAAACAACATTTATTAAAACTTACTCTAACCAGATGCACTGGAAAACTAAGGAGGAGCTCCTTTAACAATTTATTTATTTTTAAAGCAAATTAATTCTTAACACTGGAAAAACAGAGTTTACAACAGTAGGTGAAGTTTCCATGCCAAGTTTTAGAAGAAAAACTTGGCAGCCTTGTTTTGTAGCATTTACATCTAAATAAGCTTCCATGCCACAGCAACTTGTGAAAACATGATCACAAAAGGGTTTTCTCAGATCTAGAAACACTCTAACTCTTTGAAAGAACTATAAGCCCTATCTAAAGGCAGTGTTCAGAAAAAGTAAAATCACTGAGTCTGCAGCACTTTAAAAGCGTGAAGTCTGATGCATTGGGATACTGACAAAATATTTCCTTTTTTTTTTTTTTTTTTTTTTTTTTCTTTTTCTTTTTCTTTTTTTTTTTTTAATTGAAGCTTCCTAGTGCCTACTGGCTTGAGAAATAATTGAAGCCATTACTACAAAAGTGGTATGATTAATTGTCAGGAATCAAAACAAGAATAATCAATTGCATTTATTCCATGGGTGTGTAAGCAGAGAGAAATGCACTGAAGGTCCCACTCGAGACCACTGCGTGTGGCTGTAGGGCTGTGGGGTGCAGCCAAGGCTGACTGCAATGCAGCACACTTCAGCAGCAGGAAGGCAGAGCACCGCATGTGAAATTTAACAACACCAAAAGCTGACTGAAAGCAGTCACTCTGCATACACAAAATAAACCAGCAGCAGCTAAGCAGTCTAGACTTAGGTCCTGCCGCCCTTACTCACCCTGGCAGCTCATTACTTATTTGAAAAGGATTGGGTTCAACCCTACAGGAGACAACAAAGCTGTATTCAAGCTCTGGCCCCTGTGACTCTGCTTGGGAGATTGCTAGAAAATCATAAAAGCGGTGAAATGACCCAGATATTTAGAAACCAATTACATCCCATCTGCAATGGATATGCTGACTTCAGAAAAATAATATTTCATTCCCTAAAGGCAAGCCAACAAGAATCTTAAGCAAATGAAGTGTGTTTCATATAGAAGAAAGTCTCGGTGAAACGTAATAATGAAAAATTAAAATTACAATTAGGCAAGAAATCATTCAGTTGCTCCTTTTCCTTTTGCAGAGGCTTAAAGAATTACAGAATAATGCTTTATTTTCTTCTTTCTAAAAGAGCAAAATCTTTGATTGATTGAAAACACTTAATTGCTTATTCAAACAACTGTATTTGTTGGAATTGTGTTACTGCTTGTACTTGGGGCGTCAAGCCATTGGATTCTCCAATGAAATTACCTCAGAAATTTACACTTTGACAGAAGTGAAAGAGCTTTAAGATTATAACCCATGAAAGTAGTGTGTATACAGAAATGAGTAAGAACAGCGAGTAATAATTCCATAAACAAGTCCTCAATATTTTGTCCCTTTGTTAAGGCCTTGATACATTTAAACTAATGTAGATAACTATTCAATTTCAACGAAAATATTGCAGATTACGGACTTCAACAATTAATCAGTAAGAAAGAAGATAAAGTGGGAAATAGTTTTGCACAAAATCAAAGTTTTTACAAATCTTTTTACAAGAACTTTTTAAAAAATACTTTGAGATTACTAGGAAAATATAATGGCCAAAAGAAGGTGGCTTTTCATTCTGCTGACATTCGTGTCTTGCATGCTATGTCACAAGAAAAGCCATACAGCTGCAGACCAAAAAAAGACTAAACATATCATTAGCAAAACAGTTCTATGGATTTTGCTTGCATTTTTATTTAATTGTTATATTTTTACCTTTATTGAAGAAGCTGCATAGAGCATATCCTCAAGACTGAAATGGCAACATTGGTTGAGGTATTCCTGACAAAATTCTTGAATCAACTGTAGATTATACAGGCTGTCAGCCAAAGACATTGTATCTTTCAAACAAATGTCTAAAAAGGAAGAAAAGAAGCAAAGATTAGATACAACTACAGATTTGCAAAACAGTGCTTTTTGGCTTTTACAGATTCAGGAGCATTTACTGGATAACTTCAGACAATTTCTGCGCCATCCCTCCCCAGGAGAGATTTTATTTTTCTAATTCAGAAACAAAAGCAATTATTAATCTACATTTTATCTTTGAATTTCTAAATATTTAGATTTTTTGGTAAAAATTAATTTTGTTTTTCACTGTTGAAAAGTTAATCTGTTTGCCTTTTGTGAAAATGTAAGTTATTCTCTCACCCCACCTATTTCCAGGTAATGAAAAAATACACTTAATCAAAACCTAATTTTTTTATATATAATTAGATTCTCTATAGAGCAATGGCAGTAAGGAATATACACGTTTTTGCATACATTTCTCTGTACATATTAGTTGTTTGTCTTTAAACAAGGACCTAAGAGCACATTTTAGCATCAACAAGCCTGAATCTTCACAAAAAACCCCAGCCTGATCTTGGGTATTTGTGTTTGTGGATTGAGATGTTTGAGATGAGACTTCCCAAGGAGCTGAAGGCTTTATATAAATTATCGCTCTCTGTTTGAAAGTGCTACTTAAAGACAAAGAAGTGGTGGCTGTGAACAGACTTGGGGAGTTCTACAGTATCCTCTGAGTACTATTTAAGCCCAGATGGCCTCTGTTGTCTTTTTATGACTGCTTCTTGGAAAGTTCAGTAGCAATAATAAGTCCCCCATGAAAAAAAGACAGGCCTCTGAAAAAAAAAGACTGAAGAAAAGAGATAGATATACTTCCAGAACATGCATCAGATTTTATTCCTAAAGCAACAATGTATGACAGAACTCCACATAAGTTTTGAATTGTTAAGGATAAAAGGTTTCTTCATAAAAGGAATCTACTTTGATGTCAGCAGGATAAGGATTCCCATCCTAAAGAAAATCAGACATAGTTCATAATTCCAACCTCAGAGATGATGAACAATAGGAAAAAATGCTTGACTAAACTGACTGAAATGCAATTAAATTTAGAAATGCAAAATGTGAAGTCATACATTTGAATCTAATAAAATTCTAATGTGACTCACTGACTGAAGGTGCTATGAGCAGGGAGTTATCTTGTATTAGCCTGTGTAAACAGCTGTACCTTTGGCATCACACGGCTATGGAAAAAAACCATTATGCTAAAACCTACCAGAAAGTTTGTTTCCAGCAGTGACACAGGAGCACTGCACAAGGCAGGAATGGGATGCCAGTCTGGATTTCTCTGTACAGTTACAAATACCCATGGTCAAGAATGATAAACCCAAGCTAGACAAGTTGCAGAGGAAGACTATTGAGGATAATAATGAGAATGGAAATCAAGGGAGACTGAAAAAGCTTAGTTCAGTAGCCTGGGCTAAAACAAGAGGAAGAAAACAGATCCAAAACGTGAACATCAGATTAGAAGCTATTCAAGCCAAAGGATAGTGCTGCAAGAACAACAAAAGCACATAAGACAGGCTACAGGCACACTTATGTAAAAACCAAGAAGGAAATTTAAAATAATGTAAAAAATTGAACTATACAACCGTGGTAAGAAGAGTCCAGATTTTCAAGAGTTTGACAGTTTTAAGATAGAACAAGATAAATTCATAAAAGGGATTATCTAATTTTGTACAACAGTCAACTTCTTTATTCAATGGGAGTCCTTTCTAGCTCTGTATTCCATCAAGGAAACTTAAATTTGAAAGTGAAATGAAGATGTAATGAGAAGAATTGATCTATTTCAGACTACTAAGAACTGTAGAATACTTTTTTTCTTTTTTGTTAATACATTTTTAAGCATTCTTGCGTATGTATTTTTATTGCCTGCCTTCTTCAGTTTCAATACAGAACCAAATCTCAGTAAAATTCAACATGCATCAAAAATTATATTACCTAAGTACAGGGAAGATGAGCAAAATCTTATTAAAGTGTTTCCAGTTGCTTTGGAGTACCTTTGAATTTACTTCTGAGACAAAGACATGCACATTTGTATCTTTAGGGAAGATGATGTCAGGACACCTAACAAGAATATTAAAACTGAAGTTCCAAAGATGACATGTGCCCTGCCCTGTTTAAAGCCAGATGCTGGAGGAAGGTGCTGGTCACACAAGACCTTTCAGACTGTCTGTGTTCCCTGCTGGAACAGGACTGAGGGACCAGCTGCTACCCCAGTCACCACCACCCAAGGTTTAACTCTTCCCTAGTCACATAGAATAGTATGCATTTGGCTGCAATGTTTATGTAAATTGGAAGTTCTATTTATCAAAATTCTCAAGCTGCAGAAGAAAGGTGAATGAATGCATCTTTGTGCCTTTTATCTTCAATGCCTACTGTGCTGGAAGCTCCCTATAAAGTGGTTGTGTACATGAATTCCAGATTTCAGTCCTTAGCACGCTGCAAACCCTTCTTCATATTCCTGGATTTCTCAGGATGTTTCTGTATAAGCGTTCCCACGACATCAAAGGTATCATAGAAAGAACACAGGCAGAAAATGATGGGTGTTAGCTGCCAAGACATTTTACAGCTCTTAGTTGCCAAGAGGAAGGTATAACTTTACCAGGCTGCTGAGCAAAAGAATGAGATGAAGCTGCTTATCATCACAGACAATTGCTGTTATAGAACAGCACAACACCAATACATTCTACACTATACATTTTTGGTTACTCTATAAATGATCCAGGTAGGTCTCAGGTGAATTAAAAGACCAGAATACAGATCAAGTATTTGCCATGCAGTACAGCTATGCAAAGCCTAAGTCTAAACTCTTCTAGGTTTTAGATCTGTAACTGCTCAGATTCACAAAAAGCACTTAGGCAGCTTCAAGAATAAGAGTTTTGCAGGTAGTTTCAGGTATGTTTATTTTAGCATGACAACAAAAAAGCAAGCACACCAGGGAAGGACATCTGGGCTCTTTTTATTTAAATGTAAAAAGAAATAGGCACAAAGCTTATATTAAACCCACCACATTCACATTATGCCTGCTGTATACTGCATTTAAGCACCTTCCTTCACACAGTTCTCAAACACAGACATTTAAACTTTCACGGCCACGTATACAAGCTGAGAGACATGCCAGACATACCCTCCAGTTTAATGATATCTGGACAGTAGAAGTGGATCAGGGCTGCTAGAGCACAACCATCTGTACCATCCTTCAGCAGATTCTCCACCAATGGAATGCAGGGCAGCTGTTTAAGCAACGTTTGCTCCTTCCGGTAACGAGCCTATGATTTGAAATGCAGAAATTTAGAGAAACAAAGGCTCTGAAACAGATGAAGAAACATATTCATATTATAGGTTTTAAGCTGTTAGTGAAATGCAGTTTTTAAGAAATAGCTGAATATTCTCAGTATTCTATTTCCTAAAACTATTCTTGTTACGCTACATTTTGAACAGGATAAATAATATCCTAAGAGGAAAAGAACAATGCTAATACTGAGCTTAGCCTTAGACCATTTTGATGATCTCTCTATAGCACACTAAACTAAATAACAATCTACACCTTAATTAAAATTTAACAGTCACTATTATACGATTAAAAATTATCTGTGTGCAAACACAGTGAGACAAGTCCTTAGCTGGTGTAACTTCAGTTTACTGGCAAGTCACATGACTCTGAAGTTAACACACCCAAGTATCTTGCCCAAAATTCATTCATTTAACTGAATTAATGACAAATACAGAAACAAAGAAATCTGCATTTGACCAACTCCATTTTTATTACTAGCATGTGTCACTATGAGCAATCATAAACATAGAGAAATATTAATGCTCAACTGTTATGACCACTAATGCAGTGACTCAGTAATAAATGGAAATATTCCAAAAATCAAGTCAGCATATAAAGAGATCATGAGGTTAGAATATTGATATAGCATTTATCTGCAGTGAATATATTTTCAATTTTTTAATTTTTCTTTTTTTGTGTGGGGGGCGTGTTTTGTGATAGGAGAGGAGAGCTTACTGAAAAAATGGACTTAACATCATTCCTATTTTTTTCCACTTCTTCCTGGGAAAACAAACGGAGGTGGAAGGAAGCGGTATAGATTTTCATTTGTCCATATTATTTACTAAGACATTTTAAAAACAGTAGCGAAGGGTTACTGCTGTATCCATACCACACGAGTAGTGGAGTGTTTCTGAGTTCATCTTTTACTATTTAAATGCAGCCATACCCACTGAACTGCGTCTCCCTGTAGGGACTCCCAGCAGTCTTTGTGGAAATCCCCCTCCCCAGCAAGGCTAAAGCTGCCTGCTCCCACCTCCCCCTCTCCACCTTCTGCCTGTGCTGGAGCAGGTGCTGATGGAACTGTACCAAAAGCATCGGTCCAGCGACAGCAACTCTCTGCTCCTTTGTTTCTGCAGTGAATGAATGCATGAGCAGGGATGGAGGTTTTAGGGGTGGGGGAGGAGTTCTTTAAGCTATCTGTGCACTTAAAAAGGTCCGTGGAACCACAGGCTGACCCTGAGGGCTGTACTGACTGTCACCCGATTTCTGTCAAGGATCACGTGGGATTATTGTAGTGAATGTCACTGTCCCCTAACTGGCCTAAGAAGTAAAAACCTAACCTGGCAACAGAAGCCACATCAATTTAGAAAAATAAAGGGCTTGTGCTTGGCCCAGAGAACTTATACCTCAACCAATTAATAATTTAAAAAATCCCTGAGACTTAGTTGTTACTTCATGCTTCTAGTGTAGTCGTACTTGTGTGTAAAATACGCTTTATAAAAATAAAAATCCCATTTTTGTGTGTTAGAGAAAACATTTACACCATACAAAAATCATGTTCCTGTTATGCATTATTAATATTCTTTTCTCCACGTTCTTAATACTGCCTAGTATCTAATGAAATAGGCCAATTTTAAGTGCAGTGAAAGTTTATTCTTTCTCACTCTGGCAATCCAGTGACCCTCTATGATGAGAATGTTCTAAGTTTAAATTCCATGTTATTACGTCCATGCCTGTCCTCCTGAACATGACTGAAATTAAGTCTATGAAATACCACAATTTAATTATGATTAAGCATCAAAAATGGTAAATTATAGAAACAGATACAGGATACAGATGGACTGAACATCATGATCCAACAAGCTCTGTTTAATTTATAAATTCTTTTGAATAATATCTTTTAATGGAGTATTAAAAAATATTTGAAATTGACAATACAGTGGTGTTGCACAGTAAACCCTGTGAAAAAGAACACTTCACTTTGATGAAGCCTTCACTGGCCTTATGAACAGTGCCCACCCATGCTAGAAACTGTGTCCCATCTTTGAAGTGGACAGAGAGGATTTAATTCATTGTAGAGAATGCTAGGCACATTACCTCAGGAAAGATAAACTCGCATAACCTGATCTGCTAGGTTCATTAGTGTATAGCAGGCATCATGTTTTAATTTGGTTGAAAAGATAAAAGAAATTAAACTGAAAAAATGAAAGACACTGGTAATTGCACCGCATTTTAAACAAACTTCCATTTGAAGAAACTCTTCTCATCAGCTGCAGCGTTTGCTACTAAATACATATGCAATAATGCAAAGGATGAACTTCTACACTGTAAAGCTCTAGAGCTAATTGAAACATAAATGCTAATACAAGCATCTTGTTTCTGAGATCCTAAACCATCCTGATTTGGCATCTCTGAGATTATTCCGCTTAACCTAGTCTAGGTGCAGTTGAGACACTCGCCTAGAAACAAGGTCAGCTAAAGATGAACCAACCGTGCCAGCTACTCTGTCATAAGTGCTTGTGTGTGTTCAGAGTTAATCAGTAACAATGAATGCTCTCACACATTTACTATACAGTAGTTAACACGTTATAAATTACTTATCAGAGTTTTTAGCTGCCTCTATGCTCAGGAATGTCTGTCACTATGAAACGTGCTCTACTCTAAAGGAAAGAGACAGAAGACTGGCTGAAGAGATAGAGCAGCCTGAGTGTTATCAGTTTAACTGCATCTCTACTGAACTAACAACACAAAGCAACATAACTACCACTAATTGAAGTTGTTTACAGATAACTGGCAGGGAAACTGGGTTAGCTTCCCAACAGATTGGGTATTTTAGAGCTGAATATATTTTTTATGCAAAGGAAGATACTCACTAGTAAAGCAACACCCTAGACAAAAACAGAACACAGGCATTCTAAAACTGTTTTCAAGTAGCCTCGCTTTGACAAAATAAGACAAAAAATTCTGTGATATCATGGTCCATCTTATATTTTTTCTTCATTATTCCCTCCAATTAGTTACACTACCTTAATTCCAAAACAAAATTAAAGGGCTGCACTGTGAAGAGTATCTGTGTGTGTCACAACTGTAATAGGTACCTTTCTATGGCAACTGCCCACAGAGACTGTCAGGACTCTGAACGCTGCTCAGGCTGCTGGAGACAGTACATTTAAACTGCTTTTCCAGACAGAGTAATTTTTCTTGTTGCCTACATGCAACTGCCTTGTTATTTTCAATTTCTTTTGCAATGTAAAAACAGTATTTCCTTTCTTATGGTGACAAATATCTATGGGACTGCTAGATCAATTATTTTGTCATCTTTAGAGCAATGATAGATGGGAATTAGTTCTTTGGAATTCAGTAAGAAGTATGCAATACTGCATATACCTGCACAGCTGCTCCCAGCCACACCTTGCCAAATAAACAATCTGAATGCATGTCAAGTGTGAATTCCCACATGATAGAGGAAAGTAATGATAACCCCAAGGTGACACAGCACAGAGAAAACAAACTTTATATTATTGCAGGCATGAAAAGTTATTAGTGAAATTATAGTCTCACTAAAAGTAGGCTGCTTTGGGTAATTTTGTGTGGGGAGAGATTAACAGCAGTCTTAAATCAGCTGAAAATGGGGAATTATAGATGAATAGTGTAATGATTGCATATGCTTAGAATAAATAACATCTCAGATTGCATGTAGCATCAACAATCAAAAACTACTTCTGCAAGTCTCTTTTTAAAAGAGAATTAGTATCAAATAGCATGTGTTTATCGAAAGTTTATGAAAAAGTAGTTTATAACTGGTCATACAACATCAGTTAATAACAGGTAGCATTGCCTTGTACAAACCCACTGACTGCCTGAAAAGTAATTCCTCATCCAGCATCATAGTTAACGTTTCTTTTGCACAGATTACCTTGCAAAACAGGCTTCTGCAAGTATGCACTCCTTTGCAGGGCAATCCGTTATAAAAGTATCTCATACAGATAAATGAAATGAATGATTAGACCAGCATGACATGGACAAAGCCATTCCCAAAATAAGCAATTTGATCAAAGTGAAGCAGCTGGGCAAACTTACAGGAACCAGTTTCCAAAACCATTTGGTAGGAGACTTCAGAGGAAGCAGTAGGAAAAAAGGATAAAAGCAAAAAGCAAAGGGAAAAAAAAAAAAAAGGAACATTTTATCAGATTTCATAAATTACTTTTATAAAGCAATTCTCTTTAACATTCTCAGTTCTGTATAACAGTGAGTTATAATTTAATGGCAAGCATAAGTGCACTGTAACCTCTGCATATTGAGCTAATTAGCAGCAATAACATTGGAGAAATGTCTGCACTCCTTGTAGATCAACATTATAATTTTCCCACATGAACAGCTAAGATTGTCAGATCAATGCAGTTTTATGAAATGCTTTCACACATCTAATTGTACTCTACATATGCAATCCGACTGAAGAATTCATTTGAGACTTGAAGTCAGGATATCACAAGTATCAAAATGAACTCCAGCAGCACACATGGGGAAGCAGGGAAGCTAAAGCAATGAAAAAAGGGAGAAACACACTGTAGTACAGTACACCCAACTGCAGTGAAGCTCGTGTTAGCTACTTCAAGCCAAAGAGTAACATTCAACAGTATTTTTAAACAATCATAAGACAGTTTTCAGGACAACAAGAGGTACAGGCAGTTATATTTTTACAGTGACAAATCACATTAGCATCAGCTGCATGATGTGCAATGACCTGAAATGTAGATGGAGTTTTGACTACTGGCAGAGGAATTATCAGAACTAATATGTAAACCTCTAAACTCATATACAATCAAAAAAATACTGATCTGCAGCACACAGATTCTTTCTGCAACTCTGTGCACTAGTCCGGCATAATATTTCTAGTATTAAGAATAAAAATATTGTCTACCAGTACTATACACACAGAAAATGTCACCACTCTATTGATTCCATTGTAGAAAAACAAAAAATCAAACCCATTAGCAAAGTGCAGGAAAGAATTTATTTTGTTTTCAATGAAGATAAATATTTTCTTGAAATGGTAAAAATGTAGTTTAAATCTACTATAGAATCTTATTATTTTATATCGTTGTTGAAATATTGAACTTCTATAAAACCTTGAAAACAACTATATTAATGATACAGAGCTTTTATGGAAAAAAGCTATTGTGCATTAATGGGTGTGCAGTAGTAATACAGCTGTTCTCAACATCCTTCTCCTCCATTTCACTGGATTGCAGCAGGGAAGAATCCCAAAGGCACTTAGAAGACATTAACTACAAGATGCCTGTCAGCGTGTGGCTCTGGACATTTCTGTCACTAAAGCACTTTACACGGGATTCGGTTTCTCTTAATCTCACTGAAAAATAGTCAGTGTATTGAAAAACATTCAAATTTGAAAACAAATTATCTTAATTTTCAACTGGAATCAGGAATTCTAAACTGTAACATAAAACAAGGTTTTGGTTACATTGGCTGAGATCAGACCCAGGCTGCCTACTCTTCTATTTAACACTGACAGGAACATTGTTCTTGCATTTATCACTGTGGTGTATTTCAGACCTGCACTCAAAAAGTCTGCCAAGGTCTATTTAATGCTAGGCTGAAGAAATGCTCTTTGGAAAAAAAGCACACATTGATTTCCATTCCAAAGACCAGCTCTCCCCTAACAGTAACAACTCAAAACTAATAATCCAATATATATTTTTATTTATCTACTTGGTTGAAACTGCAATTGAGATGACTATGAATACGCTTCAAAGGGGTGAAAGGTTTTTGAAATTTAAATCCAAACATACCGTAAGATTTATAAGTATATATTTTCTAAGGCCCACATAAAGAAAAGAGATTAAAGAAAAGCTGAAGTCTCTTGGACAATCTGGGAATTCAGTGGCTGTTGAACTGTCACTTTAGATCAGCAAGAATAAATTTTTTGCCCTGGAACTTCATAAAAATCAGTCACTATGAAACAAAGTAAGCAGAGAATCCTGGCTGACTTCTTCCTGGTGTTTAAAACAACAACAAAACCAAAATAAAAACCAATCCCCGCCCCCCCCCCCCCAAAAAAAAAAAAAAAAAAAAGCTGAAAGAACAAAATAGTCCCTCAGGCTGAGAGCCTATGGTTTTACACAATGATTTTTTTTATCCTCCCTAACAAAAAGCTTTAAACATGGCCATGATAAATTTATTTCCATATAAACTCATCTTATAGTGCCAAAACACGACAGTCATGCCTTTCATCAACTGCTTGTTTCTCCTATCTTCCTTGCACCATCATTTGTGTTCATGCAGCTGTGCACTGATGGGATCAAGAAGCTGATTCTGCCGCAAACTTTTCTTCTTGACAGGTTAGCTTTTGGTAGCACTGTGGATTTATGAAACATTGAATTCTAGTGGAAAGTGGAACTACAGTGTTAGTGTTTTACCTTCACACAAGAGGTTGCACTGCTTAAACTGATCTTACAAAAAGTTTGAAGAATTCAGGTACTTAAATGAAGTTCCATTTGTTTCTCTCATAGGATTTGCATTTGACTTAAATCTGTTATGGCTGATTCAGTCTAAAGCACAGAAGCAGACAGAAGAAGAACATGTTTTTGGGAAAGCTCCAACTACACTGAAAATCAGCAATTTAACCAGTGCAACTGTACATTCACTACGTATTATTCAGTGGAAGCCTGAAAATCAAAGCTATTTGCTACAAAACTTGAAATCCTAATTCTGAAAAGGGATGCAGAGACTCTACCAGAAAAAGATGAGGTTACCACACATCACCAGCTGATCAAGGCCCACAGAGGACTACCTGGAACTAAAAATCAAACACACTCCTTCCTCTCTTATCTTCTACAGACAGCTAGTAGCAGAAGACAGGGAAAGAAAACAAAAGCAACCTCATAATCTGTTAATAATGATTTTATCTATCCAGACGGAGAAAACAGGTATATATTATAATTTGTAGTATCTAATAATCTGTATTTGATGTTTAAACCTTTTGTAAGTGTAGAAATTTACTATTCATTGCAAAAAGATTCACCACAGTTCTGTAACAATACAGTAACACAGTTTGGCAGGCTTGAGGGCTATACTGAAATTATTTTTCACAACTAATTAATTTACAAATGTGTAACTGTAGGAAATTATTTAAAAATTTACATGTTAACTTCATTTCTCCTTTTAGGTACCTAATTTTCCTGCTTTTTGGCCAGAAATTGTACCTAAAGAAGAGTTTTTCCTATTGACTAAAACTATCTATTCTTCCCATGTTTGCCTGGGCATCTCTAATCAGCAGAAGAAGTATTCAGAATTTAAATTTAGTTCAGGTTCAAGACCTGACCATACCTTAGAAACTCTGAAACTTAAATAAACAAAGGTTTTGTCTAGAAAAGGGAGACAGCAAAGCTTCTTAAAATTTCATATGAGGTCCACCATTTCAACTGCTAAATGCCTCGGTAACATGGAGAACATAAATTAAAAAGACCCAGGCTGAAAATGACACTGGAAGGCTGAAAAGCTGAACAATGGATAATTCCAGTTCCCCTTCACGCTAAGTTTTAAAAAACAAACAGAAGCAACAGTTAGGAATTTTAAAACATGAAAGAAAGAGAATAAAACAATTCATATATTGATAATTAAGCTACAATTGTAATATGAGCATAGAAAATGTTAAATATATATATATATACAAGCATAGTTTAATTTTCCCCAAAAATGGAACATCACTTAGTAGGCCTTTAGTAAGTACAAAGACAGAATTTAATTCCCCACTGCTCACCTTTTTTAAATCTAAGAAATCTATTGTTACTAATAACTAAAATTTCGTAACTAATGAAATTAAAAATGATATACATATTTCAACAAGACCCAAACCTGGTACAGGAATTCAGCTACAGTTCTTTCACAGCTTTGCTGAGTGCAGAGGTAAGGCCAATACCATCAGTGATTCTGTGCTTTTAAAGGAGGAACACACGGACTGATGCAATATGGAGACAGATAATCAGTGTAAAACACCTGGGCATCTGGGAAGGAACACTAGAGATGCTCCTGCCAGGATCTAGCATCTTTCACAGGATAATTTAACAGAAACTCCTGTTAGAAATGCTGGCCAACTTGATTTGATGCGATGGACTCATCCAATGCATCTGCATTAGTCTTCCTTGTACAGCCAGCATTCAGTACAAGCCTCAGTAAAGAAACAGAGGGTTTAGTTGGGATGTTTCATTTATTTCTAAATCTCAGATGTTTGCATACATGCAATGACCATTACCTTTAGGAGGAGAAAGTGGAAACTTGGGAAATACTGTGAGAAATATGACTAAAAGAAAAGCTGAGATATCAGAGCAGTAAATTAACCATCAGTTGAACAGTTTCTCAAGGGAAAACCTGGAATTAAACAATCCTCATGCTAATACAACCCTCAAGCACAGAATACATTACCTGACAATGCAATTTATGCAGCTGAATCCCTAGTGAGGCAAAAAACATATCATGTACCTGGGATAATAGTATCAAAAAATCATTGTACAGAAGAGATGGCCTTAAATATATATTTTTTTCCATGATGTGACAACTGCTGCATGATTTTGCTATTTGTCAATGTATTTGTATCTTGGTCCACGAAACTGGGCTCTTGTGTTCTGTTACAGCTTTATAATTCATCTAAAACATCACAATACCATTTTAAGGTAAATGTGTTATTCCCTTGAGTCCATTTATGGGATCAGTTACAGACTATATAAATCTTTCAACTGATTTAAAAATGTTGACAGTGAAGATAAATTATAAACTAAATATTTTATCCTTTTACTCCTAATATAAATTGTAAACTCTAAGTGAAAATAAATATTACTGAATTTTTACAAATACAGATAATTTTATGGAATTATTCTAATACTAGTTTTCACTTTGATATATATTTGTTTATCATACTAAGACTCTCACGCACTTTTGATTTTCAAAACTGTTCTCATCTTTCTAAGTGACCTAAAAACCACATAAAATTTCCTATTATTTTCAGGGAAAAGAAAAACCAGTAGAGGACAGAGGAACACAGATTATCTCCCCAGCCTCTGTTTACTTTATCTGAATTTGGGAAACAAACTTGCTAAGGCCATCTTATTCTCCAGATTTGTATGCTACTATCACTACTGAACACAGTTTAAATTTTCCATGGCAGGTTACATGCACCAGGGTCACACTCTTAGTGTGAGAAGCACCATTTTCTTTTGCTGAATCACATTAGCCTTCATTGGCATTCCTTATATTTAAAACCCCCCTAGAAATGCAAAGATATTCCCTACACTCATGTTTTTTGAAGACGAGCGTCTAACCCGGGCTGGTAACCCGGCACTCCCTCCGAGTGGCACTGCAAAGGAGGCAGCAGTTTACGTGAGAACAGGCCGGCCTGGGCTGGGGGATTACAGCCCTGCAGCTGCCTGGAAATCTGCTCTGCATTCACGTGCAGGGATAACACCAGAGGGTGTTCAGACTGATCACCACCTCTTCAATAATAGTTATATCACAACAGGGTAAAGGGTCTTTCTGAAGCAATGAATTTTTCATACTCTGGAGCTGTCTGCTATCCCTACCTATCTTGATGGGCATATAATGCTACTTATTAACTGAGCTCTGCAAACAAAAGGAAAAAAATCCTGTTAGGAAAGGGAATCAAACATATTCTGTTTTTATTGTATAGATAATAAAACCTGCAATCAACCAGTATTTTGGATCGTAGCCAGAGCAATCCTTCCCATGATATCACGTATAGATCTCTTTTGAGAGTCATGCAATACACAAGGAAAAAACTATTAAAAAACATGAAAAAAAGTTCTGGTCTTCTCCATATCAGATCTGTCTGGGGCTTTAATTCACTCTAAAGTATTAATTATTCTTAATTTCTTTAGCACTAGTGTAACAGATGTTTCCCTGCTATCAAAGATTTATTTGTCAGAAAGAACAACTGGCTATAAAAAGTGCAACTCTGTTAGTTTTATTTTTAAATGTGTATTTTCATGAAAGTGATAAAGCTAATAATGAAATGGATACTACAAATTTGCTTTCTTTAACAACCAGTTAAAAGCTAGTGTTCGCAATATCTGTTTATAGATAAATGCTTATTCTTGTTTAAAATATTTTAATTCCTCCACCTACCTTTTGACCTCCTGCAGATTCTGCACTGTGGTGCTCTTTTAGTTTTTGTTCCTGTTCCATGATGTCTTTCAAATGTTCATTTACCTAGAGACAACACAGTTCATTCAGTTGTCTGTTCTAAGAAACAAGTCATAGAAATTAGAAGTTCTTCAAAAGGTCTATAAATCAGGAACACAGAACTAAAGAGCTAAACCAAACATTTCAGACTATAGCCCTGAAGCAAAACCAGCCAACGTCAGTCTCAGATGCAGTCTAAGGTCATTAGCTTTATGTTGTACAAACGAACCCGTCCCTTATTATGCTCAGTCACATTTGATTAACAGGGTATCCTTGTCACTTGATTTGATTATGCAGTGAAGGTAGATCACTTCGAGCAAGATTTGTTCAAACAAACAGAATACCTTTGGGTTTAAATCTTGACAAGGTACACAATGAGATGACAACTTATAAAGAGCCAAAAAGAGACCCTTGGGCAGGCAGTGCGGCATCTCAACATGACAGTGACACCCAAGATGTCATATGTAGTATATATTACAGTATTATTTTAGACTTCCCATTTATTTGGTTCACACACGTTCAACTTCTGCAAACTTTTCTTTTTATATTCCATAAATAGCAGGTAGGATCAGTCTGTATCCGAACAGTCCTGATATACCTACATCCATAAATACACATCCTAATCTCTCATCTCTAATCAAATCACAAGGACAACAAAGAAAACCCCAGCTTGCTTTTCCAGCACTCATACCTTGTTTATCCAGTACATGACAGCATCCTCAATGTCATAGGGTACCTCTGCAGCTTGGAAGAAGGTTGAATACTGCTGAGTGCACGAGATGACTTTCTCAACGCTGACCATCTCCACAGTGTAAGCCATCATGAGGGTGTCGATCATGGCCAAGTGAGCACTCTACAATGAGAAGCACCAACACCTGATTTACAGAAAACTGTAAATGCTATGAGTTTTCTGTCTGGTTGTCAGTTTTAAATTAAAACAAATGAAAACAAACATAATAGACTTGAGAACACAGATTAAATTGCAAATTAAAATAACTTCTGTAAAAAAATTGACACCAAATTTAAAGAATCGAAGGTGAACAGAATAAGCAGTATTAATGATTCAAACATCACGTCACTTTTAACTGATCTAAAGAGACCTTTTAAATCTGTCATCATAGCAAAACCAACCCCCCATCAATATTATTTGCACTGGAAATAAAAGCTGAAATGGCCTGCTAAACAACCTTCATTGTCATGAAAATGCTGCATTAATATGTGAAAGTTCACCTACATTTGAAGTCCTAATCCAGGAAGAAGACGTGATTACGATAATCTTTAGTAAAAACCCAACAGAATGAGAGAAAACATTTGCTTTTCTTCTCGTAAACTAGTTGTGTTATGCAGATGTGATGTAGGTGCCTGTCCTAGGGTAACTTTATGATGCCTGTATCCCCAATCGTCTGTTCTGTTTGTGCTGTATATTGAGTCCTGTGCCTTTAAGACTGGTTCTAAGAGCAAGGAGAAGCGCGGAGTTTGTTTTGAGAAAACTACCTGACTCCTCCACATTCTTCTGCGGACGGCGTGTCCGGCGGAGGCTTGGAGAGACTGCAGGACAGAGATTTTTTTTTCTTTGCTTTTAGTTAGTTTCAGCTAGCTAGGGCAGAGAATTTCCCTGGACTGTTTTTTTTTCCTTTTTCTTGGAACTGTTTAAACCTGCTCTGGACTGAAAACCCAGGGGAGCACTGGGGGCTGCACCTGCGGCCCACCGGGGCCTGGACCTCGGCATTTTCCAGCAGCGCCGGAGGGACTGGGACTGAGGAGAGACTGAGAGAGAGCCGAGCTACACCCACGGCAAGGACTTTCTCAGTTTGCCATCTCACTTCAGAAGGAGAGGTTTTATTGTTTCATACTATTCATTCTTTATACTTGTATGCACTTCATTTGTTTAGTAAAATAGTTTTTTCCACTTTTCTCCAAAGAGGGTTTTGGGTTTTTTTCCGGACCGGTTGGAGGGAGGGGCCACGTGGGTTTGCTTCCTTAGAGGGATCCTATACAGGGGTTTTCTCCCAAATTTGTCCCAAACCAGGACAGTGCCACAGCTATAGATACTCAACTAGGTTTAAAATAATATACCTTCTGTAAAAAGAGGAGGTACATACATTTCTTCTGGAGTCACATATTGAAAGATGATGGCTATTTCACCATCTGTAATAATTCAAAATAAACAAACAATTCCCCCCCACAACCCAACACAATAACAAAAAAAAGAGGACGACTACCAGGATTTACATTAGATTCTTGTGACTGAATAGCAAAATGATGGTGGTTTGTAGAGCCAGTGCCTACAGCTAAACACATTTAATTCTGCTTCATGCTAAGAAAAACAGAAACAGCTAAGTACTAAACAAGATTTCCCACGGATCAGAACAATTTCCAAAGACAGTATTTTTAAAACATTGCCTTTAAACACGGCTCACAATGCAAAGAAAGATCCCCAACACTTGTTAACAGCATCACTTCAATACTATAAAAAATATTCATATAAACATCTCACAAGGTAGCTGTAAGAGCCATGGTAACAGCAATGAACAACATGAGTCACATAGCAATACGCTATCTAAACATCATAGTTAAGGTAGTTCATGCACATCACTTATTCCAGAACTCCCAGCAGGAAAAAGATGAACAGACCCAGACTATATGCTGCTCTTAGTGTTTGCATCATGAACAAAAGTGATCATGCTGACCTCAGAAGTGGGCAGCAGCACGTATTGCTTTTTTAAAGCAGTTAAGTTGCTTTGTTTCACAAAAAAAGGCAAACTACACTTAAAAGACATTCACAAAACTGACAGCCAGCCTTCCTGGGACAAACTTATTGTCCTTGGACGCTGGCTATGGCCTGAGAGCCCTGTGTGCCTGAGTCCATCTCTGCTGTCAGCAGCAGCAGCACAGCTGAGCAAGGAATCAGCACCTCCTCACTGCTGCCACCACAGATGGACTCAGTCTCAATAAACTCCTTTCACCACCGTTATCACGCCTTAGGAGCTTATTTACACACCTTTATGGACAAACACTGACACAAGCTCCTAGGTGAATGAAGGAAAGTGCTGAGCAGCTGAATCTTGCCACTCAAAGAATTAAAGAATTTAAGAAGTGCCTGTGTGCAACCCAGGAGGAGCCTGCACTCCAGCGTGCAGGGCAGCAATGCTCTACAGGGATGCACGAGCCGCTCCTCTGCTGGCCCAGCAGTGCAGTGCAGAGGGAGGTTCAAATCAAGTTATCTCACAAACCCTCAGCACAGTGCCCCAAATCTCTGTGAGGGAATGCAGAGCCTGGGACAGCCATACAAATCCATGAACTTCTGGTAGGAGTTCCCAGCACAGATTGGAGAAAGGTGGTTCAGCACGTGTAACGCACAGCAAAGAAGGGAGGATTTGGATCATCTCTGACATCTAGGGTCACTGCTCTAATAATCTTTCCTTGCTACATCTTGCCTAGTCTGAATGGCACCTGGGTTAAAAACTTGTGCTGTTTTCACACTATTTTCAGAACCTCCCCCCAAAAATAAAAAGGCGACATTAAACCAGCAAGAAAATGCTGAATTTGCTTTTTAAGAGGAGGTAGAGCACAAAAATGTTTTCCAGCCAAGCATAAGAGTGGCCTCTTAGAGAATGCTACTGCTAGGAGTGTGCTAGGAGTCATCCAGGCTGATACAGAACTGTTCACACTGCCTGCTGCACAAGAGGATTCTTTCCACCCTTTACTCCCTGCCCTCCAAGTGAGGTCTGCCAACCAAGGAAGCTCCCAGAGGTGTGAAAGCAGCATCTTCTCACCCAGCTGTTGATCCATAAGTAGTGTCCTGCCTACTACACCTGTGCTCTGAGACCAGCCTGCAAGAAAAACCACCACTGAACTCCCAGAGGGGATTTAGCAGCCTTCACCTCCCATGCTGGATCATCAGCTTCTCTGGAAAACTCCTACGAAGGGGATTGCCAGTGGAGAGAGAAAGCCATGGAGTGTTGCTAGAACTGCCAATATGCTCAATACATTATAAATACATTAGAAAAAGTAAATTATTTACAATTCGTTAACTGAGACTCATTTTCAATGCTTCTAGCAAATCATTAATGAAGTGCAAACTGCTTAAACAAACAGAGAAGAATGACCTTAGATAATAATTCGTACTATCGAAACTAAGTGTAATAAACTTTTACCGACATTGGCTAGATCCATGTCACAATCTTTATTGTATACAAGCATCTTCAGTCTCAAAAGTGACTGCAAGTTATTTTCTTTATAATCCAGACAGGACACTCAGAAGATTTTAAAAAGGCAGTAAATAATAAAAAGAAGAATGACTATTATCCTGAGATAATTAAAAAAAAAAAATCAATGAATTGCCACTATTTTTTTAGCTAGCAAAAATCAAACTTCTGATTTTATAAATATTTTCTTTACTAATAAGAGTATTTAAAACTAGTAACATATATGGATTTATTCCCCTAGAAAATTGCAAGCAACCAAATAAACATATAGGATAGCTTGAATCTAAAATAGCTGTTTGTTTAGTTGGGTTTGTTTGCTGGGGTTTTTTTAAAAGGAGTTACAAAAAGACTGAGAAATGTACAGCCCTACTGGTTTTCTTCCAACTATTCTGGAAAGAGCAGACAAGCTGTGTTGTTTTACATCTCTTCATTCACTGTGATCAATAAGAAAGAGTAAACTAAAAACTGCACCATAAAAATAGCGTCCTACCCTTCCAAATATAGGCTTTGTCAGCATAACGGCCGAAGTTCTCTAAAAAATCCTAAGTTTTAAGAAATTCTGTTGATAGTAATAAAGTTCTGATTTTCTTTTTTTTGCCTCTCTCACTGAACAGCATATTTTAGGTGCAGCTAAAAAAAGAAATATCAAGAGGGAGAGTTCACTTTTAGTCAGATCCGCAGTTATGAGTGAATTATGTAAGGAAGCAACGTTTCATATCTGAGGGAGATGCAGAAACCACTTTGAGTTGGGCAGAAACTGGGATCAGCCGCTCAGCAACGTCTCCTCTCTCTGGATGAGCCTGGACACAATGCCTGAAGGAAGTGCCCAGGAGCTCCTGAGGACTGGGATGAAGACATTAGAAGTATATTAAATTTTGATATTTCCTCTGACGTGGCACCATTCAGATGCACAGCCTAAAAAACCCAGGCAGGATTTCATGCTGTCACATAACTCCCACATCCAGAACTGCAGCAAGGCATAAAGAAAGATGCACAATTGCAAAAAAGAAAAATTTTAGAGAAATAATTAACCCCCCCCCCCCCAAACAGTAACAAAATTATACAAAACCATTAGAGAAATATCTTTTTAAAAAGTCAAGATCAATACAGCAGCAGTGAACAACACGGGAAATAATACACTTTTCCCATAAGTGTTATGCAGAGATTTGGTCTAAGCCAATTTAAAGAACCTTTTCCTTCTTTGACTGCTTTACTGCAAAGTAATAAAGTCTTAAATAGAACACAACAATATATTAAAAAAAAAAATACAAAATGCTGGATTCTTAGAGGTAAGAATTCCTTTTCCAGGACACAAATGTGGTTTTGTCTTTCCCATCTACAGCCCGTACAGAACACAAGAGTTTTAACTTACTAATCTTAACAATCTCATGTAATTACTGGTTAGTTCTGCCCTGTAATGTAGGTTCCACAGCTTTTCATTCTACTGCTGAATACTTCAATAAGAAGCTTACTGAACTGCAGAGGAAAAATTATTCTGAGCATGGCTGCTGATGCTTTCCTGTCTGCCTAACACTTGATTACAGAGCTTTCTTCAGCTCCATTGAAGAACTGAAAACAACTTCATTAAAAAGTGTACTAAGCAAAAGGTATATATGATACTGTACACACAGATACTTATGGATAAACACCACAAATTACAGACAGCTCCTACATTGTTACCTGCTACTAAGGTTATTTCTGATATTCCATTAAATGATTGGGTTGGGAGTTCTCTTTTGAACTCTCTCTTTAGGAAAAACGTAGACAAACCCTTTCCCACTATGGTACTTGAAGAAAGGAGAAGAAAGAAAACAGAGGATACAATTGTTACCCTCATGCTAAATAGAAATAAATAATTAATTCACTCTTTCCTGGAGATTTTTCTTGTAATAAAAGTCCCCTAAATTCACTATGCTTTGGAGAAGAGATTTGATTTTCATCAGACTGACTTTTGTAAACAGAAATACATATTGCACAACAAATGCATATATTTCTAGCTAAATTCACTAAAGATTTTGTCTCAACTGGATCAGGCACTTGAGCAAGAACACAAGAGATCAGATCTCTACATTTAGCTGGGAGAATTTTTGTATCTCCCTTGGATCAATAGTCAGCATGCCACCTACAGCTTCTGCCTCCTAAAGACAGAGGTTTAAATCCAGGTACTTTTCACATTCCAGTTAAAAAAAACCCCAGTAATTCCAAGGGCTTGATGAAAATTACTCAGATTATCAAGAATATAGATGGAATGATCACTGGAGGACACACACTTCAGGAAAAAAGGTAAAACAACGGTTGCTCATGTCCATGGTAAAAGAATGAGTTTAATAGAAGGTGAGTATGGGCTTAAACATACAGGAAAGGTTATTATGGTAAGAGCACTGTGAGGATCTCCTTCCACACCACTCTAACCCACATCTGTGCACCCAGCTTCCTTGCCTTGTGAACAACAGTTTGAGGAGCCTGGCTAGCTTAAGCCTCCAGGCCCCTTTGCCAGAGACCCTTCCCTGGGTAATCCAAGTCTCAAAAGACTCTGCTAGCACAAGGAGATATCATCTAAACTTCAAGTCTCAATTAAAAACTGCAGAATTCCAGCTCAGGGAAAGTATAAGCCAATGCTTGAATACTGCAGGAGGCGAGGAAGGAATTAATGAGCAGAGCCAACAGGTGATAACTCTATTACAAATTTCAAAGCTATTGCTTTATTTGACCATCATTTATACAGCAAAATGAAGACAATTTTGATGCTACAAAGGAAACAAGTTCTAAAATATTTCAATCAACAAAATGGAGCAGTCTAAAGTAGTCAGTTCTGCTCTGTTTGGTGATTTTTGGATGCAATTCTCCTCTAGCCTCACGCGGTACTTATGCTTAGCACAATCCTAAAATAAGCCCAGCCGTCTAGTTAGTCTTGTCCTGCAAGGGAAGGATCATGCTGAATTACCTCCTTGCTGCATTGCCATGAAGAACAAGGGCTTGACTCTGACAGGATGCTTACTCAGCAAGAACAGGCATTACTGAGTCACACTAAGCACCTTGAGACAGGTTCTGCAACACACACGGAATGGCTTCTGCTTTCAATATTTTTATAGCCTTCTCTATTCGGTTAACTTTTTAAATTTAGTAATCTATTAAATGAATTTAATTGAATATAAATTAATTGAATATAAATGAATTGAATGAATCTATTACATGAATATTCAGAAATCATTGTTGGGCTGACTATACACATCTGACACAAAACAATTCACTTCCATAAAAAGGATTTCTCAGGTACAGATATTGGCCATGTTAAGCATTTTGACAGCACTTATATGTTTGACCTAAGGTTTCCTCATTATGCTCATTAAGGAACATCATAATTTGATCTACTAACTCAATCCTAACTAAATACCTAACAGAGATTCCCAGACTTTCTGGATGACATAACCAAGTGAGACTTTGACCTATTCTAGGACTTAGTGAAACAAAATACTTGCACAACAGACACTGGAATCAAGAAATAGCAAATTGTGTCCATCACATTATTTGAATTTCAACTTATTTTATAGTTTCACATGACCTACTTTGAACCTTTTAAATATACTTACCAATTGCAAGTTGCCTGTTCTTATTTACTATAAGAATCAAGAGCCTAATGATAAAAACCTCGAAGGCACTTCATTGTCTTTATGCTAAGTACTACAAGTTTCAAAGATAAATACTGGAAGTTAGATAGTTTAAACTAAAGCAGGAAAGTAACACAGGATAACTGGTAAGACAGTAATACACATTTCAACAAGTAAATATCAAGAGCCTCAAATTTCCCAGAAGACTTTGTTTTTGCAGATAATTCAGGATTTTCCTAGAACATACTGTCAAATCCTGCCCAGATAAAACAACTCAAAACTCTCAGAAATTACTGATCTGCATTGTCTCCTTGCTCTTAATGCTAGTTCAAACCAAGAACAAGCAGCAAATATCATCTGAATTTCTTATTTTCACAGCAAGCTCCACTACTCTTTGAAGACCACAGGAGTGGGAAAAAGAAAAGCAAGACTTTGTCTTATCCATATATCAAAAAAAAAAGCAGTTCCCTCTCCCTGACTCACTCATACCTGCATAGGAATGACATTAAAAGCACCAGTTTAACTTCTCTGGCAGCTCAGCTACCACCTGCAAAGGCAGTTATCACCAGGAAGCATCAAAGCATACTCATCTCAGAACATCTGCTGAAGGAACCCAGCCTTTGGAGTGCTGGAGAACTGCTGCTTCCTCCTAGACAAGCAGGAGCAGTGGCAAGACAAGCCGGATTTCTACAGAATTTGGGGTTAAGAGTTCAGGGTCAGGTGATGCGACAGAAGTACACAAGCGGGGAAGTCTGGCAAAGAGAAAAAGGGGCAGAGATTCCAAAATGAAATATATGTGTAGGGTTGAGGTATTAAACCTTGGAGATGAGACTGGGAAAGGAAACAGCGATGTCCTCTCCAGTGCACGAAGCCTGGCAGTGAGCCTCAGCATGCTGCAAGCCCCACTAACAAAGCCTCCCTGAGCGAGGCTCAGTCTGGGATCAGAGCAGACTGCTTCCGAAACTTTGCAACACACACTTCTGGTTCATCTGTTTGACACCTAAATAATGACAGCCAGTTCTCAATGGCAGCTGTTCTAGCCCAGGTAACTGTATCACATGCTTTCTGACTTATCTGCATTTCTGGTTTGCCTTTTTTTTTTTTTTAAATCAAACTAGTTACTCGCACCCTTTATCTCACAATCCTTACAAGGTTTAAAGACTTGAATGAATATAAAATGTTCATTTGATAAAAGGCATGCAACTAACTTGATATTAGAATAATAATTTACTAAAAAATCACCTAAAGTAATACGGAGCATGATATTTCACATAATTCTCAACATTTAACAAATCTACAGCCTTGGTTTCTGATCAATTGAATTGTAGTAATGAGCATTTCTGCATATAGTACAAATGATGCTTTAACTGCAGCGATGAATGGTACAATATACTGCTTTGTTCTATTAATTTGTTTCAAAACCTGAACTCTCAATATCATCACGTTTGTAGAAAAGATAAACAAAACCCACTGCTTTTCTACAAGAGAGAAGATGAAGTTACCCGTGGCTCTTTCCCTCAGTTCTCAAACCTAAGGAGGATCAAAGCAGGGCCAAATTATCAATGGAAATCTCCAACTGAATTCCACACACTTCTGGGACCAGCCTTCCAGGGTATGTTTTTAACTCAGTTTCCTCAGGAAATGTGCCTCCCAGCTGGAACTTGTGTGAGACACTTGTCACAATATAAAACTGCAAATACAGACTTAAATTCTCCAGGAAGGCATTTTAAGAACAACTTTTAGCTATAAAAAAGATATTTGGGGTGCTTTGTTGCAAAAACCATCTTTGTTTTTGAGAGTTACCATTCTTCTGAGTCCAAATTTGTATTATTATAATGTATGGAGGAAATGTGGATCATTCAGCACTTTAGATACAGCAAAAAATGTCGTTTTGACGACATATAATACCTCTGACATGTAACCATCCAAGACCTAGGGACAGCTTCATTCTGTCACAAGTCAAATATCACCTTATTTTTACAAAACTGCTGCTGAAGAACCTATGAAAGGCTTCTGTGGTTTTTGTTAAATTGCTGATGCACAAAAATCTATTTTTAGGCAAGAAACACGCGAATCTTTCTCAGGCTTAGCTTTCTTTGTTGATCTAGCAAAATATTGGCTTAAGAAATCAAAACGCGCATGTTAATTTTAACATGCTATCTTCAAAAAGAGGAAAAACTAGTTTCAATTTTTGCATGAGAACATAATATGAAATCTTCTTGCATTTGCATATGAACAGACTCCTGATCATTTCCTTGTTGTTTCTTTATTAACTATACAAGGGGAGAGAAATAAGGTCAGCACACTCATTACTGTAATGGCAATTACATTAAGTATAGGGGTTATTTGACCTTTTCTTCAAAGGTTTTTAGGAATACCACACTTATAGACCATAACAGAGCATAGTAAGACATGAGAGGGAAATTGACCCGGACAAAAATTTTCTGCTAAAATAACAGCCAAGGTCAAAAGACATTTCCTAGTCTCCTACTTTAAATGAACTCTATCAGCAGCGTTAAATAATTAAAACAGACACACAAAATTATACTGATCACAAGAAATCTATTTCTCTATAGCTGTTAATGGAGTAAAACCTTGCAAGTGACAAGCTGCTGACTAATAGCATTACTAAATCAGACAGCTGACCAACATTTTTTCATCTACTTATTAAAGGATTAGGACAGGCCAGCCACAATAGTGGTGCTAAACAAGGATATGGCCCACAGTGATGGCATAGCAGAAGTGGGAAAGGTACTTTATGGTTATTTCCATAAACATATTCAAAAGTGTTTCCACTTGTTTGGCTAATCTGGACTAAACACCAAACTTTAGGACAGATCTTGAACCTCTGAAGTAGAGTATGGGTTCTTCAGAGAAAGACTCTTACATATGCACACACAGGCATAAAACAATTGCTTTACTGTAAACTTTAAGATCTGTTTTTTCGTTGTTCGAAGCAACTGTACTAAGGAATACACTTTATACTCAAGAAAGAGCAATCTGCGTGCCCTCATAGAGATCATGCTGCACCAATAATCCTTTTTAATAGATTACTTGGACTCGAGGATGTCCACTTCATCTACTGCACCAGATTTTTGCAGGACATCTGGCAGCAGTCTCCATCACCATAAGCTTCTGCTAAGCACAGGGTCATACCCAGGCTCTGTCTGCATCAGGAACTGCTGCAGACCAACAGGAGCAGATTGGTACCCAGAAAAGGGCTGTGCTGAGGACAGGATACCCACAAGAAGGACTGCAGTTGCCAACTACCATTCTATATTAAAGAAAAATCTGGAATTCAAGCAGCCTACCAATAAGGCAGTGAGTTGTCTTTCTATCAGCGTTTCACAAAAATGGGAAGGTCAATAACATAGTAACTAAAGCTTTTCTTGAAAGTTACTTTGGTAAAGGCATGAAAAGTAGTCATTGATATGATACCATCTTCAGGTACAATCTCATCAAGAACACTTTCTTTTGAAAAATGAAATGGGAAATTAGCTTGCAGCCTATGCACAGAAAATATTAAAATGTTTTAGCCAAAGAATAGAACAGGAGACCACTCTGGACTAGAGGCTACCTCTCAGTTAACTGGCAAGCAAGCTAAAACAGTGCCCATTCTCATCCTTCACAAGTATCTGTTTGTGAATCGGCACTTTTCAGGGCATGGAAATGAATTTGAAAGTCTGTTTCCTCCACCTCTCTTTGGTAATGAAATAACTGCCAGTTCATAAGTCTTTTAAAAGATTAAAACAATAATCCACACAATCATGTTCTCAGTCCTCATGCATTTTTGGTTTATAATGTTATTATTCCAGGAGGTGTTGCATAATTAGCAGCTCTTGAAACACTGAAGTCAGCTGCAGCAGTAACCTATTTACATTGTAGTAAACAACCATTTTCTTAGGCAAAATAGCCCTCCCCCTATTCTCCCCAAGTAAGGCAAGATGAGTAAAAGAGCATGGCGATAAATGAAACAAAACAGAGAAACCAGCCGAAGAGAAAATCACAAGGCAGAAATGGGAAAACTGCTAACTCTTCTCCTTTTATTTTGCAAATAATTACTTAAGATGGCAATAAACTAGACTGTAAGTATTTTCTTTGCTTACAAGAATACCAATAAATACCAACAGGATTAGTTGCGACAAGCACAAGATACATCATTGCACGCTGTCCAGAAACCACACAACCTTCACATGGTGAAATCTTTCTTTTGGCAAAAGCAGTGACCCCCACCTTGGTGATTGGAAGGAAGAGGGAAGGAGCTGCAAAATATTTTACAGCTGTCCTTAAACAATGGATTCAGAGACCACCAGCTGTAAACATGAAGTCCCATCAGCAGAACCCACAAGGATCAGTGCAGGCCCTGTGCAAGATTCAGGCACTTCCATTGATCCTCAGCATTGTTCCATCGGCCAAAATCATAAAACCACAGAACAAAAATCTCAGCTGGGCAGTTTGGCTGTTGAATATTTGGAGGAACTGAAAACAGGGTGGTTTGGTTTTTTTTTTTTAGGTGGAAAAGAAGCTGGTATAAGTATTAAGAAATGACATCAAGCCAGGCCAAAATCCCTGGAGAGGTACTGCTGCAAGGACTTAATTGATGGTTTTTCTGAGTGGACCAAGTAAAGCAAAGAAAAGTAGAAATTGTTGCTTTCCATTCCCCCCCCCCCCCCCCCCCCTCCTTAATTTCTGAATGCCTTATTTTGCTTTGTGTTTCATGTCTGTGGTTTGTTTGGGATTTTTCCAAACCTCCTTCTCATTAAAATTAGAAATTGCCTGACATCTGTTCTTTCTTTTCAAGCATCCAAACTCTGAAATCCCATAATCCGTAAATGGGAAAGGACGATTACGGAGAAACTTGGCTTAACTACATGCGAGACACATTATGGAATGTTTCAGCAATCAATTTAAAATCATTGGCTTCAAGTGTGTTATTTCAGAATCGCAGGCAGTATCTGTAACTTACGTTACCTAAAATACCCAAAGGAAAATTTTATCAAACATAAAAAGTTGGCTGTAGGCATAGGCAAGTCAATCTGTAGAATTTGAAAAAGAAATCAATACTGAGCTAGAACAAGATGAAATGAGCACTATTAGAAAAGCTGGTATGCAGTTCTCAGTGAAGAAGAAATATCACAGGACATGTATTGGTCACAGCTAACAGGCAGGACACATTTCAGCATCTACCTGATCATCCAGACCTATGATAAGCCCAAATCAGTAAGCAATTTTGCCAACAAGAATTCTTACAGTACACATTATAGATATGAAAGACTGTGCAGAACTTTGTATTAAACATGAAAATTTGCCAATATTTTAAAATGTACTTTAAAACATAGTTTAGATTTGCTTAGAAATGTTAATTATTCAAGCTCAGACACAGAACAGTAGCTATTTTAAGATGCATTAGGATGTTTATTTCAAGTTCTTTGTGGGATACGTATGGACACACATCAAGCAAGGCAAGAGGTACTGTAAAGGCCCAAGAATGAACCAAGGCTAGAGGAATGCCAAGCCTACAGGAGAATGTACACATGGTTTCTCCCTGAACAGAGGGCTCTGTGTTATTTTAGCTTCCAGCAAATAATGTGTGCGCTGTGTACATAATGCAGTTACAGTGGATATACTGATTTAATGCATTATTTTATTACCCCATGACAGATTAAAGGTGTGGAAACAGATCTGGGGTATCCCATGAGTGAAGAACTAGTTCACAATCTTATAGTTACCGATGGAGAACAATCGCACATGCACCTGTAATCCTCATTTTATTTAAAGTTTCATTTCAGAAGGACAATTTTATATGTTCGTACTGCTGCAAAGAAAAAAGACAAATACAAAACCTATTAGGATAAACTGATACGAATTACGAATATTCACATTAGTACCTATGCTTTCTGCTGTGTCTGGAACTCTTCCCATTCATCCTCTTTGCACTTGGATGCAAAACAAATACTAGCCATCAAAGAGTGTAGGGTGTAACACTTACTATATTGTTTGTGTTTTTCAAAAAGCATTATCAAATCCAAAGCAAAGTACATGTTTAATACAAGTTGCCCATACTGAAGAAAAACCAAGACAAAACAAAATCAGTTTTGCTTGCTCTTTGCAAAGAGCAAGCACAGAGAGGCTCAACCAGAGCAGCTACTCCAGACAAGAGGAACACTAACACCCCTCACTCCTTGGCTTTCATTCCAGCCTGCAGCTTCCTTGTGCCACGCCAGGATGCGCAGCCCCCCGAGAGAAGCGCGCTCCCAGCTCCACGGCTCAGCCAGGCGGAGCAGCGCAGCGGGAGCACCGGGCCAGGAGCAGGATCCCGGGAAGTGAGGGGGCTGCTCACACCCCCACTGCCAGAGCTACACCCACACTGAGCCACCAGACAGCTACAACCACCAAATGGGGCAAAGTAAAGGCACGGCAACAGTGATTCTTCAAGCCTTTTTGGATACCCTTTAAAAAACTTCTATCATTGATTGACATAACTTTTGCAATGACTTTTGAATTCATCCCTAACTGTACTGGGATTCTCTTTACATCAACTACAGATTCTCTTGGCAACACGAACTTTGTGAATGACTATGAAAGTTTTTTTGAGTGCTGTCTTCATCTTAACTCTACATTCAAAATGTCTTATTTCTCTTCCTGTATATCTGGCTCTGTAAGTCTCACGTTTCTTTATATACACACATTTACACAGCAATATATCTATAGGAATGAGATGTCAGAGTGGCTTAGAATACATACAGCAAATGATGTTTGCAATGGGCCTTAATGAATCAGTCATTCAAACAGCATTATCCCTTTGAGATATGAACAAGATAGGTTGTCACATTTAGAGTCTAACGTCACGCTTTTGCCGGAGTTCCAAGACTGCAAATGAAAATGCCACCTGGGCTTTTCCTAGCTTTCCAGTATTTGGCACTGCTAGTAATTTTTTTAAACTTTTCATGCACAGTTAAATATATAAATAATATCCTCAATTTAGTTTCTACAGATACTAATATTGGTGTTTAAAAATTGAGTTTTTAAACAGATCAGTTTTATAGAAAAAAATCAACCATTACAATCACCAGCCACTTGCTTAACAAGTCCTGTTCAGCTCTTTATATTTCATGTATATATATTATAACCTTTTCATTCTTCTGTTGTCCTGATCCAACATTAAAACTTGCTGTTACATCCTGGTATTTCAACAAGACAGTTGATGAAACAATTTAAATTCTCTTCTAATTACTGATAAAGAATGTACTGTCTGGTACTGAATGCATTAATATTTGCAAATATAAAGCTATATACTTATGATAAACCATACTGCTTGGTTAGATAAAGAAAATTCTTTCATATAAATAAATATTTAATAGATACATATAGAGACCTGATTTTATAGTCTTCTCACTCAGCCTCCACATTTTATCCTGCATTTGATTAATTTAATAAACATTCCACTGAAATGCTAAGTAGCCCTACCTTTAGCTCTATGTACTGCACACTGACATTCATGACAGGGGAAAACAAGCGACCTATCAAGCTTTCCAATTTCACCTCAAAACCTCATTAAGCTTTCAAGATATAATCATGTTCAAACTGCTTATGTAAATGCAATTAATTGCATCCTCTAAAAAGGCATCTGAAATATGTGAAAGGGTGCAAAAACAATTTCTGTAAATATAAGCCTACTGTAACATGCTTTTTCACAGCAGCAAGTACAGAAGTAAAATAATATAAAAGTTCAATTAAAAATTCAATTATTCTACCCCTACTTTTTTTTCCAGTATTTTCCTACGCCAATATCAATCCATTATTTTGCTCCCAGAAATTATGACAAAAAAGTAGGAGATAATGGCATGTCTAGTTGCCAACAAATTAACAGTGTATTATTTTAATCTGTAAAGCACCATGTATACTGATGCTGTTGCAAGAAGCAGAGGAGGAGTGGTGGGAGTTATATTGTAGGAGAAAAAAAAAAAAAAAAAAAAAATCTCCATTCTGGAAGAAGATATTCCCAGCAATAAGGCTTTATCACATCATGCCTACACACAGATTTGGAAGTCTCTGCTTTACTGGGATTGTCACAGCTTGATGATGTCCTTTTGAAAGAATAACAGAAGCACTTTGGGGAAACACCTCCAAGCACTTGGCTGTGATTCTCTTTTAGTAATAAGAGGGTGCGAAGTGGGAAGAAGTTGCTCTGTATCAGCGATGCTTTGGGAATTGATGAACTGTGAGCTCCAGTCTCTGGAGAAACTTTGCTTCTCTCACCCAGCCATCACTCTAAGCGCCCTTGAAGATCCAGTTCCTCTCCTAAACCCTCTAATCTCACATTTTTTTCAGACCTACATCCTGAAGGCCTCCTTGAGCTATTCTCAGTATGTGCTGGCTCAGGAAGGAAGCTCATCAGAGTCCACAGCTATTTGGTCTGCACTTCAGCCTTCCCTTTGGCAAAGGAGTGAATTTGGCTCACACTCCTCTAGTCCAGCAGCTATCTCCAAAATGCTTGCAAGGACTTGTACAAGAAAGAATTTGTAAAATAAATAACCAGCAGAAGAGAGATATAGGCCATCCCTAAGTAGAACAAAAGACAAAACCAAAACATCAGTGTACTAGGATTAAACTTGCAAATTCAGATCATATTTTAAGTTCTTTTCAAAGAAGATTTGGGAAAGGTACAGAAGCAATGCAAAGACTGAAAAATCAGCAGTGTATGCCATCAGGAAAGCTAAAAGGAAAAATTAGTCAGTGGTTGTACTGGAAGAATGGTAGGTTATTTTTTTCCTGATAAAATAACTGCCAGGAAAAAAACCACAACACACCATTTAGAAGACTACAATTTGGACAAGACAACAAAAGCGACAATATGACCAAACAGAATATATTTTAGAATAGTATGAAAGCAGTCTTGCATGATTTATCCTTAATTTAGTCACCAAGATGGCACCTTACATTAGCTAAAATTAACTATGAACCAGGAGCTTTTTCATACAGGGAAAAAGTGATGTAAGTGGCAGGAGAGACAAGCTGTTACACCATTAAACACAGCACCTTTTTAAACCACTTAGGTGCTGACAGGTCTTGTGCTGCTGTCCAGGGTTTCAGCCTTAAAAAGCCAGCTTGTAGCTCCTTTCTTTGATGACTGAGGACATTTGTTGTGTTTAAGGGTGGGAAATACTGGCCTACAGAGAAACATCTCAATTCTGCTAGGAGTTAACATACTGACCTGGAAGGTGACACTAGCCGTGTATTCCCCTTTTTTAAAAGAGAGCTCTAATTCAGTCTTCTAGAAAATATATTAATTTTTTATAGCCTTTGTATTATCTGCAACTCTGCCAATTTCATGCTTAACCTAAATCTTCATCTCAGTCTGGAGCAAACAGGGAAAGAAAAAAATACCATGTTTTTAAAACTAGGAAAGGATTAAAGAGGAGTAATCTGTACACATTGAGCTATTCTTCCAATAAGTCTAAGAACACTGGGGACATTCCAAAAGATTAGAAGACACGGAACAATGGATTTCTTTTGAGAGAGTCAGCAGACAATACAAATAATTTTAATGCCCCAAATCCTTCTTCTGAGCTCATGTAAAATAATTTCAGAGTCAACAAGCAGCTTGATTTATGTATGATAAATGAACACATGCCAATTTAAACTAACAGAACATAAGCCACTTTCTAAATTCACGTATAAGCGAAAAATGCAAGACTTACTAGGAGTGTAAGGCATCTAACTTGATACTAATACATTCTGAATAAAGAGACTTCTTAATGCTGGATACATTAAACTGATTTATAGTGCAGCCCTGAGCATAGAATCAGCAACGAATTGGTGAATTTTTCAAGGAATGCCACATGAATGAGTTATCAGCTCACCATCTCTTACTATTTTTACCAGTGGCCTGGAAGGAAAACTCATCACTGATCAGGTTTAACGAGAAGGCAAAATTTGTGGGGAAAATGATGAACTGGAGAAGTAATCAGTTTCCCCTCTAAATCTGGTAGGGTAAGAAGAGAAGTAAGTCCCACAGAAACGGGGACTTCCACCTTAGCTGAAAAAAGACAAGCTACAATAATCAGAAAGGTATTGCCCTCTTTAATAAAGTTTAAAGTTGTCTAAGAAAAGGAACCTAAAATAATTGACACTACAGCCATAGATATAAGAGCATAATTGTGTTAAGTCATTAGGACATTAGATCTTGTTAGAACAAGCAAGGCTGAATTATCCTTCTCCTTTCCCCATAAGCAGCACAAGCCAATAACACCAAGGTACATGTAGCCTGTTACATAAGTTCTCAGTTTCCCAATACTTTGGGAAAACCAGATAAATTATCCCTCAGTACTTAGAGGGATGTGAGTATTTTTTGCTGCTGTTGTTGAAAGTACACAGTACTTTAGGAAGATTGGGATTTTCTCCCCCCTCAAAGCTTTGACCTGGAAAAATAAGAATTTTCATACATATGCATTATACTTTTAGAATCATGATTTGCTTCTCTCCAGCAGTTCTTGGGTAGCATGTATACATATTTCTTTATCAACTTCAGTATTACCATGTTATTTTACTTCCCAACTGCATAAGTTAAGTAATCTTTTTGTTTCTTCCTGTTGCTAAAGAAAAGCTAAATCCAGGAGTTGGAGTAAGTTCATCCTTTGCAGGTATCTACCTAATAAGAAACATCTTACCACAAAGAATTTATCAACACAGAAATTATGAGACTTCCCTGACAAAATGATACACTGAACTACATTAATTTACAATATTTCTATAGGCAGCCACACCATTATTTTTAACCTCACATACACACAGCTGTCTTTCCAGCGAACTTCTAGGTACCATTAGATGGTTTGGTTTTGCTTCTGGGAGCAGAGAAGTTAAGAACAGGGGTAAGGAAAAGAAACAAACATAAAAGTAAAATGTCCATAATTGTGAAGTGGATTTTCTTTCCACTAACCTTCTGTCCATTTCATTGTTTCCCTTTTACGTATTAGGATGTAACCTGGCAGAGTAATTCACTCTAACTTTTTTTTTTTTTTCAGTCCACGCTTCAAAGTGAATTGTCTGTCTTGGCAAAACTGTCCCAGAAACATACCAGTGGGATTTACACAATTCTTTCTGTGTAATAGACCAGGAAGCTTTTACAAATGTTTATTACCTCACAGGGTGCCCTTAAGAAGGGAAATCAAGCGCAGGGTATTTTCCACCAAAGCCTATTTCAGCAATATTCGGTATAATCAGTTCCAAATTAATCTTAGTATGACAGAGAAGAGAGTCAGAAAAAAGTCTGTATTAACCTTTTGCACCGGAGTAGAGATCACATAAGTAAGTTGCTGGTCAGCAGACACGATGTGAGGTTAGAGACTGTCAGCACCTGGACAGGAGCATGCAGTGAATGTCACTGCCACACACACGTGTCCCCTGCAGGCTCTTGCTCCCAAACACCCCACGAGCCTCGACAAGGTCAGCTGGGATCCTGGCTCCAGTTTCCAGCACAACCTGTCAAGAAATACAGCCACCAAATGGATGGTGTTCGGCATTAAGAAAAGGTTTGGGAAACAAAGGGCCTGAGAGGTATCTCCTGCCCACACATAAGAGCTGCTACAAAAAAGAAGGGAGTAAACTGCACATGTTCTCACAGGCACAGTAGAAATTAAGGAGTTGATATTACATGATAGATTTTAGAAAGTCTCCTTTGCCTCCTATTTCATTCTGATGGTAGGGTTCTTCTGACAGCTGATATGGCAAAATAAGGCCTCCCTTACCCCAGAAATTCATTCATAATTTGCAGGTCAGTAGGCCAGCATCAGTAAAAAGAGGGTGAGGTGGTGTAACTTCTGTAACTACACCTTTGAGTAACTGCACTTGACAAACAGGGAGAAAATGCCATCTATCTTTCAAGGGCATTTAATTGACACCTACAGCAGAGGTTTGTTGCCTAAATACCAGTTACTGCAATTTACCTCAATATACGAGTATCCTTTAATAATGTAACAGATACATCAGTTTCATATTAAAGAAATGCTGTAATATAATGAGATTTCATATTACACACTATATATATCTAATAATTGCATTATGTAAAATTAATCTGATGACCCTTTACATGCATACCCAATATCTACATATTCTCTCTGCTTTTCTTGTAATTTTTTTCTTTTAAAGACCATAATATTTTTAACCTGCCACTTCTTTATGAAACCAATTAAAAGAATTTCAATACACACTTCACATTGTATATACTTATGTCATAAATGCCAACCGCTGCGTCTCCTAAATTGTATTACAAGTACCCAACTTAGGTCTTATAAAAGCTCTTGCCATTTCAGCTTTAGAGAGATGTCATCAGTCTTGACAGCTCGCTGATGTGGATCTCTGGCTACTGCTAGATGATTATATAAATTATGCTAAAGATAACTTCTTCCATTATTCTAAAATCATAAAGCTGCAGAATTTCTTTCTAACATACACTTTACTAATTTTTCCACTGGTCTTAAATTCATGGTTTGGGAAGGCAAAGAAATATACTGAGAGACATCCTTCCTTATGACCTTCTGATACATGAGGGAAAACCGAACATCATCTACATTTATACTAGATAGCAGGTTTCCTACAGAGCACTATTATAGTCAATTTAAAACTTAAAATTATTCATCAAGTTATCAGATAATCTTTTCATGTAAATCTTGTTTTATTTACACAGGACAAATTCTACTGGATTTTGCTTTGGCTGATTTGAGGATGTATGTCTACAAGGTAATACAATTTTTTTACCAGTTCATATAAACCTACCACTTCCTATAAACAACGGACATACATCGCTATTTACAGCATTTCCTTAACTGTCACACAAGAAGAATAGATATACTATGGAGACCCTAAGATATTTTGTTCATTCAACCTCAGGAAAAGAAAATCTCATAATGCTAAATTCCATAGAGTTTGTAAGAACAAAGATTTTGTTATGATACATCTACTGTGATGACATACAGTGTGTTCCGTGCTGATAAAGGTGGGCAGATTGCCAGGATTATGTGTGCAGATTAACAAATGCAGATTCAAAATGTTCTTTTGTACTAGACTGGAGCAGCTGCTGCATTTTGGGGAGTACAAACTGTATTCCTTCAACAGTCAGTGTGGTTTTGTCCCCTTGTTGCTGTGTGTATGTACTACACAGAGCTGGTAGTGAAGCTCTCCTTATGTTTACATGACAGACCCACACCTCCTGCTAAAAGCTGCTCACTATTTCCCATAATAGGAAGAAAGCAGTGCTCCTCAACTGCCTGCTACAACCATGTAAGATTTTTAGCTTTGTGCTAGCCAGTACAAGGGTATTAAGAAAGATTTCTCTTCTTTACCATGATTCAAACAAACTGATGAAGAAATTAGGTAGTCTGTGAAAAAGTTCGCAGACACATCTTTTCCTAATAGTTCAGTTAGTGTACTCCAAAATATACTTAACCCAGCTGAAGTAAGACCATTCCTAAACACTTATTTCAATAAACTTTTTCACATATTTAAAGACACAAAGAAAGTTCGCAGCAGCAAACCAACAGCCAAAAGCTGAACCACACTACCTAACAGTGCTATCAAAACAGGAAGAAAATGTACTTAAAACTGTGTTTAACAAAATAGTCCTTCTTTCAAGGTTAATGAAAATACTTCCTGACCTTTTTTGAAAGCATTTTATACATGGTATCTGGCATTCTTTATGGGCTTAAATCATGACATATTTCTTTCATAATATATTCCTTCTTTTAACTGGTTTTCTTTTTGTGCTTCAGGAGTGGATTTTGGTCCATTCTCAGGTGGTTGCTTTGGGTTTTTTTAATTAAATCACCACCTTCACCCCCTTTTTCTCCACCTCTCCCTCCCCCGCAGGTTAAAGACACCACAAGATGAAATAATAACTAAGAACACAATCAGAAGCTCTTTGATTCAAAATTTGAGTTTGTTCAAGGCAGAAGAACACCAGCTATTCTGCAAGGAAATGAACAAGATGGACAATGATAATGCATTGCATATTTTTCTCATGAGAGGCATAAGACTTGACTTTGGGAGGTGCTACCTTCTCTTAAGGTTCATTTAATTTCCTGTTGTTATTCCAAATGCAGCAGTTTGATTCAGTAGAGCATGTATCTCATTTGGAAGACATATTGCAATATTCTCACCTCATTTTAGTAAAAGATTAAATGCAGTTACCACAGTCTTACATTATACTAAAGCATGAGAAAATGTGCTGCTATTTCTAAGTATTTCCTACTATGTTCAGCTGGCAAAGGCCAGTGTAAGGGCAGCTCTGTAAACATCTGTATCCATCAGGGATTTCATGGTGGTTCTGAGAAAGCACTTTCAAGGCAATACAAGCAGCACAGTTTATTCAATAGCTCTGCACAACTGAAATCAACCCTACAAGCATTGTTGAAAAGAACAATCAGATTTAGTTACCTTCTAGGCAAGGATTCTTAGTAATACAAGATTTAAATGCCAGCTGTGGTGCTGGAACCCTAAGACCAAAACACTACATAGATTTTTGTACTGAAATTAAGGATGCTGGATTAAAAAACCAAACAAACAACAACAACTAAAATTAAAGCTAGAGAAATCATAGAAAGCCTTAGGGTTTTTAGCATTAGATTTTCTGGAAAGGACCAAGAAAGCATCCCTCCTTTATATTCTTTACAGACACAACTTTGGCATCAGTAGCTCTGCTACCTTCCACATTAGTTGCCACACTTGGTGCACAAGTTGAGCAGACAGAATTCCATGAAAACCCAAAGGATGTTGCAGAGGCCTTTGTGATTATCTAAGTCTTCCACAAATTTCTGATACAGATATACAGAAGTACAATAAACTCTACTATAATTCACACCAATAACCTGCTTGTTTTGCACTCACTAAATTCTAGACAAACATACTGCAGAAAACATCCCAAGACACTGCTCCTATTTACATGACACAGAAAAAAAGCATTTTCTACAAACAAGAAAAATATAATTAAATACAAGCAGCAAGCAAAACAAAATACCCAGGCTATGAGTCAACAAAAATTACTTGGAAATAAGCTAATAGAACATGAAGTTCTAAGTTAAAATGGTAAGTGCAGAATGAACTCTGTGGAGAGCAGTTCCCGTGACCCAAGTGTGAACTGGCACCCTGTATGTGAGAGAGCCTGGTACAACATGACCGTGGCTAACAGGTGTGAGTGCACTGCTGACTGAAGTGGGGTGGTATATTTGACACAGGAAATCCAGCAAAAATACTGGATCCCTATTTTCAAGCAAATGAGAACCTTGTGAGGAATGCATGTGAAGAGAGGAGACTAAAAATGGAACAAAAAATATGGAACATCTAAAGGTTACATTTTCCCAGCCCAATCCCACAGCAGACTGGTTCTACATAGCACATCAGACTCACTGAATTCAGGTTCTCTTTCACCACTATATTTGCTTGTTATTTTAATCTTCTGTGAAACATACTACTATCAAAGACAATTATATATCACAAGGCAGTTAGAATCTGGTGCTTTAACTAACAAATTATGGTATCTATGGGCTCAAGTCTGCAAATTCTTTTTATGTGTCTTCATCTAATAACTAATTTACAATAGCATGGAATGGAAACTTGTTGAATCATGCCTAAAACCAGAAAAAAAATTCTTCAGGGCAGAAACCACATCTTACTTCTTTGTTCTGTGAAGTGCTTAGTACACATTGTGCTGCTTTCCAGACCAGAGTTAAAGCAGCTGCAGCCTGGAAGTGCAGAGACTGCAGCATGTAGCTGCAAGTAACCAGGTGAGCTGCTGCAGCCCTTCCTCAAGGAGAAACACACCGCTGATGAAAGGCACTGTCATCTCCAATGAATGCAGTCTGCCAGGGAGACCAAAAGTCTGGATTGCAGGATGAGTTAACCACTTACTGTCTGTTATCTCATCCAGGAGAGCCAGGTTCTGGCTGTGGGTACATACACACCTAGCACTATCAATCCACGAGTCCTCCTGCCTTCCACAGGAGTTTCGCTGGCTATGATTAACTCTACAATCAGTTCTGCACAACAGAAAAGCAAAACTGGTGCAAAGGCCCCTGGCCACATCTCTGTTCCCTTCTCAAGGAATTCACTTTAGTCAGTTCTGCTCCTGTCCTGGGAAATGAGTGCCACTTGGCAAGTAGGCTACCATAGGTGTGATCCTAGAGCCCAGCTTCCAGGTAACACGCTCAAAAAACCCTGCATTTGTGCTCCCTGAGACACCCCCACACTGCACACCACGAGAGCAGAAACTGGAAGAAATACAGGTGTTTGCCTCAAACACGCACTGCTGATGACTGCTAACCAGCTAATACAGGCACACCTGATTACACCTCACTCACGGTCCAGATTCAGCAACTGCTACAGAAATTACTGCCAGACTGCCTCACAATAGGTATCTCAAGGAAGAAGGCAATTCGCAGCTAAATGCATATACAACTCGCATGACAGCACACTACTATTTATATTGAAACCCCATACACACAAATAATGTCTCAGAATCAGGAAAGCAGCAATTTTAATTCCTACCAGCTATCATGGGCTTATTGCTGGGGTTTTGCAGAAGCCTCTCATTCTCCTTCCATCTTGGCTGAAAATGGTAAAATTTTATGAAGGATTTAGGTGTTACCTGATAAATGATAGTAATTATACATGGGTGTAAGTTTAAAATAGCTACTCAACTGGTTGACTTTCTTGCAACACTATTTTTCTGAATTGGGAGTTCAACTTTTAACAGAAGTTATGCTATTCGATTATATTAGGCTTAGCATGGTTTTTATACTTTCCCACACTGAAAATATAAAAAAATATTTGTATGGCATATATTCTTGGATATAGTATTTATACACAGAGTATTCACTAACCTTTTTCTAGTCACCAACTTTTATGTAAGAACTAAGTATCTTCAAATGCCTTGCAAGTTATTAACTATTTTTAGTCAGCTGAGAATGTTTTATCAATATACAATAATAAGCTTAGGAAAATAGATTTTTCTGGTGCAAATTTGGTAAAAGTCTGTAACATGACTGTATCTCTACACCCCCTAAAAACACTGGTTTTAAACAACTATTCAAGATTTGACATTATTACTCCTCAAGCTAGAAATTCAGAGTTTTGGCCCTGTCACATTAGGGTCAGAAGTCCACTGCTGGGGTAGTTATACAACTTCAATTTCCCTGCAAAGTGAACTGAGATGCTGATTTTTTATTAATTTCCCCACATGGCAGAAGAGCATTGTAGGGACTTGAGGGAGGAAAGCATTTCTTAATTCCTCTCTGAATCTGTTTATTCTTCCCTGCGCTTGAAGCAAATTGAAAGAGACCATATGAATATCAAGTGACCAGCCTGATTAAATATCAGAATTCTTGTAAAATGCTTTGGCATGGAAAATAAATTATTCAGTTAATATAAAATTCTTGTCATAATGGAGAAATTTGTATAAAAGTCTCCTATGACCTACTCTGTAAGAACAGGTATATATGTTTTAAAAACAGAAATACAATGCTTATATGAGAAAAAAAAATAAAAAATCCAAATTGCCTTCCTCTTGTGTATCTGACATTTGAAGGTTTAAGTCAGTTTGGGTGACGAAGGAAATACAAAGTTTAAAAAAATAAATCAGCATAGAAAAACAAAGTTAAGCTTAACTTGAAGAGTGATCTATGCAGATTACAGCTGAAAGCATTAAAAAACTATTGCATCATTATCAGAACCATGCTGAATTCTTATGCTATTTCTGACTTCTATAGCAGGTCAAAACCTCACATTTCCATAGGGAGGTGCCTGCTGAAGACAGATTGTTTTTTTTTTAAATGCAATTGGAACTTGCCAACTGACATAAATATCTTTTTTTTTTTTTTTAAACAACTTAGCTTCCATAAACTTTTTAAACATCAGATAATTCATCTTCTACAGAAGTATAATTTCCAAGAGAAAAATACTCTGGTTCTTGGTTCAACACTTTCAATTCCAAGCTCTAGACTATTTCTGCACAGTTTTAAGCCTAGCAGAGCAGAGCCAAGTCCATATAAATTTCAACTAGAAGAGAAATAACATGCTATTTGGTTCTTTTGCTCCTCTACCAAAATTAAAAACAGGATGATCCTATCAAACACAGAATTAAGTTTTAATACCTTGCAATACACGGAGAACAGAAATTGAGATACCACCGAATAGAAAGATACCGCTTTTGGTTTCACCAGAAATGAAATAGGAGATGTGAACAAACCAAACATGAGAAAGAGGAAAAGAATTTATCAGACTACGCAGGGGAGGATTTAACAAAAGCCTTTGCTGTCATGGGTTAATTTCACAAGTGCCCCATTCCACCTGGGCAAACTGATTTGTATACATACATGCGTACACCTCTGTATGTACACACACAGGAAAACACACAAACGCAGCATTCGCAGCCTCTCAAATGAGATACTAATGCAGGCAAGTCCGTCATGACTGACAAGCCAAGTGCCATCTATCCTGACCCGAGCACAAAGCAGCACATCCATTTGCTAGACTTTTCACACTTAAATACGTAAGGTGCCTCAGAGAAAAGTTCCACATAAGAGAGAGATGCCTGCTTCACTAAACAGTCACATGTGAACTAAGTCAACAATTAATCCCCACAGACGTCACTGTGCAAACATCCAGCCCAAGGAATTCCAAGTCTCTTGGCCACAGCTACACACGTTCTAATACACGTGTAAAATTAAAACACTCCATACTCAAATCTCTTTCCATAGTACCATTCTTTTATTATAACTCCCCCCTTTTCAGCTAGAGAAAGTACAGTACATCTAAGAGGGTAACAAGAAATATCCACTAGCAAACACCAATATTTTCCCCCCATTCCTGGGGAAGACAGGCTAGCAAAGGGAATGACAACCACACTGTGTTCTATTAAATTACTCAAAATTACATTTTACATGAGTTTAACACAATCTGGTCTACTAGAGAAACATATGTGCTAATTACAAATGAAAACTTTCTGTTCTACGTAACTGAAAAAGAAAAATTATTCCATGCTCTAAGATAGGATATACATTTAAATTTGTAAGACTTGTAGAAAATCTGACACATGGAATAATAGGAAAGGGTACTGGAAGGCATCAAGGGAAAAGACTGTCAATACTGCAAGAGCCAGATTTGAAGTTCTCTGCCAACTTTACTAATAGCATAATAGGGAAAAGGGTTGAGCCTTTCCAATTAAAATACAATGCTTCTGCTAGGAGCTTGCATAGGGATGAGGGCATGGTTTGACAAACTAGATCTCCTGGGCTCAGGATATTCGTATGGAGACTGCAGCTCCGCAGCCATTTCCCTGGCAGCAGTTGTTTAGGACAAGGCTGTGTTTCTGCCCAAGCCAGTTGTGTTCCCCGTGCTCATCGCAGCCCAGCTGCCTGTGAACTGACAGCAGCAACAGTGCACCCATCTGTTACTGGTACTGGAGTGGGGGCCAGTGCCCTGGGCACAGCAGGAACCTGGGGACATCAACTCTTACATGGTCATGTGTCAGTAACTTCCCGCTGACTATACCTAAACAACACCCAGAAAACACACAAACAGCCCCACAAGCATGGGGGAAATAGAAAATGACTACTGAAATGCATTTGAAGCCACATGAATTACTAAATAAACCACCAACAAACCAAACTAGGTAATAATGACACCTGTTTTTTCAACTGAGAACTCTGGGAAGACACGACTCTTACAACAACCAGAGACAGGGATCAATTTAAAATAATCAAATGGGGAAACCAGAGGCTCATAAATGCAAGCCAGTATCCTTATTTTCCTTCAGAAGCAAGAACAGAATTAAGTTCTGCAAAAATAAAGTCAGAAAGTTTGTTTCTTAAATGCTTTGACTTCTGTGAACATTAGGAACACTCCTAACTACCCACAAGTATTGTAAGTATCCTGCAAATTTTGCATCACTTAGAAACATAGAATTATTTAGATTGGAAAACACTTCTAAGATCACCATAGCTATATTATTTCCACATACCTTCATTCTAGAGGCAGCTACAGCTCACTGACCACAAATACTTTGTTTAATTTATTCTCTATATTAAATATTAAATACGAATATTAAAATGTGAACATTGTAAATATTTCACTTAAATATATTAGCATCTTATTCTATCATACTGCTATTTGCTAAACAAACATATGTAGACATCCTTTTTACAGTTAATTTTCTATAACTCAGTGCCAAACAGAGAAGGAAACTCATGATTTAGGAGCTTACTAATAGGATCATTCATCAGTTGAGCTAATGTTTTAATTAGCAGTTGTATAAAGCAAAGACATATTATTAAAGATCTCCATGAAAAAATACCATTGTTGTGTGTTTTATATTGACTTAATGTGCAGCAGGTGACTATTCAAGGTTAGTAAGTTGAACTGCCTGCCATAAAAATTTTTTTCAAGCTTTTAACCAAAGATTTCTGCCCAAGAATATTATTTTCAAACTTTTCCAACATAGAAATATTCACTTACAGTCAGTGCTATAAAACTGAAATCAAAGTGATCATATTGTCGCTGCTATATTTAAAAATGTAACATTTTAACTAAGTAGAAAGATAGGTGTATTTTAGCATTAATACAGAAGAAATACACCTGCACTGACAAATGATGACATGGAAAAAAAAAACCCAAAAAACCCCAAACCAAAACAATTATAAACTTCCCAGTAATGAATCCCACTGAACTCCTGAAAAACACCTCAACATAATGATGCATTTTAAAAGACAGATCTGCAGGTATTGGGAGTACAGAGGCGGAGAGAAGAGACGTAACACACAAGCTTTGAACACTCACCATCTGAATTGGTTTTTTGTGAAGATCTCGTTCAGTCACCAACTTTTCTTGGTCAGTGACATAAAGGCCTTTTTGTGCCAGGGCTTGTATAACAGCATCATGACCTAGAAGTGGTTTTGCAGCATCACTCTTGAGAATAAGGCTCCCAGCACGACAGTAGAGCTCGGCAGACAGCAGCAAGTTAACAACAGGTGGTTTGATGTGCTCCTGGTCATACTGGTCTGTGTAAAATGGTTCTCGGAGCTCTTCTGGAACATTTTCTACAAAACATAAAGACAGCACAAGTCAGTATCAGGAAGGACAGTTGGACTATAGGGGATTTTTTAAAACTATATGTGAACTCAAAATTATGCTAAAGAAAGCTTAACCAAGGGGAGGTCAAAGTCTATGCCAGGAATTGTTATAAAATACTGGGAAAAATTTCATACAAAGACAATATTTGAACTATAAATAGAAACTTGAGAAAAATTCAAAGTGTCTCATGCTGCAAAGGCCTCCACAGAAGAGCAACCTGTGGTTTACAGCATCATTACATTAAAATTTCTTGGCTTCTCCAAATACATGCCCAAACATTCTCATTTCCTTTGGCATAATATTATATAGGTCAGACATATAAAGCAGAACAACACCCATTTGAACACAAACCCTGGACTCTATTACAATAACAAAATGGAACTGAAACATTATGTTTCAGACAGAAAAACTCAAGACAAAAAGCAGCCTTCTAGTTTCCATACTACACTGTATTTCAAAGGTCATGCATCACAGAATGATGACAATACAGCAGTTAAGCAAAAATATATGGGCTTTTAACTGAAATTAGAAGAATTGAGAAAGAAGAAAAAATATTAACACTTTCTTCACGACAAAATAGAGAGTTTTTACTGGCCTCGTTGTGTTACGGACTTCCCTTGAAATTGTGGTTTTCCTCCTTTTCCTCCTCCTAAAATCTCTCCTGAGATTTTAACTCCAAAATTTGCAATCCAAGACAATCCAAAATTTCTTTCAAATACTGTACATAACACAATACAGGCAGACTATATTTATAATTGCCTGCCACAAAAGTAATACTTATAAATTAATTAGATGTGGTACTAGATCAAATTAAATTAAATCATGAATCAAGTGGAAAATAACTTTCAGATTTTCAAGCATACACACTGCAAGATGCTTCATTTTCCTTCTGGAAGAATTTAATTCTCTATCGTTGTAAAATTAGTTAAGCCAACAACATTTATGGGATAAAGAGCATGTGATTCTTTTCCTGAGTCCAAATTCACGCAAAAAGCCTATTTAATTGCTAGAAGAAAAAATAAGTGAGTAGAAAAGCAGTGATGCAACTCTAAGTTGCTACTGCCTTTGCCTTCAGCTGGATAAATGGCTAAACAGACAAGGTTTGAATCAGTCTGGAGTAAACAGCCCAGTAAGGGTGGAGCAGGAGAAGAAAGAGAAAAAACAGAACATGCCATCACAAGATAATGACAGATTATCTTCTTCCTCATACATATTCAATTGCAGTTCGTGTGCTGCCATTATGGGCTTTGGAAGGTGGCAGCTGCCTTCTAGTTGTGAGGGAAGATACGCCTTACAGAGTGCAAAAAGTGAAAAAAATATTAACACATACTTTAAATGCCAGAAGGAGGGTAGGAAAGGGTAAGATATTGCTGCTTCTTTTGCCAATTCAGAGTATCAAGAGAAAGAGGTATAGTTTGTAATTTGCTTAAACCATGAGCCTAAATTTGGCAAGCAAACTGGCAGCTCTGCTTTAGAATACAGATCAAAATATACCATCAGCAACTACTCTGCCCTTTAAAACACAAATCTAATGCCTAACAGCCCTATTTTTTCACAAGATGACAATAAAACTGCTAACAAAAATATCTACCAGTGTCAGGAGATTATTTCCATCTTCTCTTCCACTTTCCGATTTCACCTACTGACTATAAGATCCAGAGTCATCCAGTCCACAGAAAGCATTTCTAATTGAGGATCTCAGAGCTGGTAGATACCTGCTTCCCCAGGAATTGTTTTCAGCTATCTCAATTCTACCTGATCTTCCTTTCTCCTCTTTGTCCACACGTTGTCTATTTAAATATTAAGCTTGTTGTTTCTGAAGTCCCTAATGATCCATCTCCAGTACCAGGAGCTCAGTTCTCATCAGGATTTTATCCTCTACAATTCCAAATGCCAGCTCTTAAAGTATCTTTATGCTATTCCTTCAAGCTAGAGAGGATTAGAAAACATCTTCTGTAAATATCTCACAATGCACAGGCAGCAGATTTTGCCTTTGAAAGAACAGAAACCCACAACAAAAACCCAACCCAACCAACCAAATAAAAACCCAAACCAAAATCCACAACCTGTTTTGAAGCAGATGAGAATTTCAATGGGGATGGGGGGGAAGCAAGGAGGAACGGATAAAGCCATTTGTAATTTCTTAGAAGACTCAAAAAAGCCTCATTCCTGTATGAAAAAACCCCAACCTCTTGAGGCAGGAGTACTCAGCTACACTCAAACAGAAGTCACACACTCTGTGGCTCAGAATCACTGAAGACAATGACAGATTTCAAGTCTGAAAATTTGAGCCAAAAGAGAAATCTCAAGACAGTAAATAACAAACCCAAAGCCTGTTAATTCTCATCTTCCATATCACTGAAGTACATCCTAAAGTGACAAGATGCAATAAATGCATTTATCATGAAAGAATGACATCCGCTGCTGGGATTTAGTAATTAAAACCTCAATACAGTTAAAAAAAAAAAAATCTATGTGATGACTAGCAAAGGCAAATAGAATTATTTATAAAGCTTAGTTCCGCTTCTGAAAATACAGAAAAAGACGAAATGACATGTATGCCATTTCTTTTACTTCACTGATGTACACCAAAATAAATCTGGGAAAAAACCCACCTCACTGGTCTTCATAAAAATAAAACCAGAAAAAAATTATTTTCAATAGAAAAATAGAATATGGAAACAAAGGGCTAGGAAGAGATGCTGTGGCTACAGGCACATTCTGAGTATTAAAAATCAGAAAGCATATAAACAAGGAATCTCCGGTGCAACAAGATCAGAATTCTTTATAAAAATTCCTGTCAGAATTCCCTCTGCGCAGGCAGGAACATGGAACTTCCCCCTACTTCATAACTTATATTAAACAGTTTAATATCAGAATAGCTCTTGATAGAAGATTCAAGCTGTGTTCTCATGTTAGAGTTTAAAAAGAAAGCAAAAACCTGCACAGCAGACAGGTAACAGACAGAGAAAACTCTACCTCAGAGTAGAAGTCCTTCCAGAATTGGCACATGCTGCCTCTGGAGTCCTGTGGCAGGGAATTACAAGGCTCCATCCAGTTCTCAGCAGATTACCAGAACAATCAGCAGGGTCAAAAGCCTTTATTAACAATTCTGTCAGGACTAGAGACTGTTAAACTCTGCTAGGCAGAGAAGAGCCTTAACGCTAATCCCCGATATGTGCATTTTACCAGTCCCTCCTCTGCCCAGCTGACAGAGAGGACTCTTTCAAGATTAAACCCTGAGGTAAATGACCCGTTTTAAAAGAAATACCTTGTTGCGCGTACTGCCATAAAAGTACCATCTGCCCTTGAAATCTGGTAATGATGTCAGAGGGGTGTACTGGGGACACGGAGCGCAGCGAGCTGAGCGCACGGAACGCAGGTGAGACCAGGATACCGGCTGCAGCGCTGGAGGGAAGGTGGAGCATCCACCTGCCCTCCTCCAGCACCCACAGGTTTTGGAAACATGGACTTGGATTAAAGGCAGTGGACACGGGCTGATGCAAGGAAAAAGTTTTTCAAGAGAGACCATCAGAGCATAGGCACAGGTCGCCTGGGACCCAGCTGTGAAATTGCTATTCACAGGGACTTTCAAAACTATTGACAAGGCACTGAGAAACCTCTTCTAACTTTGAGGCTGGCCCCTCCTGGAGAAGGAAGCTGAACTAGACCACCCTATCTTTTCCTACAATTGTGAGCGGGACCACAGCTTTGGAAATCATTTTGAAATTTGTAAATATTGTACTATGAAGAGAATAAATGAAGCTAATGGGCAAGTTCAAGACACAGAGAACAGACCAAAAAAGAAATAATCCCACATTAGCCCAAAACTATAACTCAAATTTAACCATCAGGTTAAAATCAAAAAAAGTAATCAACATATCTTCAGGTAATTTTTCCATAAATGATCAAGGAATCAAAAGCCCTGCAGATACTCTTTCTAGAGAAGAAAAAAAAAATTAAAAAATTTAAGAGCTTATTCAAAGCTTTAAAGCAAACACAGGATTATTATTGCTCCCTGTTGTGGTTTAACCCCAGCCCCAACTAAGCTGCCCATCTGCTTGCTCTTTACCCCACTCTCCCTGCTGGGATGGGAGGATAGGGAGAAGAGCTGGAAAAAGGCAGATCCTGCAGGCTGAGATAAAAACAGTTTAATAATTGAAATAAAGTAAAATATTATAACAATAATAACAGTTAATTATAACAAAAATATTATAACAATAATATAAAATATTATAACAATGAAAGGGAAGAAGAGAGACGACCCATTCCCAAGCAGCCATCGGCCCCTCCCGGCCACCTCCCCAAGGGGATGCTGAGCACAGAGCCGGGCTCTGCAATGTCCCTGTGGGGCCAGCTCAGCTCAGCTTAGCTCAGCTCTGCTCAGCTCAGCCCACCACAGCTCTGCTGGCCACGCTCCCTCACAGCTCCTCCTGCTCCTCCTCGCTGCCACGAGGCACGGGGAAGTCCTTGACTTAGAGAAAGCACTGCTGAGCAGCAGCTAAAACACCAGTGTGTTATCAACAGTGCTCTCACACTGAATCCAAAGCACAGCACTGCACAGCTACCAGGAAGAACATACACTCTATTCCAGACACAACCAGAACACTCCCCACTGTGAGATAGAAATGCAACTTCATTTGCCATTTAAACAGACCATTTTAAAGGAAAGGATGGTCTAAAATTAATTAATGCATAACACTACCGAATTTACCTTTAAAAGGTAAACTGCTTCATAAAAAAATCTCTGCTCAGATAGGTATGAATTACTCCTTGGAAGACAGTATGAATTCCTCCTTTGGAAAAAAACTGCTTGAGCTAATGTCAAAAGTCTACATTTTCTTTAAGAACAAATTACTCTTTTTGTAAAGTTTCCATGCTTCTACACAGACAAATACAATCCTTTACATAACTATCGAGTTTTTCAAGTTTGTATCAGTGAACAATTCTAGATTGATGAATGCTTGCCTTAAGAATGTCCAAAAGCTTAGAAGACTTCGTCAACAAGGTCTCCATGTTGTTTGTTTGGTTTGGTTTTTAATTCCTGAGTTAAAATTGCACAGTTAAACAAGTTAAAATATTTTGCCAAGGGCTTTCCAATTAAAGGATGCCATCACTTTTGGGAGCCACAAGGCCACATTAAGCCTCAGTCTAGAAATTTCCTCTCTACAGGTCACTGACGTCAATGCACAAAGACATAATAAGAAAAAAATTATATGTAGAAGACAGATATAATACAGAATTATTTAATGAAAATTCTAATACCTTTAACCACTTCCTAGTGCAAACCAGTAGATGAGTGTATGCCAAGTCTTAATGGGCCTGGCAGTTTTCTGCAGGTCAGCAAAGGTATGCCTCTGCCTTGAAGTGACCGTGTCAAGTTATCTCATGCAGACTCCCACTTGCCAACAAGGATTCTGGTGCCACATTTACAATCTGGGAACAAGACAGCAGAGCGTGCACAGAAGTCAAGAGTCCAAGAATTGAAAATGGGTCAGAAAAGATAGAATTACATTATTTAACTTACGGTGAATTTTTTTAATGGACTCGATAGAAGACTTTTCAATTTACTATTTTATATTGGAGACACCATCAAGAAACAAGACTTTTAACCAGGAAGTGGAAAACAAAATGAGAGAGTAGAGATTACAAACTAATTTTTACTTTTTGGTTGTTGAATCAGTCTGCCACTTCCATTGTTCTTGGCTAGCAGGCTGTAGGTATATTTCTGTCTAGAGACAAGTATCTGAAAGGCCAACACTCAACTGATGGCACACTCAGCTTCAGTATAACCATTCTTAACTTTGTCCACCTTGCTAGGATGAACTCAAGAGATTCTTGAATTTACCATCACAGAAGTGCTATGAATAAACAGATCCTACCCTCCTGCCTCTAGACGCCACAAAAATAGATTTCAGCAATTATCCACTGCTTCAACAGCTGTTCTGCACTTAAAAGGGATTCCTCATTCAAAAAAAAAGGAAACAAACAAATGACAACATCCGCCAAACTATAAACAAACAAGCAAAAAAACCCAAAAACAACCAAACAAACCCCAAAACATTTAAGGAAAACACATGCACAGGCTCTACTTTCATAGCCTAACCAGACTTCAGTTATTCTTTGAACACTGAAAATCACATAAGAAATGCTGTATTAATTGTCACACTAAGTGTCTCTCCAATCCAATATTCTGCCTTCAGTAGCACAGCAGGAAGTGCTTCCCACAAAACCTACAGAATGTGTCTGGTACCGGCATTTTGTATTAAAATGGGAAGATTAGCATCTAATTTACTAAAACCTGTGTATTGATTCAGGTTTTAATAACAAAATGACTTAGAATTAACCCTGCCAACAAAGGGATCAATTTTCATTAACATAAATGCCTTCAGAACTTATTTTTGGGAGAGATAAGTTATGGAAATGTAAAGATAATAGTACAATTATAATCCTATCTCACCAGCTAGCACTTTGGTGACTATTATAGACAAGTTATGATTTAGATATCCTATGGAGCACGGGAAAAACTGTTTCAGAAAATTAGAGATAAACATTACTTGAACTTATTACTAGACTTTATTAAGCCAAAGAAAACTTTACCAGCCACAAGTAGATACATGTGAATGGACACATCGTCTTTGGTGTCTGGCTTACAGGTTCTCTTCATGTAAGACTGCTTTTAACTGAATAAACAGGAAACAGCTAGAACTATACAAATCTTACATTTGGCAAATAAATTTCAAACGGTACATTTCAACTCTGTAGCAGAAATGTTTATTATTATCACCTGATGCAGTAATAATGCATTGTCCAATTGCACAGAATAAAAAGAAAAGGGGAGGAGGAAGAACTCACTCTACTTTTCTTATGAAGTCTTGAGAGCTTTACTTCTATCCTCATTTTCCAGAATGATCAACAAAAACAATCATTCAGAGCTCTTGGTTTAGCAGAGCAAGTATGAAAAGTTACTGATTTCAGGAGCGGAATTGTGTCCAGTTGTGCTAGCTGTAGGATGGAAATTACATGACATCTCATTGAAAAAGTAACACATTCTTGATCAACAGCATACAAATAAGTCTCCAAGTTTGATTGAGAGGCACCTCTAACATGGAGTCACTAAAGTAACCCAACAGATTACCCTAAATCATAGGGTGAAGGGGGAAATTTTAAACTATATCTGCAGCAGTAACTGCAATGGTGGTCAAAAAATAGAAAGAGAAACCAGGTATAGCGAGAAGAAAAATATTTCATCTCATCACCTGAAATCAGTGAGCCTTTGGCTACAGTCTCTTTGTCAGATCTACTACATTCTGCAGACAAGCACTTAAGAGTTGTAAAGGCAAACAGGCTCAAAGGCATGGAGTCACTGAAAGAAGAGATTCTACCCCAAAGGAGCTCCATTATCTACTGCCAATCCTGCAAGGGTCCTCTTCCTGATCACCTTCCTCTGCATTTGTACACACGCAGTCTACAACTTCAGAGGCCTCTGCCAAACCTAACAGATAAAGAAGCTCATCCAATTTTATGTATTTACTTCAAAAAAAGTGATCTACAGTCAAACTACACTACAAATGTGTTCTACAAAAAGAAGTGACATAATCACCTTCCAAGTAAAATATCTCAGTAAATGATTTGTCTAATCCACTGATTTTAGTACAACTAACTGAACTATCAATTTGTCAGCAACTATTTTAGAGAGGTGATGGAATCTATATTAAAAAAAAAGTCTCACTAGAATAGTAAACATTTGTTTTTGTACTCCAAACCCTTCTAAAAAGTTTTGCTCCAACCAGACGGAATACAAGTGAAGAAATTAAGTCTGCTAGAAAAAGATTAAAGTATGTTCTGGCCTGCAACACCAAACGCAGCAAGAAGAGAGTATTTAGCTACAACTTGTTTCTGTCAGATACAGAGTGTTCATTTCCTCCCTCCATGGCTCTACTGGCAACGTGGGCAAGGAGCAGTAAGCAGCCACATAGGAATTCTGAAAACATTAATCATCAGGAGAAAGCTATTTTTAAGTTTCTTGGGTAATATCTAGTTGCAGATGATGCAATTTGTAATCTATTGCTTCAAACACCTATAAAGGATACATTTAATGTTAAAAAGGCATATGGACTATTTTATTTTGACTTCAGAAAATGTGAAAATGTTTAGGACAAATGATCTTTTGCAGCAAAAAACTTATGCAGCTTTTATTTAGCTTTTAGTTTATTCCTGTCCAAAAAAAGAAAATCTCATGCTAACCGGTTAAATGTATTACTGTAGCAGAATATGTTGTATGGATAGTAAAGTAGCAACAGATTTAACTTGACTTAAAACTATTCCCATAATTTTCTGAAAATCATACATGAGATACTCTTAACTTTGTAACTAAAAATTAGACGAAAAGATATTTGAAAAACCATTTTCCAAGAGTACTCAGATGTCCCCTACCAAATGGGAAGACCATGTACTTCTCACATCTTTCCTCACACTAGACAAGGTTGCAGAGAAGTGACTCCAAGATACAAAAGGACTGAAAGCACTTTGGAGGACAAAATTATAATTCAAGATAATTTTGATAAGTGGAAGGAGTGGTTTGAAAATAGGATGGAGTTATGTAAGTATAGCTGCAAAGCAGGAACCTACAACAGCAGAATTACAAGATGGGAACAACTGAGTAGGCAGCAGCTCTGCAAAGAAAGATACGGAGCTACAGTGAATCACAGACTTGCCTGAGTCAATAACTCTAGGCTGATGCAGAAATGGCAAGCGTCATATTTCAGTGAATAAATCAGAGTATTATAGGTTGCAAATATGAAGTAATTTTTCAAATTTACCTTGCACTGGTAATGGTTTAGCTGGACCAATAGATCTAGATTTAAGTACAGAGCTCACGTAAACCAACCACAGGGAAAAATTAAACGAAAAGCCAACCAAAAAACCAACCAAACAAAAAAAACCCAACCCAAACCAACCCCTAATAAATGGAGAGAATAAAAATGGTTGACCTACAAAAAAAAAAAAAAGAAGAAAATATATTTTGTCTAAACAATATAATAGATATTGCTTTTATCCTATGAAAGTTGTTATAAAAATGTAAGGTGTCCACCTTACAGGAAGAGGGAAGTAATGGCTTAACAATGTAGCAAAAAACATCAAGATTCTGTTCAAACATCTAAAAATAAATAAGGTCCAAACTCTGGAAAGTCTATAATTAGAGATTTTTGAAAAACAGGCTAAACAAACATCTGTCAGTAATGATGTATGTTTAACTCAGCCTGTCTTAAGGTGCATGGCTGGATAACAAATTTTTCAGGCACGTTTTCTATTACTATAGCAGTCTAAGAAGGCAAAACCTTCATATTCCAAAATACTGAAACCCACTTCTGTTACTTCAGAAATAAAAAGAGCACACACTAGCACAACATCAAGACATTTTTCAACGTTTTCCTGAGGAGGAAGTCCCATTATACTTTTAAGTAGAAGGCTATAGTGTCTATACCATTTATCCAGTTCTTTGAGAAGAAATTTTTCTATACTGAAATGGTTAACTGCCAGCATTGGGAGACAAGGCTGAAATTAAGTATTTGCAGATTTAATTTCTAAGGTCAAACATTGCCCCTTTTATACTTCACACTTGTTAATTATCCCCCTTTCAAGGGGGATAATTACTGCAAGTTGTGCCACTTAAACAATCTGGTTATTACAAAACATTTCATCTGACATGTCCTAACACCAATATGTTGTCTTGCAGCAAAACACCAGGGCACAAAATCCTACACACCCTCAACACTTAAATATGAATTCCTTCTTCAATTAGTATTTCTTAAACAATTCTTCAGATGAGATGCCTTCAACATGACTGTTAATACATTCTTACTCTCCTATGACACCTCACTAACAGGACAACTTCTTTTGAGCTGCCTACGCTGTGGGCCAAACTTACACTCAGTTTTATCAAGGACAATAGCAATAGACAATTTGTCTCTAAGTTTTTGGACACAGGTATCAGCGAAACGTCAAAAGTCATTGCTAATGTTAATGAACAGTACCTATTTCAAAGTCTTTTTGCAAGACCAAATTCACAAGACATAGTCAAGCTGTATCTACAACTCTGTATTGAAATATGGTTTAAGACCGTGAAAGCCTTCCACTGAAAGGTGTGCCCCTTTGATACATAAAGATTTTGATTTCTTTAATGGATTCATGATTGTAACAACCTATGTTTTTCATTAATGAAAGTGAACTGCAATGCTTTGTTTCATAGACAGTAGGGAAAAACCCTTCACCTTCCCCCGCAAGCTTAGGGAACTTCAAGCATAAAAAAGAAATAAACGTGACACCCATAAACACACTAATCATCCTTTGTAATTCCTCTGTACAAATGTATATAGCAATTGTTAGAAGACATGACCGAGGCTGTGATCCATTCCCAAGAACTAAAAGAATTTAAAAACCCCAAACTTCCTTCCCTCTTGGAAAAGGTGAAGGTCAGTTCTTCTGTTTCACTCCAAGCATAAAGGAAGCATTTGTGTCGCAGACATGCAAGTCCTGTATACTGTCTCTCCCTGCTTCAGCCAAACTCTTTGAAGTTTCTAGTTCCATTAACCTAGTGGAAGAACTGGGATCAGAAACACTACAAATGTGTGTGCTTACCTCTCTTTCTACTGTTACATTATGGCAGTGTTTAGAGAGCAGATGAAGTAATTATTCCCTCTAATCATGCTTCATTCGAGCACCTCAGAACAGCCCCAGTCATGAAGAGAAAGCATAAAGGAGTTTGTTTTGGATCACAGTTTCTATTAAAAGTAGCAGAGAAGTACCCTTCAAGTGGCTTTATGCATCCAGTATGAATTCAACCAGTATAAACCAAGACATTTCAACCATAGGTTGAGAATCTGTCAAACTCCAGTAGAAAAAAGTTTTCAGGTTAGAAGGCTGGGTTATATAATTGCACAAGCATTGTACACTCAGAATCCCGTGAGTAGACCCTACAGAACCAAGCTACCTAAAACTATAATGATCTCTGAAAATACTGAATTAAGCACTTCCAAGAATTTTCTCTACTATTTTACCTCTCATATCTACATAGCTAATAAAGTCATATATCAAAATATTACTTGTCCAGATTTCACAAAGAAAAGCAAGTAGAGTTTATCAACAAATCTTTATATGAAAATAATACTTTGATCTTTTCTTTCTTTTTAAAGTGATGCACTCACTAAAATTTCACTAGATTCAAGCACTCTAAAGTGGCTTTTTGGAAGCCTCACATCAAATATTACAAGTTACTAGAAGCATGTCCCATAAAGACAGGCTAAATACATGCTAACTCTGGCTAAATACATAACAGCACCCTGGCCCTAAATGTAAAAGGTGCAAAATTCCATAAGGAGCAATTTTCCTGTTATTTTACAAAAAAATAGGAGCAAAAGTAATGATCGTTGATATCTACCCTCACCTTTCAAAAAACCGCATTATTTTTAATCCACAGAAAATTAAATTATTACAATACTACAGCTATACTAAAGACAAAAAAACACAACAAGCAAAGAAACCCACCTCCCAAACAAACAAACAACCCCCCCCCAAACAAAAATTCAAAACAAACAAAACCCAAACATTCCTCACCCCCCCCCCCCTCAAGCTTGGTAAATTTTCAAAATGCTTCCCTCAGAAGACATCTACAAGTCTGGTATTGCTCAAGGTCCAACAATATTTCAGGGCACAGAATAATAGGTCTGGTATTCCTCAAGGTCCAAGGTTTTCAACGACAGAGCACCGACGCCTTTTGGAGGCATTACAAATCGATTCCATTTACACTTACAGACAAGGAGAGCCCACTGTATTGTGCAGGCCAAAACCTGGCATTAAATGCTCTTTTTCCTGAAACCCTTCGTATTGCTTAACCACTCAAATGGCTACAGGCTACTGTCACATATGTCAAAACTAAGAGCATGCACCTAGCCCCCAATTCTGCTCCTAAGTAATATCAGGAAAAATTTCAAGATGACAGACAAACGTGGATTGCTGGGGTTTTTCCGCATTGTAGAAGTATGACCCGAGTAATATATAAAACACCATTTACAGAGAGTGATTCACTCAAATAAAATAATACGAGCGCCAATACACAAAATTTACTTGCTGATGGGACTACTCCAAACAGACTAAGAGTAATTAAGGAAAAACAAAAGAAAAACAAAAAGTCCCACAAGGGCTAAGAGATCTTAAGAATAAGGGAACAGACCAAAAGCATTTCCCACACATCTCCCCCCTCTTCTCAGCTCCTCAGGGAATGGCTCGCACGTCCTCAGTAGCGAAGCAACCAAGCAGAAACCAGCATCAAAGAAAGGGAAGAAGGAGACGCCACCTACCTGTCCCAAAGGCTTTGGCCACCAGCCAGGCCAGATTACAGGCGATTTTCGCTCGGGAAAAATCATAATGGTCAAAGGGCTTGATGGCAGGAACAATGAAAGTCTTCCTCATCTCCTTGGCGTCTGCGGCATCCCCCATCTTCTCACAGGACCCCCGGCAATTGGGAACTTACATGGTTGTTTCTCCGTCCTCCTCCTCCTCCCACGGCCGGGAGAGCCGGCTGTAAATACGGCGACAGCAGCTGAGAGCAGCGCCGGACCCAGCTGTCCGTAAAGGGCTAACACCGCCTCCCGCCTTTCTCTGCACAGGAATGTAGCCGAGTCCGAGTGTCCTCTTCTTCCTCCTCCTCCTCGCTCTTTGTCTCAATTCACTCAAGCCGCCGTCCCTCCGCCTCCGAAAAAATGCCCCCGGCGGCCCCGGCCCCGCGTTCCCTGGGGAGACCCTGCGGCCAGGGCTGGGCGCCCCAGGCGGCCGCCAGTCCCCCGGCCCGGGGCGGGAGCCGCCGGCAGGGCCCCCGCAGCCGCCGCAGGCCGGGACGCGGCCCTTCCCAGCGTCGGGATGTCAAAACGCCGGGCTCCGGCCCCAAAACGCCGCACGACCCCGCACCGTCCCAGCGGCGGCCTACTGAGGGCCGGGAGCAGAGCCGGCTTCCCGCCGCTGCCCGGCGGCCCCGGCGTCCCCCGGCCGGCGCCCCGCTGCCCGCGCCGCTCGGCGATGCCGCTGCGGTTCTCCACCCGCGGCTGCCGCACTGGACGGGCGAAGGCGGCTGCGCATGTGCCGCCAGCGCCTCCCCGCCCGGGCGGGGCGGGAGCCCGAGGGGCAGCGCCGGGGCGGGCCCGGGCCGCCCCCTCCCCACGGGGGCTGCGGGCGCCGCGTCAGGCGGGGTCGCTCGAGGTGGGTCCGGCCTCGGGAGCGCGGACAGGCCCGGCCCGGCCCAGCCTTACCCCGGCGACAGCGGGAGGGGAAGCGGGGGGGAGTATTTCCCGCGGTCAGGGGGCGCCGGCGGTGCCGGGAAAGGCTGGGAAAGGGCGGTGTCCCTCGGCCGCGGGTCCACCCGCCCCGGCGTCGCCGCTCTCCGCAGCGTGGCCGGACGGGCCCGCTGCGGTGTCGTCGGGGAGGGTCGGGATCAGCCCCGCGTGTCTCGTTGTAAGGGGGGCCGAGGAGCCGCCTGGATGCAGGGCAGCCCGGCGGGCCGGGGTCGCGGTGGCTGGAGCACGGAGCGCTGCCGAGGAGGAGGGCTGAGCATCCCACCCTGTGCATTTGGCTCTCCTGTTTTGAATCGGGTCTATATATAACTTCGAGAATACTCGGGTAGAAAAATGACAAAGCCTTAAAGAGGTTCAGGGCCTGGTCACGTATTCACTGTAATAGCAGCAGGAGTAGCGATTTGGCCTAGAGACCATCTCCTGTCTTGCTCTCAAGTACCTGGGCTGTTTTTGGGAGCTTACAGAGTCACTTTAACAGTGGGCTGCGTGGAGGGAAGCATTAGTCACGGTAGGAAGCAGTAACTGCGTGGTTAATGACTCAAACAGAACTGGATGGGTTGGCTTCCAAGTGCGGGTCTGAGGGTGCGGCCGTGTTGGTGAGGGGAGGCTGGCGGGGCTCTGCCTCCCTCGGCGCGGGCACTGTGTCACCGGGTGACCCGCGGCGCCAGCGGGGAGCAAGCTCCACGTTTTGGCAGCGAATAGTTATTGTAGGTTATTGTGGGTGTATTGTTCATGTATGTATATATATATGTATATCTACATATATATATAAAATACATATGGTTTGGGGTAATGTCTAAGTCTGCACTTCTTCCCCTAAAGAATAATTAGACAAAGTTTTAGCATGACATTGTAAGATTTCCAATAATATTCTGGCCAGACTGTTATTTCTTTGTGTTTCAAGTGGACTGGGGTATCTGAACGGATATCTTTCCATTGTTGTGTGGCTGTGTGTGCTTCTAGCACTTCAGGTGCACAGTGAGGCAAACATCATAATTATGAGGCAAGAGTACTTCCCAGTTTTACTGACATGTATCTATATTTATTAATAATGAGTAAATGAAAGGGTTGTGGAGGTCAGCATTTGAAGAAGTTGTTGCTGAGTATTCCCCATACACTCTCTGGAATGGGATTCCCAAACTGTCATGCATACCACTCATAAGTGGTGCATACCTAGCTACAAAACTAGGAGCTGCCATGGGCAGCACTGAGCAGAACGGAGGGGAGGAGAAAAGTTGAGAAATCCGGCAGGCTGAGGACTGAGATTCCCAGATCCTCTGCAGCAGAAAACGTAATAATAATACCAAATTAACATACAGGTGATCTTGGAGAATGTTCTCTGTTAAGAAAGACTATATGCTTAGTTTTCAACAATTAATATTTGCACATTTTCCTGAATTCTTTTTTATGCATATTTTAGAAATAAGTTACATTAGACACTTCACATTATTTTACTTATTTTTTACACTGCCGGTAGAAAATTATTTTAACTCTTCCTGCATATTTAATAGCAAACACCTGAAATTCATAAGCTTTAAAACCTCAAAGAATTAGAGCTAAGAAGGAAAAAAAGAACTGTGTTCCAGAACCCAATTCATTTGTTTCTTGTATGACTGAGAAAATACTTCAAAATTAGGAGAACATGTTTAGAAAAACTGTAGGGCTATTATTTAGCTATAGTGGAGTTTTTTGTGGGTGCAGCATTTGTGCTAATGAAACCTGTTCAGCGTCACAAAACAAAATCTAAAAAAGCTGTCTTGTGGTAGCTGCAATCAAAGTGGGGTTTCACTTGCTTAGTGCTCTTAAAAGTGAATGCATGAATATAAAATCTATTATAAGTGCAAAATAAGACATCACCACCAGTTGCTGGAGTTCCTGTGCCAGTTCTTCTACTTTTGCAAACATGCCAAAATGGCATCTTGCTTATTGCATTGTCAAAGATATCAACTGCCAACATGGAAAATTGTTAAAATCTGCTCTAATTCCTCAGAGTAAATAAACAGGAAAACTGTATGAGAAGTCATCCCTTTCTGCTCTGTTTATATGTCTTGAAATATTTAAAATAGTGATAATCATTCCCGTACCCAATCTTTCTGCTGCACAGTGTCTTATACTTTAGCGTTAATTCCAAGCAGAAAGACAAAGTATTAAACAGGCATCTCACAGGTGGTTTTTGGTTGTGGTGTGTGGTTTTTTTTTTTTTTTTTTTTTTTTTTGGTTTTTTGGGTTTTTTTTTTGTTTTGTTTTTTTTGTTTTGTTTTGTTTTGGGTTTTGTTTTGCCTTTTTTTTTTTTTTTTTTAAAACCCTTCTTTCTCTCTTCCTTTCCCCTTCCTCTACCCCAAATTAGAATTCCATTTGACTAGTTTTATCCTGTGATTACATCACAAGCCTAATTGTTCACTGTCATGTGTCTGGCCATTTTCAGTGGTGTACCCAGCCTGTAGCGAGTGCCAGGCACCAGGAACCAGTATGACCATGAAACTGAATAATGGTGTGCATGGCAGTTGTTGCTAATAGTTCTAACCTTGGGAGATAGTGGAATGAGTCCTGACTAACAATTTCATAGGTTTTTCCCCACTTGTTTTAAGATTCACTTAGCTTCTGAGGAGGTTATGTGTTGAGTAGGAGCCTGTAGACTAATTTCAGGCTAGCTCTAGATTACAGTGTTCAGTCTGGAATAACATCTCGTGCATAGTTTCTTCCTTCACAACACCTGATGATAAGGGCAAAGTAAAATGTTTTAAATTAGAAATACCATGGCTGTTTTTGCAGTGGTGCTCTCTGTAGCCAGATTGGGTGCTACTCAACAGCCAGCTTATCAGGCTACCTATGGAGAATAGTAAAAACATTCCCACTTCAGAGCAGCTGGTTATATTAGAGCAAATCCACAAACACAGCAGTTCACAGCCATTATTCTGCCGAGTAATGCTTCAGTTTTGAGGTTGGAAACAGACTTGGAATAACACCGTGGGCATATTATCTTTAATTGCTGTTATCAAATTTGCTGATTTGCTAATTAAGATGATCCCATCTGTTTTCCTGAGCTTACAGGATATCAGTCGTGATAGAAGTGGTTTGGCTGAGGGGAGGGGTGCACCCTGTGGCCTGTAACCTCTGCAGTGAGGCTTCATGCATGATGATGTGGTGCTGTCAGACTGTCAATGCACAAACCAAGAACCAGTCATGTCCCGGTGGGATCCCTGAGGAATGTCCTTGTTGACTTTGGCAGGTTTTGTGTTACATACCTGAGGTTAAACAGGTGAGATTATTACAGCCTAAGGATGATTTATGAGATGGAAATATTGATATTCCAGCCTCTTAAAACATAGTATTTTATTAAATACATTTCTTTATAGGTAATGGTAAAACAGTAAGAGTTAAGAAATTTTATTTTTAAATAGCAATCTAGCTGTCTATAAGCAATCTAGGAGACTCCTGGAGTGTGTAGAGACATTTTCCTGGTCTGGGCATTACATGAACCTACCAGAAGAGAAGGATTAAGGGAGCTGGTGTTTACCAGTGCAGACGAGCTCACTAGAAGGGTTAAGACTGGTGGCAGCCTGGACTGCAGTGACCACTCCCTGGTGGAGTTTCCACTTGTTTAGGAGTTGGTGAATGAGATTCCCTGGGAAACTGTCCTTAGGGACAAAAAAGCCGACCAGAGCTGGCAGCTCTTAAAAACACTTTTCTAAAACTAGGTGATCTTTAAGATCCCATCCAACCCAGGCTATTCTATGATAGTCAAGTGAATAATTGTCTGAATGATTAAAGTTCTTTGCCATTATTGCTAGCATGCATGTATGTAGTTTCTGCAAACTGGGAGTTTTCTCAGAGCATGATTTTGGAAGAGAATGTGTTCTTCCTGTTTCAGGATGATACAAAAGTACAAGCAGTTACATAATTACTGTCTTTCAAATTCTTTGATTCATTTGTAATCAGAAAGTGCTGAGGGAAGAAGATAGTTTACCAACTTTATACATTCTAGTATATGAGCCAAAGGGAAAATAAAGGTTTATATGGTATTTTACTTGAATCATCTGTAATTTTTGATACAATTAAAACTAAAAGAAGAAAAATCAGAGTAATAGCTACTTTAGCTCATTACTGCTACACTGAAATCTGCACAACCAAAAAGCTGCTCAATGAGAATCAAGTGTGGTACCTAACAGTCACTTTTCTGAATACTACTGGTTTCATTTCCTCAGCCTGGCTTTGACCTAATGTAACTCTGCAAAGGAGAAAAAAAAAAAAAAATCTACATCTTTTCTCCCCCCAGTTCCACTGGGTCACCAACCAGGCAACAGATCTGTGGCAAAACCTCTAACCTCCCTCAACATTCAGGTCTTGTTGGTTTGTTTCGTCTTTTTCTCTGATTACTTTGTTGCCTTCTTTTCTGAGATTTTAAAGTTAGCTTCTAATTTTTAAAATCTGATTTCTACACTGGCTTCTTTTTTGTTCTTCCCATCTGGTGGAATTGCTCTTGTTCTAGGGGTTTTAAATGAGCTGTCTTCCCACATATGCTGTGTAATACACCCAAATTCCAGGGCTTTTTTCTTCTTGTCATTCCACCATTACCAGGTTGTCTGTGAAGAAAAAAACACCCTGCTATAACTTGTATTTTTTACTATAAACCTTAAAACATATGGAAAAGATGCTACTCTCTTTCATTAAGTGAAAGATCTGCACTATATCTTTATGACCACCCAGCGCCTGACGTGTTTTCTAAGGAAAATTCTGAGTGTGATTTTTAATGAATGTAATCTTTAAATGGCTTAGATGCACTGTAAAATATACGTATGGGGGGAAACTTGCATTCAGAAAATACTTTGTACAAAAATAAAGCACCGTGTTATTATTATTGTTGTTAGGCAATGCTTTATTTGCATCCCACTTTAGAGGAAAATGGACATGACCCTAGTTTTCAAACTGTACATTCAGGTAAAAGAAGTTTAAATCAATTAGTAAGACTTTTTCACTAAATCTGAATGAGAGTAAATAGAAAATTGTGCACTTCTTCGTGCTGTGACAGGCTTTTCTTGTGCTGCTTCCACATGTGAAGAAAGATCTGAACATTCATAAAAGCTCATTTGTTTTGGGCATATACATCGTTTATTAGAAGAGCATGAATAGACTTCAGTTTCCCATGTTTTGGCCCTGCTTTCAGTTTTCACTGAAGCTCATGAGTGTCTGAGTGAGAGCAGCAGTAAAGAGCAGAGAATGCTATGCCTGAACAGTAAATTTCTGGTATCCTTTCATTGCACTGAAATTCCTTTTTTTTTCAAAGGGGTGGTAATGAAGATGAATGAGGAAGGGAAAGCAAGAGAAGAGTACAGAAGACTATCTAAGGAATTTTGTTTGTTTGTTTGTTTAAATGTCTTTGAAACATCATAATCCAAATTTTCACTGATACTTTTAGGAAGTTTCCATTTTCCTTAAATTACTGAGAAGTTGCATGTTATTGAGTTTTTTTTTTTTTTATTACTTTAGGGAGCAGGTGTACAGAGCTGGTAACTTTAAAAATTGCCTGTGGAAAGTGTATAGCAAAGATTTTTATTGTAACCATTTTTAGTTAGATGCAGTAATGTCATCACAACCTGAGTGTATAGAACTCTGTTACATTTAATTCTCTTTTGGCATAACTTAATTTGTTTATAATACTTTCTGAGTAGCTTTACAGGGTGTTTGCCTTATGATTAATTTGAAAACAAGTTCAAGATAGAAAAATGTATGGGATGTTTAAGCTATGTACAGAACAATTTGATTTAAACACTCCCTCAATTTTAATATATATTAGAAACATGGAAAGAGCAACAATTATTTTAACCCTAACCTTAAACCAGATGTGTGTGTGTGTGTATATATATTTAGCAACAAAACCTTGACTCCAACAAGGATTTTTTTTAAAGTTTAGGTTAATGCTATGTGTTGCTCCCATTTGAATTCACTGGTGCTACAGACGTAATTAAACATAAGCGTATATATAATTGGTTTTCTGGATTAAAGTTGTCATGCCTTTTTGAAGAAAAAAAACCTGGGTGGTTTCTTTCTTGTAGAAGGTTTCAAAAGAGAAATTAAGTACAAAAGTTTACTCATCTCTCTGGTTATTCTGTCCTCCAGTGCTATTCTTGCTCTATAATACACGTGGCTCTGTTAAAGCCTGCAGTGTTATCTCTGCTCTCTCACCTGGGCAGGGAGCAATCACTTCAACACACAACAGTTCCACTTGTTGGCACAAAGAAGAGGAATGTCCATCATCTTCATGGGCGTTGGAGCCAGAGCTCTCTCTCTGATCATCAGTGTAGTTGAATATGGATGAAGGAAGGAGGCTCTGACCTTGCTGTTCAGGGCATGTGTGAGCCCCAGTTGTGATGGCCACTGGCCTGGAAAGCAGCCTGAGACAGACAAAGTACCTCTGGGTCTCTCACTTCAGCAGAGTGTCCCCCATAGTCCAGGGTTTGACAGCCACAGCTCAGTTGTTGTGGATGGTAATTTACTGAAGGAGTGGAGGATTCACCTGGGGGAGATGAATCAAGGGGGTCATTCCATGAAACAACAAAAGTAACACCTGGAGATTTTATGCAAGGAGGGAAACTTGCTGGGGTTTATACCTATCCCCTTTGATCTGGCAAGTCTCTGTGTTTGTGTAAAACTCTTTCCTCCTTTTTTATTTGTTCTTAACAGAAAGGAAGCAATTCCAGATTGGAGAATGTAGGGCAACAGAACAGACTTTACTGCAATGTGCCAGTGTGTGATACAGATCCAGCTTGTTAAGATGAGTGAGTATTTTGCTATGCACTGGGAAACTGTTGAAATGGGGTACTTGAAAGTCTCAATTGCAGCTGGTAGTCTGCACTTTCAGAAGTGGGAAGAGCAGTAAGTCATGGTCACCAAAAGTGTTGGGGAAGCAAAAACAGTCTCAGTTAGAAAGCATGATCAAGGTAGAGAGCACACAGCCATGCTTTATTCTCTTATACCACCTAGGTCTTAAGTGGTATAATTAGGAATACTACTTGACTTTTTTGAGTAAAGAGATGAACTGGAGATGGCATAGTTCAGTAGAAACAGAAAACAAGTCCAAACCACTTGCTATTTATGTTGTAGCATGTCATAGGACTTCTAGTCAAAGACAAGGATACCATGATGCAAATGCTGAACAAACTGATGAACCATTTCAGTTCAGAGTGAGAATAATACAAGTTTTAGATATTGTAAGACTATGCTAATGGTAACCAAAAAAAAAAAAAAAAAAAAAAAAAAAAAAAAAATTATTATTTAAGAGAGCCCTATCCCACAGAAATACCCTCACTGCTGCTAGAGAACAGGTTCCTTGTGTATCAACAGAAGGTTAGGAGCCATCTGAATGGAGATGGTGTCTCTGTGCTTCTGCTGGCTCTTTAATCATTAAAGGGTGACATGTCATGCTTCCCATGGCCAACACCCTCTTGTAACCACTGATTCCCTTGGTGGCTCCTTGCAGAGCAGACAGTGTCAGTAAGACAGAAGCTTTTGGCAACCTTGCCTTTTTGCTCCAAGTTTCAGTTCATGCAAACTCTCCAAGAATGGTAATGTACACCCAGCATGTTAGCTGAATTGAAAATAATCTCACAGGAACTGTGGTTTCATAGACTTCCATAGTTTTGATTTGTCTTTAACTGTAAGGTAGGTAGAGCTATTTTGGGGGATATTGTGATATAGGGGAGAAAACACAAGTTAGGAAAATCAGCAGAAACTTTTTTAAGACTCTCTGTCTCTGGGGTTTTTTTTGGCCATGTTTCTTCTAATGTTTCCTTTGAAATAACCTCACCATATGTAGTAAGAAAAGTTTATAATTTATTGATATTGATGATACTGATATGTCTTTATTATCTCCTTTAGTTTTGAATTATTGGGAGGTTTATTCCTCATAGGTGGAAGCCTAAGCCACCACCTCCTTTCCACTACTTAGAACTTCTTGTTTCTTGACACCTGTTACCTGATAGAAAGCTTCCTTACCTTGGGCTGAAATCTGTTTTGTGCCTGAAAATATTTTCTGTATATGTTGCTAGTTGCCACAGGAAAGAATATTGCTTTGGCCAGCAACTCTGCAAAATGACCTGGTTGTAATGGGTTAAGAGGCAAAAAAGAAATGGGTACACTGAAATTGGACTTTTGTGTGGCTCAAAGCTTTAAATAATTTGTTCAAAAACAAAACAAAAACAACCTGACATAATTTCACATTGAAATTCCGGGCTAAATGTTAAATAGCCAGTTTTTTTCACAACATGGCATTATACCCAGGTCAGCTGAGTTGTATTAAGAATTAGCACAGATTTATTCAACTGAATTGTTTGGCAGATAGAATAAGGAGTGTTTCATATGTATTTCATATAGTCTTCCTTAAAAAAAAAATACACGTCAGTGAAATCCTGACCATACAGCACAAAGTCTCCTTTCACACTGCAGTACTTCAGACTTATTTAATACCCAAGAGTTAGAAAACATAAAATGATCTGGAATGCAAACTTCATAACCACAAATTTTCTTTCAATAAAGCAACTAAAAAATACATGAAGTGCTAAAATGTTTACCTTATTTAGTGTAAATTTAATTGATGACAAAACTTAAAAATGTATTTTAAAACTTGAAATCTGAATTCATTTGATCTGGGTATCATGCTGGAATTTTTTGCCGCCAAGTTTCAGATCCCGGAAAAATAAGGTTTGCATGAAAAGTTCTTGGCAGATCTCTCTTGGAACAGCACAAACAACACCGCTTAACAAGGAGGCATTCATTATTTCTGTCTTGTTACCCTCTGCTATTGCAGTCACCAGCTGTAAGGTTACTGGCATCTTTGAATCTTCCTAATAAAAAGCATGGGGAGCAGCCATTCAAGGATGATAATGAGAAATATGTTGCATTTTTCAGATTTGCTTTTGTTTTTTAATAGCTGTTGTGCTTTATCAAGCGGAGCTAATGCATTGTTGGCATGTTCTCACAACGAACAAAGTTTAGGAAAGTAGCAGTTTCAGAAGGACAAACCTGTTGGTCTCACTTTAGCAGTCTGTTATCCTTGAATGTTCAATTAAAAAAAAGTGTTTTGCTTTTCAAAACTAAAGCCATCTGGCATTTAACTTGTTTTTTAAAAAAACATCATGGATAAATGGCCTTCTTGGTGGCCATACATTTCTATTGCATTACAATCCTTTCAGAAGGACTTCTAACCACAGTTGTAATTTTTTTTTTTAATTAAGCCACAGGTCTTGTATCCTCTATCTTGCTTAGCAGTCATGTACAATGCCTTTTTTAGCACCTGACAAAGTCCTGTGCTAGTGAAGTTAGTGCCAGGTATGCCACAGGTCTGTAAAATTAATATCTGAGCCCTGCAGTATCAGTTGTTAGAAAAAAAAATCCACAAGGTGATTTCTAAATTACACAATTAAAATTGCATTTAATACTCTTTAATCTGTAGGCTAGAGCTAAACAGAAACAGACACTTGGAGCAGTGGTAAAGGCTGTCATCAAGGAAAATTTTGGGACCTGGATCCTGGAGGTGCACAGCCACCAAAGCCAGTGCTGGTAGAACGACACCCTGAGTTTGGCTTCTACTCTTGCAGCAGCAAGTGGTTTTTTGAAAGTGTAGTCATACTTTTCTGTGCCCTTTAGTGATTTTTTGGTGAGAGATTCAATTAATCCTTTGTGCAGAGACAGAAGGAGCACCAAACATAATTTAGGGAAGCATGAAGGCTAAGCCCCATGGTTAATACTGGCATTGATTTTAACAAGAGAACTGATAAAGTCTGGCTTGTAACAGCTCTCTTGCAAGTATTCCAGGCCTTTCTTGCTGGTGGTTTCTGCTGCCAAAACTAGCAGTGCTGGTAGGAGCTTTGGTGGAAAGAAAAATTTATTAGCCATTTACTCAAAATGTTTATGCCATGAATCTTTTCCTCAGTTTGTTACAGAATTGGATTTTAACTCTATGTTTCCTTCATCTGGCAAGCTGGAACTTGGTGATTCCTGTTATGTCTTGCAGAATTTTTTTTTTCCTATCCCATCCTTTTGAATGAGACCCCAAAGGAGGGGGGGGGAAATGGTTTACTTGCAGTAAGTGCATGTTGTGTGAATGTTATCTCACTGTTAGAATAGATGCCAATCTCTTTTGCCTCCAAACAGACTTACTAATTGGAGCACAAATATGTCCTCTCAGAAAGAGAAAGAGATTAACACGAAGGAGAGAATTTTAAATTCTTAACTCTAATTACATTATATTTCAAGATTTATTTAATCCTGTTAATTTCCACCTGAATTCTCTAAGAATCTGGTTTATAGTTTGCTGCCTACTGAAGTTCATGGAATCTGGCAATTGTGTTTGCAGTCTTTTGATCAAATCCTTGTTCTCTAAGTCTCAGAGACCTAACAGAGGTTTGTAAGTTTAAATTAGTTTAAATTATTCTTATACCCTAAAACAATTCCTTCTAACTGCAAGAAGCTAGACTATCTTGTACAGAAAGGTTGGTAATTCTAGTCACTGTAGTTTTTATAACTGTGCTGACAATATGGTGATACTGAATTAAAGAGTCCATCAGTTTTCAAAGTAAATATTATATGCAGTATTTGGGCATATAATCACATACATTAATTATGTTCATAATTTTTTCATGAATCGCCCTATAGAGTTCTTTCCCTATGGACTAGTGGCATTTAATGCTGAAGCTTCAGGGCAGGATTTCTGTTATTGTGGGTTTTTTCTTTTTCTTAAAAAAAATATATATACCTCCTCAGTAATATGCTTCAAGAATTCAGATCTAATTAGATTATTTTTTAAATTAAAATTTTACCATGGATTTCTGCAGAGACTTAATATTAGCCAATGTTTCCTTAGACTGTGGCTCTTCAAACAAAGAGACTGCTCAGGAAGCCTGAAAATATTAGTTCAAGTCTTTTTTTACTGATGATTTACTTTCAAAAACCGTAGGATTTGCCTGTTTAGATTAAACAAAATTAGAAAATTTAGGCCTCAGAATAAGTATACTGCATGCAATACCTGTACAAAATCAGGACATTTTGCACGAATAAGAATTGTCTAGTTAATGGTTAGCCACCACCATTTGTTTTTAGATTATATGGATTTTTCCTGTGTGGTTCCTTTAAAGGTGTAATTCAGAAACCACTGGACTAATTGACTCACTGGTCCCTCCAATCAAAGACCCATTCATTAAATACACTTTGGGTTAGAGCTGCAGTTGAGTACCTACTTAAAAATCTGCCGAGTGGCTTCAAAATCTGCAAACGTGAAAGAAACAGAACAATATTTAACATTATGGCATCAGGTGGAGCAGACACAGGCACCGATCCCCAAGTAAACATACTGTGGCTTCCATGCCTCCTGAATGGAAGGACATTCTCCCTCCTTTCCACCCAAGCAGTGGATATTTTCTTCACTCCAATTATATGTATTCAAGTGTGGCACACTTGAAAAAAAACAACCCCAGAGAATAAATTTTTTATTCTCTAATTGACATCTTCATAAACAATGTTCTTCATTCATTATAATATTATTGAACAACAACAGTGAGGCTCTGGAATTCCCTAGTTTGGAATAATGTAACACAGGATACATACTGAGATATTTGAAAGGATTAATAGCTTAAAGAAAACCCAAAGCTGTTCCTGTTGATGTGGTTTTAGACACAGTTGAATTGTCAGATCTGTCAGTCCTGGCACTTGCCACTTGAGGGAGTGATGCACGAGGTTGGACTCCAGTTTGAGTCCATCCTCAGCAGATTTGCATATGCTTGGAGCTCACTCAGGGTGGACGATTCAGACATCGTGTGAAGATATTTTGGCTACAAAGGAAACTTAAAATGCTCTGTATTAAAATGTTTTGGAGAGTTACCCTTTGGGGTGGTTTTATCAGTTCCCCAAACCCCCGTGTGGAACTCGAGAAGACCTTGCCTGCCAGAGGCGTGCAGGGGTTTGGTTCTGGGACGGTTGGTTCAGGTCGGAATGAACGGGGTCACTCTGGGCGGTACCGCTGTGGGGAGCTGAGGTGGATGGTGCAGTCAGGCAGCTCTTTGCAATGCTTGTGATGCTGTCTCTGAATTAGTACATGGAATGCCTGGTTCTTACGGATTTACTGTGCCTGGGAGTAGAGGGATTTCAGCATCCTGCTTTAATCCAGTCTTGTTTTATTGAATTATTTATTTGCAAGCGATGGGAAAGGTTGATTCATGCTTCAAAAGAAAGGCTGTGAGACATTATAGGGCAAATGCCTGTTTTTAAACCAAGGGCAGGAATCCTTTCTGTATATTTGATATATAAACCTTGAGTGAATATGAAAAAATCTTGATATAATTTAAAATAGACAAAAAAGTGGGATACTTACTACTAATAATCTATTTGATATGGTTTTCGTTATTTCTTTTGACTTTTAATCAGTAGTTACTCTCTTTGTTATTCTAACAAATTACTGTCTTTGTATTTCTACCAGAAATTTGCAAAAAGTTGAAATAAGCTGTTGCTGTATATTTATGTAGTAAATCTGTCAGTATGTGTTGGTCCTTTTGTACAGGTGGGGTTCTGTGTGAGTTGTTACATTTCTGTAGCTCCTAATATTTACTTTAGAAGTTACTCTGAGGAGACACTTTAATTATTTAAGGACTATATTTGTGCAGGGGTTTCTAGTAACAATATGTGATATATTTCTGAGCAGCTATTGTACACAAGAGCGTAGGCAAGATAGGAATATTGTAAAGTCTTGGTCTGTTACTAACTCAGTTAAATAACAATGTAATCATACAAAATACAAATGCTACCCTACTGCCCTGGAAACCTGAACATTTTCCTTTATGACACCCCCAGATTAATTGTCCAGAATGAGCAAAAATTACTGTCCACAATGGCTCATGTTTTTCTAGCAGGACTTAAATCCACCTTTATTCAGCCAGTGCTTGAACTAACTAGTTTTTAGGAGGAAAAATATGAAGACAAACCCCTTTGTAGCATATCTGAGAGGATCTTGTCTGGGACATTTCACGTACTCTAAAGGTACAAAAATTAGAATTTAAAAATCTTATTAAAATGCCATTCACCTCAGATCTGATTAGCAGCATCAAGAGCTGAGAGGATGGGAATTAAATTCACCAAGGCACTTCTTACTCCCACATATTTCATCATTCTGAAAGAAAACTTAGACAAGTGAGTGACCTAGAATGTTTATGCTTTATTGCAGGAAAGAAATATTTATTCAGTGAGCTCACAAAGTACAATATCTGTTTCAGAAGAGGTTTTGTTACATCTATACTGATTAACTTCTCCACGTAAATAAAGACTAACCTACTGCACTCTGTGGGCGCTTGCACTGCTTTTCAGCGGTGAGCACTTCTTATAAAGCATGTTATGATTTTTGTTGGAAGAAATAATGAACTATCAAGAGCTGTCCAGCCTTTATGAGCCATTCAAGGTACAGTAGCTCTACTGTTACCTGTTATTAGTCATCTCTTTTTCAGACTCTTGAGTCTACATAGTTGTTTCTTTCATTGGAAGACCTTTCATGCCTCTGATTATCCACAGAGTCTTTTTCTAAAACTTTTTTCAATCTCTGCTGTAGTCTTTCTCACTCAAGATGAGCATTTCCTACCAAGTAACTTTGTTTTTCTTACTGCTGTTACACACTGAAAAAAAAAAAAAAAAATCTGGTACATATAAGATGTTTGCATTTTAGTGCAGGGACTGTATAGGGTATGAAACATCTCATATCATATTAAATGTTGTTGAAATACTGGTCTTTGTTTAACAAATGATGTTTTGAATTCCAGGAAATGACCTTGTAAAAATGGAAGTAAGAAAAGGAAATTTGCTTCTGTTAGGGAGGGAAAATGAAGGAAAGTTAGTGCAAACAAAGGGGAATGAGAGAGGCTGAATCAGAGAAAGGTGGGGAGTTTCACAGGAATGTATGGAGTGTGGGTGGAAGGTGCCTGGCAGTTTTTCAGTCTAGGGATGCCCACTTTCCAAATGTTCAATAATCTTTTCAATGCTAGCAGCTAATTAAAAATCCCAGAGAGCTCAAACTCCCCTATTTGCACTTTGTATTGCTACTGTTGTAGCAAACTGCTACAGAGAAATGCAGAGTACTTTAAGGTAGACCATGTTTCACGTGTGACTGGACTTGAATGTTATAGAATGCTGTAGGCAGCTGCTTGAAAGCCCCTAGCTCTGTGTCTGTGTTTTTACCCTCCTCTCACCGCCCCCCTCTGACTGGTCCTCTGGACTGCCATTAAATTATGCTTCCTAAGGGGCTGTTAGGATCTATGATTTTCTCTTCAGCAAGAAATAGTGATGGTGGTAGTCACCAACAAAAGTGATGAGGCAGAAATGGAAATTCCCCATCAATGTGGATGCTTTCATGTTAATGGCATTAATGTTGGAGTAGAGGGAGGAGGTGAGGGTTAGGGCATCTGGAGTGCCCGGGAGTACATCAACCTAGAGAGCTCCCTGCAGGATATCTTTGCAATGCAAAGGGTATACTTTTAGTTTAGGAATACTCTGGTCCTCCTGCATGTGCTCTAACCCAGGATCTGTACAGACACAGTGACACCACGTATGACAGGTCTTGATGCCGTAAGGAAGCTCTGACTGTGTAAAACGTAATTGTGGCAGGGGGAGATCACGACCACCGACTCATGGCCACCAACCCAACAGAGAAAGACTGAGCATGCAGCCTAATTAGCACGAGAAGTGAGGGAATCATTAACAACAGTAGAATTCTGATAAATAAGAGAACCATGTAACTTGTAGCCAGTGATCACGAATTTCTTTGTCGGCTAGAACGTATAAATAGTAAAAAGTTTTGATAATGGGCGTGCTTGATTTGTGGAACGCCACCGCGCATCCAAGCTTGCGCAACTCTGACATAAGCAGTCAGTGTCTCTCTCGAGTGTGTAATTATTGCCTTGTTGCACACTGGGCAGGGAATGCCATTTTAGTGGGTATCAAGCGCGCCTGCGGGCCCCGAAGGCAGGGCTAGCCCGGCGGCAGCAGCTCCGGTGGCCGTGCCCGGCCCTGTCCGGGGAGCGCGCAGGCCCGGCCGCGGGGCCCGCCCGCTCCGCTGCCCGGCGCTGCCCGCCGCGGCTGTGGGCGGGAGCGGCGCCCTGCGCCCGCCGCCATTTTGTGCGGGAGGCGGTGCGCGGCCCGGCGCGGCGGGTCGTGAGGCGGGGGCGGCCGGGCCGGACTCCGCCTGCGCCGGCGGGCGCGGTTATCGGGCAGAAGAGAACCCGCGCCGCCTTGTTCTCCCGTAGGTGGGTGGCTCTTGCAGGGGAGCAGGGCGGGGAGAGGCTGTCGTGCTTCCCGGGGTCCCCGCGGCTCCCTCCCGAGCAGCGCGGCCGGCAGCCCTGCACTCTGCGTGAGCGCTCCCCTCGCCTGAGAGGCTGCTGAGCTTGCAGAGAGGTTCGTTGTGGGAGATTCTCATTAGGCGCGAAAAATTAAACGGGGATATTTGGCTTTTGGTCCGGGAGCGCGGCGGAGCGGCGACCCCCGGGCAGCCGCGGTCCGCCCGCGGAGCTCTGCGAGCCGGAGCTGCTGCCGGACCTCGGGACTGCTCCCAGATACACAAACACAGCTGTCTGTGCTCCCAGACATAGCTCGGTGTGTTTGTAAAACACTCGTATAGGAAGTTCGGAGAGACTGGTAGGCACAGTCCAATTTGTTCGGAATAAAATTGCCGTGTTTTGTGTACTTTTTTACTTTTTTACTGATTGTACGATAGGAAGCGATTGGTGAACATATTTGATGCTTTTGGAGACAAGTGCTGAAAGTTTCAGAATATAAAAGATGGTTATTTTTGAACACTTAATTTTTCTTGTATTACGGTGTATATTTGACATATTGATTGTGCAACTCTGCTTGTTTCTGGACACCGTGAACAAGCAGAGCTGGACTCTAAACAAATCTCAAAAACTTGCCGCCTTATAATTTTAAGTGGACTTTAAAAAGAACAGCAAAAGGAGTGGTCTTGGATGGATCCTGTATTGAATTTGACATCCTTTCCAAAAGTGATTGTTTTATTTGGTTTAGGTTGGTTGGGTTTTTTTCCCCATAGCTTAGAAGAATGCTTGCATTTGTGCTTTCATCTTAGAAACAGGTGAACTCTGCTAGGATTTAAATATGACTGACTTGCAAAATAGATAAATTTCCACACAGTGAAAAGCAAAGTTTTTACTCAGCTGCAGAGGCCTACTACTGACAATTAACTGCAGATAGATCTCTATATTGTTCCATGCTTGCACTGTTATTTTAAAATACTTCTTGACATGTACATCAACACTGATGTATTATGATTGTATGATTATGTATGTATTATGATTGTATGATTATGATTGAGATAATTTTTAAACAAGGCAGATCTTTTCAGAGATTGAGAGTTGGTTTCTGTTTTTTCCACTATTTGCTAGACTTGTTTTTTGTGTGTGTGTATGTCTGTGGTAACAGTAAAATGTACCTTTTTCAATAGTAGTAGTTTTTAACAACTAACCATTTTCTTTCTAGTGTACTGAAGCATGTTTTTACCACGTTCTGTTAAAGTCAAGAGGGCTGCTGATGAGGACAAAAGTTGTCCAGCTAAGAAAAATAAGCTGTCTTCTGGAGGGTCTTTGCTAGAGGATACTGCAGAGTTCCAGGACTGTAAGTCAGTTGGAACAGAAACTTCTGCTTCAACAGACAATTCAAGTGAAATTGTACAAGAACACACAGAACCTGCGGCTGCAGACCTTGGTGTTGCTCATCTACCATTGGGAAAGGACAGCCACAACACCGAGGAGGATGGCTCTTTGGAAGAACCCATAAAATCCTTCAGCAAATCCCAGCGGTGGGCAGAGCCTGGAGAGCCTGTGTGTGTCGTGTGTGGCCGCTACGGGGAGTATATCTGCGATAAAACAGATGAAGATGTCTGTAGTTTGGAATGTAAAGCCAAACACCTTCTACAAACTCAAGCAAAGGAGAAGCAGCTAACATGTGATCAACCCACAGATTCTCAAGCAGAAGCTCACCTGCTTGATACACCTTATTTCTACAGAGATCATTCCTTTATTTTAGGTTTGCAGGATGAGCAGGTTGAGAACCTTAAGCTCCAACTGGGTATTGCTGTCCAGGGCCAGCAAGTTCCAAGACCTATTGTCGAGTTTGAACACTGTGGTTTTCCTGAAACTTTAAACAACAATTTAAAGAATTCTGGCTATGAAGTCCCAACTCCCATCCAAATGCAAATGATCCCCGTTGGACTATTAGGGAGGGATATTCTGGCTAGTGCTGACACAGGCTCTGGAAAAACAGCAGCTTTCCTGCTTCCTGTTATTATGAAGGTTTTGAAAGAGGTAATGAAACTTCAGATAGTTAGAGAAAGCAGTTTGCAGCTATGTCTGTTGGCTTCCCAGTGTAATGGAGAATGTGATTGCAGTTTTTCATTAACATTCAGTGATTTATTTGACTTTTCATTGATCAAGCATTTGGTTCTTGGAGGTGGGAGGTGCTGATTATTTTTAATAAAATTGAATGTTTTTTCACTTTGGTCAGGAGATGGAGCAACTCTCTCAATATTACTTACTACATTTTTCCTGCTTGTTGAGAAAGTTATTTAAATTGTGGTAAACTTCCTAAAATACTTATAATAGAAAGTGAAAATAATTCCAAGCCTTCTGTAAGTTCTTCCTGTATCTTCATATATCAAAAGGCTCAAAGAGATTTGTTGGAATTTGTATAACTTTGCAGAGTAATTTCTCTTGGAATATATTTGGTTGACTGTCAAATAATTACAGGAATTTGGGTTAAAAAAATTCTGAAATCCTCTAGTTACACAGTCTCCACTTTTATAACGTGGGAAAAAGAATTAAGAAAACTTCTGCTTTGTAAAGACATGAACGTGTGATTAGAAGCAATGGCAGACAGTATTCTGTACCTTGTGTGTGGTTCAGAACTGTTTTTTGCTTTAAATGCATAAAAATACATTAGAGAATTCTGGACACGATTCTAGTAATGCTTTGCACTCTTTAGGTACCTTTATACACGCAAATGTGTCTCAATTTTTTCAGATGAGTAATTGAAAGATTTAAGTAACTCTTTCATTCTTTAAAGTACTCTAGCAGCTCCTACACTCTAGTTTAAGGACTAAAGCATTAAGGGTAGGAAAAGGTGTATACATTCCAGTAGTTCCTCTGTTTGATTATCATTAAAGTCTGCAAGACAGATGTATGTTTACAGTAACGTGCAAAATTGGAGTGTCAATGAAAAATGCATCTGTACACAATCTTCCCCATTCTTCATCTCTGGGGTACTGTTCAGGTTAATGTATATATCAGGCAGTAATTTTGTTTCGCTGCTTAAAATAATTATCATTTTTAATGTAAAAGATTACTCTGGGAAATTTGAAAGCTTTTTATATAAATAACAAAGCAATTCCACATTAATCAGCTTTTTCCTGTCCTTTCTAGACAGAAACTCCATGTGCCCTTGTTTTGGCACCAACGAGGGAGCTGGCCATTCAGATGGAGAGGCAGGCGAAGGAGCTGATGGCTGGCCTACCCAACATGAGGACGGTTCTGCTGGTGGGAGGTTTGCCCCTGCCCCCGCAGCTGCACCGCCTCAAGCAGAGTGTGAAGGTGAGCGCTGGCTGAGCCTGGAGAGCCGCCTTGTCATCACACCACAGAAAATAGAAGTGTCACTGGTGACACCTATGAGCGCACCAAGATGGCTTTCTCCTAAGTCAAAACGACAAACATTTCTTACCTCCTGAAAATTTTACGGTTACACAATTTTTAAAAAACCTTTTCACTTCTGATTATACATCTAACAGCTTATTATTTGGTTTTTTTTAAAGTTTCATGTGTGATATTGTTGCTTTCAAAGACTGAAGTATGCCAGTATTTTACACAAGGAGTTGTAGCTGAGAGAAAAAAGTAGTTTGTTTTTCATGCAGATTTTATTGCTTTTAACTTAGACACCCCTCCATTAGCATTTTAAAAGATCCATTTCCTCTTAGGGCATCATACTCTTTAAGTTTTCTAGAAGTTTTATGACTCACTTGAATGCAAGTAACTTCACTTATTACAGCCATTGTTATGTATGTGATGGAGTTTTATGGTTTTTCTAGGATGGTCTTCTGTCCTTTCATGGAGTTTCTTACTCCTGTGGGCTTTTTTTCCTCTTTTTCTTTTTCAGGTGATAATAGCAACACCTGGAAGACTTCTTGAGATTTTAAAGCAAAGTTCTGTTCAACTGCATGGCATAAAAATTGTAGTGGTGGATGAAGTAAGTTTTTATTTATCAGAGCTCTATTACCTATACAGAGGTCCTGGAAGAGTAATGTGAGTGGCTATTGTTACTTATTAAACGTACAGAGTGTTTGTTATAAAAGTACAATATGTTTCTTAGGAGACAGTTTTATTTTTCTGACATAAATGTGTTTAAACAACACATGTCTTATTGCTGTAAAGATTTAGGTACCTGACAAGATAATACTGTTGGACCAGTGTGAACCATTTGTTTTTAATTTTCTCACTTAGCTTTTCTTCTGCCTGTAAATACTCCTCCATTTGGATTGTTACATGTTGCATTATGGTTCTTCTGTCAGTTTAAGTTCAGGATCCTGCTGTTCATGGTAAAAATGTGGTATGAATCCAATATTTTTCATTTAGGTGGATACCATGCTAAAAATGGGTTTCCAGCAGCAAGTGTTGGATATTTTGGAAAATATCTCTCATGATCATCAAACCATCCTGGTGTCAGCCACAATTCCAGTGGGCATTGAGCACTTGGCAAATCAGCTTCTGCACAATTTTGTCAGAATAACAATTGGAGAGAAGAATCTGCCGTGTTCCAATGTCCGGCAAATTATCTTGTGGGTAGAAGAACCATCTAAAAAGAAAAAACTGTTTGAAATACTAAATGTAAGTTTAATATTTTTCTCATAAGAGCAATTTATAAAATGATTCATGTCTTTCCACATCTCTATCAGGTTCTCATCGCATGATCGGGAGAGCTTGAATCCATGCTGATGATGAACAGCCAGTGGTTGTAATCCCTTTTTAAATAAACTGTTTAATTTTACAGGATAAGAAGCTCTTCAAGCCGCCAGTGTTGGTATTTGTGGACTGTAAACTAGGAGCAGATCTGTTGAGTGATGCTGTTCATAAAATTACAGGATTGCAGTGCACAGCTATGCATTCTGAAAAGTCTCAGGTGGAAAGAACAGACATATTACAGGTTTGTGCCTGCTTAAGTTAAGGGTGTTTTGGTAGATTTCAAATGGCCTTTTTTTAAAATGTGGCTTCATTTGAATGACTGAAGTCATAATTGACTGCTTTTCTGCAGTAATACCTGAGGTATTGCTGGGGGAGATGAGACAGGCAGGACTAAGCAAAACTGCAGATAGTAATCCTGTTTTAAATGTAGATAAATACAGAGACTCCTTCCCAGATTATTTGAAATACGAATTTAAATAAGCATTTAACTGTAACTGATAATTTTTGGAATTAAAATTGTAGGTTTGACCTCTTTGGTTATCTCTCTGAATTATATTCCTGTTTAAATCAAGAATACAGGGAGCCATTCTCTCTTCTACAATAGAATAATCCCACTAGGTGTGTTCTTACACCAAATAACTATCAGTTAACCTATGCTTGGAGAGGTTCAAAATACAAATAAGGAAAAAAGAATCAATTTTGTTTTGTTCCTTCCTTGCCAGGGATTACTTCAAGAGAAGTATGAAGTTATAGTAAGTACCGGAGTCCTTGGACGAGGGCTTGACCTTGTCAATGTCAAACTGGTGGTGAATTTTGATATGCCTTCAAGCATGGATGAATATGTACACCAGGTAAATAAATAAATTGCTTATGCTTTTTTTGAAAAGGATATGGAAATATGACATCCACCTGTGGAAATTTAAATGTAAACAGAAAGATCATTTTCTTCCTCAGAATATTTTTATATAGGAAAGGAAAAAATGGTGCTGGATATCTCTTCTGTAGGTCTCCTGTGTAAATTACTCAAATCTAGAATACTGTTCCTATTATCTCCTATATAAGTTACTAAAACCTAGAAGAATGTCTTTAAATCACTTACTTTTGCGGTGTTCTCTTCCCTGTTTTGTACTCTATTAATCATTTTGTGTGTAGGAAACAAAGTTTCCCATTTTTTTATTGTGTGAAGAAAGGGCAAATGCCTCTCGTGCAGGTGCAATTCATCCACATTGTGGGCTATGCATTAATAGTCAGGAGAGCAGTCATGAACTTGATTTCTTCCCCTCTTTCTAGTCAAGCGTCTCCTCTGATATTTTCTTCTGTGGATTTCCTGCTTTAGAAAAGATGCTCTGTGAGTTGCACGTATGTGTGCGCATTTATGTGCACAGCCTTAGTTTAGCTGGCACATCAAGAGAACTCATTCCTGCCCTCTGTGTGGCATGAGGAAGACAATGCTGCTGCGTGCAGTTCTGAGAACATCAGCTGTGGGAAAAGGCAGCAAACTGGAGGGAGTCCAGGTGCACTCGGGGCTGGCACACGTGACACTTCAGCACAGGCTGAGGCAACTGGGCTTGTTTTGGCTGCACCAGAGACTTAATTGCTCTCTTCCATTCGGGTGATTACAGAGGACACAGAGCCAGACTCTCCTTGAAGATGCCCAGGGAAAGGACAAGACCCAGCAGTTAAAGCTCCCTGCAAGGGAAATTGTGGCCTCGGAGCAGGGAGAAAGGATGTTCACAGAGAGGGGAGGGAGTCAGGCAGTGGAAGAGGCCAGAAGGGTGATGGGACCTTTGCTTCAGACACTTGAAACAAGGCCTTGAGGGAGCTGATCTGACTCTGAAGTAAATCTTGTTCTGAACAGTTGAGGAGGATCTTTGAAAGTTATCCACTGTCCTGAACTCCTGAAGTAGCCTGTGTTATTAACTGCACTATTATTCCCCTCTTAATTATCTTTCTGCTAAAGTTTCAAGCATGTATTAAGTAAATAAAAATGATCTTTCCTAGCATCAAAATTATTAACATGTTAGCTGTTCCTAGAGAGTCTTTGTAGATTATTTTCTACTTTGTTCAAGCATTTTAGATAATATTGATAAATAATTTAAAGTTACTAGGACATTGAAAGTAAAGGGCATTTTTGTGGCCATGCTGGCACATAGTGTGCTTGAGATGAAGTATGAGTATTTGGCATCTCTACAGTATTTTTAAAAACCTTTTGTTTGGATCAGATTTACTGCAAGCCTTTGCCCATGGTCTGTACCCCCTATCTCAGTATCAATATTGAACTTCTGGTATGTCCCATAAACAAGTCATCATTTTAAATGCACTTCAGCAACAGCTTCAGATCTGCATATCCTGAATTCAGGAAGTTTATTGTAAGTACCCTTGTGCCTGGAGGATGAGAGACATTTGGCCCTGTCACTTAGGTTTACTTGCTGTTTTGCAATAAAAAAATTAACTTCTAAGACTATTTGAAGGACTTCCATTTAGTATTGCTAACTTAAAATGAATTTATTCTTTTTCAGGTTGGAAGAGCAGGGAGATTGGGTCACAGTGGAACTGCAATTACTTTTATCAATAACAACAGCAAGAAGCTCTTTTGGGATGTTGTGAAGAGAGTAAAACCCACAGGCACCATTCTTCCCCCACAGCTGCTTAATTCCCCATATCTGCATGACCAGAAGAGAAGGGAACAACAGAGACTTAAACAGTTACAGAATAGCATTGTAACAGGAGATAATATTATGGACATTATTAAAAAACACAACAAAAATAATTCTCAGAGGTAATAAAGGCATATTTATAGATTACATGTAATTACAATAAAAGTATGATTAAAAATAAATATGAAATGTTGCCTTGTATATTGCATTTTTAAAAGAAATTTGTACCACTTTTTAACATGTCTCCTTTTTGCCTCATCTTTATTTTGAAATACAGACTATTCTGTGCTTCAATTACTGTAGTACCTAGTAAAAGTACTCTGGAACTCTTTTTCAAAACCAATAGTTCTTGGTCTTGCTGGCAAGAAAAAGAAAGATTAGTGGCAGATTAGCCTCTTAAAATCTCTTCCTGTTAGCTTAAATAAAATCTTCCACTGGGAATGTTTCTTCAAGTCCTCTGTATGCTCTCTTGGGGTTTCTTAAGAAAATACATGCAAGTTTTATTTGTAAGCAGTACTGGAAATTTAGTCTCTCTGTTAGTACCGGTGGACCAGCTGGAAGTTCTGCTGAAGGACTTTGCAATACCAGAAACAATTCATTAGTGTAACTTCATGGAAGAGAAATGAGATAAAACCTCTAATTTTGATTTTATTTAATCAAAAATATGTCTTATTTAGAGATGGAATTAGTTGATTTTTCTGTCTCATTTGAAATAATCCACTCCTGCCTATATGTTTTTGTGTAACTCTCTTGCAGACCTGTTTAGGCACTGGTATATTTAGAAGTGTGGGCACCCCTGCTGTATCAGAATTCCACAAATTATGTTCAGCAATCATGAAGTCAAACAACAGTTCCCTACTACGTTTGCCGCAGGAACTAAATGCAAGTTCAGGTTGTGTAAAATTGTATCACCAACCCGGTTCAGTTATCTTGTAGCCAGTTTTCTCATTGTTACTAGGTTTAGATGGTTTCCTATATTTTATTATTAGTGGGTCTTTCACTTGCATATATATATATATATATATATATATACACATTGGTTCCACCATCCTGTTTTCATTTCTTCCCCTGGTGCTGCATGGAGTGCCAACATTGCCTAAGTCTCACATCCATCGTGTGTTCTTTTAGTTCCTTTCCCACCCATTTTTCCTCCCCTTTCCACTCGTGCTTTGTCTGCACACGGCGGTGCGGTGTAGCTGCATAGCCAATGTGGGCTTGCCCGTTCGGAACGGGTGGCACCAGGTGGGCTGCGGGCGGGATCGCGGAGCTCCCGGAGCGCCGTGGCTGTACGGAACGGGTGGCACCGGGTGGGCTGCGGGCGGGATCGCGGAGGTCCCGGAGCGCCGTGGCTGTACGGAACGGGTGGCACCGGGTGGGCTGCGGGCGGGATCGCGGAGGTCCCGGAGCGCCGTGGCTGTACGGAACGGGTGGCAGCGGGTGGGCTGCGGGCGGGATCGCGGAGCTCCGGGAGCGCCGTGGCTGTACGGAACGGGTGGCACCGGGTGGGCTGCGGGCGGGATCGCGGAGGTCCCGGAGCGCCGTGGCTGTACGGAACGGGTGGCAGCGGGTGGGCTGCGGGCGGGATCGCGGAGCTCCGGGAGCGCCGTGGCTGTACGGAACGGGTGGCACCAGGTGGGCTGCGGGCGGGATCGCGGAGCTCCCGGAGCGCCGTGGCTGTACGGAACGGGTGGCAGCGGGTGGGCTGCGGGCGGGATCGCGGAGCTCCGGGAGCGCCGTGGCTGTACGGAACGGGTGGCACCGGGTGGGCTGCGGGCGGGATCGCGGAGCCCCCGGAGCGCCGTGGCCGTGCGCGGTCACCGCGCTGTCCCTCAGCCCTCGCACCTGCCCGCCGGGGCGCCCCCTGGCGGCGCGGGGCGCTGCCGCGGGGCCGGGGCGGGGCCGGGCCTGGGCGGGGCCTGACGGAGCCAATCGTTCGCGCCCGGCGCGTTCAAACGGGGCGGGGGCGGTGCCGGGGCCCGAGCGGAGCGCTGCGCGGCGGGGCGGGCGGCGGTTGGCGCTCAGGTGAGGGGCGGCCCGCACGGAGCGTTCCGCTGCACCGCGGGGCTCTCCCCTCCGCGGGGCTCTCCCCTCCGCGGGCCGCGCTTCGGGCAGCCGCGGGGCTCGGGGCCCTGTGCGCCGGCGGGTCTGGAGGTGCTGCTGCCGCCTCCTCGCCCCGAGGGCGGGCCCAAGACCGTGCGGGGTTGGCTGGGGTGGGAGGGGAGCTTTGCTGAGGGCTAACAGAGCTGCCGGTTGCTCCAGCTTTGGGCGCTTGCGTTTTGTATCTAGTTAGTTGTTGTAATTCTTTAAAAAGGAGTAATGAGCTCATTTCTCGTTCTGAGTTCGGTTCTCTCGAACTGAACCTCATTCCTTATCTTAGAATGAAGGAGCCTTTGTGGTTGTTCATAAGGCACAGCTGAGGCAAGAGGAGGGGAGAATTTACAGGAGTCATGTTAAGCTGCATGGAAAGGATGGACTTTTCAGAGAACACTAACACCATTCACAGCTTACATCCGTGTTTATTTACTGACTACTAGCGGGAACCACAAAGTTTGTATTTTACTGGTCATGTAACATAGTTTCCTGTCTCAAACTGGATTGAGCAATAAATCCACTGCTCTGAAATTTTGATATGTTCCTCCCAAGTTGCGAACTATGGAAACTGTGCAGTCATGGCATGTGTAAGTGGATGTAAATTGCATAAAGTCTGAGAGTATTCTGAAAGCTATTACTTAAAAGTGTAGCATTAAAGGAAACTTCTGTTGGAGCAGTGGCAAAATAATTTCTTGTACATCACTTGCTCTCATCTTGCTTTCCTTTTTTCCCCTGACCATGTACTGCTGTTGTTAATGATACTGCAGCTTTTGAAGGATCAAAGACTGGTGACTTCTTGTTGACTTGTAACCTTGAATTGATTGCAGCTGGCAAGTCTGCACTGGATACTGATATCACATGCATTGCAACCCAATAACTGTGATGCAGATGCAGCAGGGAAAGCATGCTTTCCTATACAGATTACATATATAGAGCTTTCAAAATATTTACATGTAGAAAGGACAGGGAGTATATTTTACAGTTTACTTTTGTCCTCTAGGCTAGGTATCTTGTTTTGCTATGTGTCTATGTACCAGTGTGCACTAAAATAACATCCAAAGGTACTATTAATAGTTGTCTTTATTAACTGTTCTGTTCTGATAGTAGATTGTATATTGCATATGAAAATCCCGAAAAAAATCTTCAATGTTCACAGTCTTCCTACTCAAAGTTAACTTTGTTGTTCTGTTGGAGTCTGTTAACTGTGAAACACAAGGAGTGTAAATAGATGTGAGTGAATGGAGACATGATCTGGAATTTCCTTAGTTTGGAAATCATGGTAGATCATTTGGAAGAAATATCTATGATCATCTTTGTTGCTAAATAGTTAGATGGTTCTTTTTACCAACTGGTGCTTCTTTGTGATGCTTGGTTTACTCTCTGAAACAAATCACAGAACTTAATAAATCAAATAACCTGTTGTTGGAAGCAGTCATTCAGATATGAAATAATTATTTTTTTTAAATACCAGAGATGAAACAGGGTATTAATTGTTCTTAATGTTTTGAAACATGTACTGCAGTATGTGTAAAGAGCTCCCCATGCAGCAAAACATAACTCACACTGCACATAAGCATCATAAACGTTTTTTTGCTTTGTCTCCCAGATTCCTCACAAAGCAGCAACTAGAAAGAATCCTTTAGGAAAGGTGCTGTACTTGTCAACATTTGGGTTTTAATTAGCTGGAAGACAAGATGCCTATTTACACAGTCCCTGCCAGGAGCCCCGCGGGAACACGATGCACGGCCACTTTCCAGAAGGCTTCCTCACACAATACCCTGGGCAGCAGTAAAGCAGCTGGGCAGCAGCTGAGCTCACAGGTGTTGGGAGGAAAGGATTGTCTGCCTTCGTGTCCTCAAAATAAGACTGAGGATGTAAATAGGACCTATGTGATTTCAGCTTGTGAAAAAGTGAGTGATGTGTCAACTTCTTTTAAACTGGAAGGTAGGTTAACACTCCAGAGGAGAACTGGAGCAAGCAAAAAGTCCGTGTCTGGTAGTTACACAGCACAGAGTACAGAAGAGCTACAAACAGAGAAGAGACTTACTCTGCAGAGGCGTGTGAGGACTGGCTCCACAGAGAGGAGTAAAATTAATCAGAATGTCGTGCCTAGGAAAGCAAATTATGACTTGGATGCACAAAGAAATGACAAGATTATGCTTCCACAGAATATTAAGGGTACAGATGGTGTTAAACCAAACTTGGAGTTAACTGAGAGTCAGTCAAGTACCAAGTTACAGAATAACCTGAACAGCAAGGCTTCCTTTGGTTTAGTTGGTGGTGTCTGTGAAAATGCTATCAGCATGTCTTTAAAAGGTAAGACAAGCACTGCTGACACAAAGTTTCAAAATGAAGTTCCTAAATCAGAACGGTTTGTTACCTCAAAGTGTACTAATAAGCTGTCAGGAGAACAACTGAATGAAAAAGGCAGTATAAATAAGCTAGCTGGAAAGCAAAGGGTACAGCACTTGATGATAAAACACAGCAGCTTGGAAAGACCAAGAACGCCAGGAAAAGTTTTAACAGAAAGATTTACACTTACACCAAAGAACAGCACTTCTCGAGATCAACCTTCTCTCAAGCTGGCCTCAAATGAACAAACACCTAATCTGCAAATTTTAGCCAAGAAACTCCCTAGTGTCTCCAGTTCTCTTCCTGGGAGTACAAGTTCAGAAACAAAAGTGAACACAGAAACTTTAGCTGAGAGCAGCAGTACTGGAGAAGATGTTTTCAAAGTGAAAAGCAGCAAAGTGATTGTAGCTGTGCGGGTGCGGCCCTTCACTAACAGGTTTGTATCCTGGACTTAATTCTGGGGCTGGGTGCTGATTTCTGCTTTGTACTTGTTGAGTTATTTAATCATTGTTCCATTAAGAATATAATACATGATACTTCATGCAACACCAAGACAGATTTTATTAAGAAACTGAATTGACTTTATTGGCGCTTGGGTCTGGTTTTTACATATTCGTTAACAAAAGTGTTTTGTACCTTAAGACTTTGTATGTTCCTCAAACAGGTATTTTTTAGCCATGTTCACTGATTTTTTTATTTTCCATTAGGCAGTGAAATTACTAACTTAAAGCATGTAAGCTTATATTTTTTTATTTTCCCACCTTTTCCATTCAGAGAGAAAACTGAAAACCCATTCCCTGTGATCTCCATGAGTGATTCAGAGACAATTGTACAAAATCCATCCACAAACCAAGTTTACAGCTTCAGTTACGACTTCTCCTTCTGGTCTTTTGACAAGGGTCATCCTAATTATGCAAGCCAAGCAATGATTTATAAAACTTTGGCACTGCCACTCCTCGAAATAGCTTTTGAGGGATACAATGCTTGTCTCTTTGCTTATGGGCAGACTGGCTCTGGAAAATCGTACACGTAAGTTTGTAATCGTAATTGTTAAATTCTGCAATTGTTATGCAGTGTTAAGTCATGAAAGAGGGTGAATGGAATAGATTTCAGAACGATTGAATTGTATCAAAAGGTTATTGTATATTTTAGAAATTATTAAACAAGTATTTATAGCAATTAAGCAAAAGTTAACTTTGGAATATTTTTATTAATGTGTCCCTGACTTATTTCTGCTTTTAATGGAGGAAATAAAAACTTTTCTGAGATTTTAGTGAAGGAAAATCTTTGTTAATGCAGAGAGCTTGTCAGACTCTGCCAGTGCTGTTTTTCACTGTTTGTTATTTTGTGCATGAAGTGGCATGTTTTCTGGAGAAGACATATAAGAGATCATTATAATTATGGTCCTTATGCTTCAGAACTTTAAATAAATCCAGATGTTTGTGGCACTGCTTATTTGAAATCAAATCTTTGCACAAAATAATCCCAGATGAGTAACATTTTTAGGGTTTATAGCCAATTGTGTATACTTTATTTATATTTTGAAATAGAATGCCTAGTGAGCTGTTTGGTTTCCAAACATGCATCTATTAAAATTAGTTTGAGTTTTATAATTCCTGTCAGGTGCTATAGACTTTTAATAAAGGTAGTTGAGGACCAGAAATGTTTCTGTTCAATTTACAATAAATATAGAATTTACACAGAAATAAGTTCCCTTTTAAGTGGGTGAATTTCCATTTTAAGTAATGAACTCAGTTTTTACTTACACTGTTGTTTTTACCTTGGTCTAAAAGACAGATAAATTTAGGATTGCAACTGTTATCCTATCTGTAGGTTTGCTGGGATTTTGCTTGGATTTTTTTCTTTCACTTAAACGATAACTTGCCTTCACCCCTTTGTGTTTTGAACAAGGCTGAAATTAGTATCAGGGTGCTCTGGTCAAATTTAAACAACAAATTTCTGCTGAACAGCCCTGTGTGTCTCTAAACACAGACTGCAGGTGGATTAGTCCAGGTGTGCTGATCTGGCAGAACTCAACACAAAAAACTGCACCAGAGCTGGAGACAGGCTTAGGTTGTGCTGGAAGTGTGCAGAGAATATAAAATGCAGGCACGTTAAGGCATTGAACATCCATCTGTAGGTTTAGTGTTTATAGTACAACTTACTCTTCAGCTGCTGTGGAGTCTTTGTTTTACTTGGGTTTTCAACCGGTGTAAATTGCGTGAAATAGAACATACTGCTGGATATCACCTTGTCCAGCTCCACACTTAGATAAGCACCAATCTAGCTCAAGTTAATTCCTGTTGCTTATTGTTCTATAAATTAAAGTGTGTGGCATGGCAACTGTAGAGCTGTACAGTTAACAATAAAACTGTCCGTGGAGAGTTACAAAACTAAACCAGGATTTTTGTGACCACAGGATGATGGGATTTGATGAAGACCAAGGAATAATTCCAAGACTTTGTGAAGATCTTTTCAATCAAATAGCACAAATGGACAAGGAGCAGGTGATATGCTTATGCCATTTACCTTGTATTGGAATATGAGGACAGTGATACTTGAGTGCTGATCCCTTTGTTAGTGCTCATATTCTTTTGCTGATTCAAATCCTATTTGTATTCATAGCTCGGATTCATGGGCTTCCCTAGACAGTCAGAATCAACATTGCTTTGTTTCCTTAATGGCAGTAACGGGAGAAAGAAATATGGGCATGATATTTTTGTTGCATCATTAGATTAGGATTCTTTCTTCTATATTACATGTCTTCAATTTTAAGATTTATGTAAGGAAAGGCAAAACAAAAACCTGGTGGGCTCCATATTTTCAGTGGAGGCAGTAAAATAGAGCTCAAAAATATGAATTTGTCATTAAACATCACATATTACAGTGTATTTTGCTTTGATAGTATTCAAATTCTAATACTGAGCTCAGTAGTCTAGCTGAAACAAAAAATAACTACCCTCACTGTCTTTGTATTTTTTTCTCTGTGTGGTTGTTTGTGTCTGTAATGACTCACTTATGGTTCAATAGACCTCAACATTCAGTTAATCTTATTCAGGCAAACTTTTCTATTTTTAACTATTCCAAATTTCTTCACTGCTTTATATTTGAATTCTTGACTTTCAATCCTAATACCTATGAACATCTAATACTCTAATCCTCCAGCAGATTTGATGGACACTGAGGAATTTAAGAAAGTTGTTTATTGCTGAGTTTGGCTATAGAGTGTACCTTCTAAAAAATGCAGAGCTTTTTAAAATTCCTTTGCTTTATGCATTGTAAGGGATTCTGTTGTAGTGAATTGTCTTGAGTCTTGTCTTTCTTATTCCAGTGCTTCAGGGGCTTTGCTGCAATCTTCCTTGTCTGTTAAAGAAAATTCTATTCTTCTTTAAAATAGAAAAAAGACCTAGACATCTTCACAGGAAAAAGATGTGTTTTCATGAAAGTGTTGTTGTGGTGTTTTTTTGTTTTGTTTTGTTTTTTATTGTTGTAGGTAGACTCAGGGTTTACCTTTCCATTAGGTCATTCTGTTCCATGTCAGGGTGTTGACAACAGCAATCCATGCCTTCTTTCCCCTGACAAATATTGTGCTGTAGAAGCACAATCCCCAAGGGAAAGATTTGAGTGCAGGTGCAAACAAAACAATATTTTCATGTACTAAGATTCTGAAGTGGATGTATATTTTTTTTTTAGCACTTTATGGCATCCATCTGGGAATGTCTATGGATGAAATTCCAGTGAATTGTGGTTTTGGTCTTAGCAGAGACGTTACAGTAGATAACCTTTAAGGGTCCCTTTCAACCCAAACTGTTTCATGATATCATTTCTCTTGGAAAGTCCCTTCAGCACAAATGTGTATAACATTGAAAATCAGGATCTGATAGTGTAAGTTAATTTTTGAAACAAAGGATGATGAATATGTTTTGTGGACTATATTAATAACTATTACTAATTTTATTAGGTTTTGTATCATCTTGAAATGAGCTTCTTTGAAGTATACAATGAGAAAATTCATGATTTGCTTGTCTTTAAATCTGAAAGTGGACAGAAGAAACAAGTAAGTTACTCACAGAATCAAGTACCCACATAACCTCTAAGTAGTGGCATTTATTCAGAAACAAAAATGCACAAATGACAAGTGATCATTGTTTTTTATCTGAGTACCTTAGTTGTGAACAATGGGATTCAAGTAAAAACCAAATAAAAATATCAAAATATCACCACATGACTTAAAGCAAAACGCTTGTCACTGGAGCAATGCTAAGCAATGCTGGAATAGAAACAGAATGATTCAGTAGAATCTACCAAAGTAGTTAAGATCTCCCCTTATCTGCAAAATGAAGATGATCTTATCAGCCTTTATAAAAAGTCTTCCAAGGATATATCTAACTCTCCAGCTTATAATAAGAATCTTCTTTACAATATAACTTGAGTTATAGTCTTGTAATTTACATGGAGTTTTCTTTTTTTGTTGCCTGATTGTCTCTTAGAGAGCTGGAGAAGCGGGGAAGGGAACAAGATTGGCCTGACTAACTAGTTAAGGATCACTAGATAAACCAGTTAAGCTAGTGTTTAGTGGTTGTATATTAGGATATGTTAAACCATAAATTAAAGAAATTTGTCTTAAGTAGTGTATGTTGGGAAGGGATGTATTATATGTCTGATTTATCAAAAAAACTACTTGTGCTTTGATATTGAACACTATCCTGGCCACTTGTATGTAAATTGAATATTAGTTTATGGTAGATGCAACAGATGTATGCAAAAGATGATATGCAACATCCAACTTACTGTTGAAATGAGTCCTTTAACCTAAGCTTGGGACATAGGTGGACTTGTTATAAAGGAATTTAGACTGTACTGTCTTGTCTAAAGCAGGAGTTCCTTCACTCTGAGTTTTGCCAGTGATTTTGGGGTAAGCTACCTAGAAACATAATAGACTTATGTTGGAGAATCTTTTTAAAAGATATTCCTGAGTACTATATCTAACTAATGCACTCCTAATAATTTTTATTTTGAAATCCTTCTCATTAGCTTCGTGTAAGAGAACATCCAGTGTTAGGACCATATGTGGAAGGCCTGACAGTGTAAGTCTTACCTGTACTTACTTTAACAGATGTGTGGGGTAATCCTGAAAGAGGATATCTCGAGGCTCTATGAAAGCTTGTGTATTCACCAGTAAATTAAGCAAGATCCCAGAGTTATGTAGTTTTACAAAAATGCATACCTGTGACTAGGCTGACATATTTTCTTCATTGCCTTAGTGAATTCTGAAAGTGTGGAAGTTTCGAGACATCTTCAGCTTTCATTATGTATTTGTATTCTGTTTGTAACTGGGAAAATGTTTCAGAACTCAGGCAGCAGGGAAATCTATAGAAAGAAAACTGTCTGAACCCAAACTTTTCATTTTTTTCCCCCACTTTAGGAATGTTGTCCGTTCTTACTCTGATATTCAGGTAAGAGTTTTTTGGTTACTAAAAGGGAATACAAATATTTCTGCCTGCTCCTTTTCTGCTTACTGCTGAAAAATAAATTCCATGGGTGGGAAGCAAATGTTTAATAGATTGTCCAGTAGTCTGTGATCTTTCAGCTGATTTTGTAAAAGAGTGATGAAGACTAATCCTGTATAGTGGAGCTGAGTAGATTTGTACAGCCAAATGTCACTGTTCACATCGCTCTTTCTAAAGATTAACTTTAGATTTCCTCTTTTATAGTCACAATTTATGTTAATAACTGTATTTGCAAACATTTAAACCTTCAGTTAACCATCCAAAGTAGGGTTTGGTTTCATGTCCTGACTCTTGTCTTTTACAGAGTTGGCTTGAACTAGGAAATAAGCAGAGAGCAACAGCTGCTACAGTAATGAATGACAAGAGCTCTAGATCTCATTCTGTCTTCACCCTTGTTATGACACAAACCAAGGTATTGCTGGATTTTTTTTGTATCTGTTCAAATCTGGTAGTAAAAAGTTCTTTTGTATGCTGCCTAGAAAGTTGTGTGAATATACTTGAAGATCTTTGAGTAAAGCACAGGGCACTTTAATATGGCTTTCTACACCACAAAACTTGCTTTATTTTACATGCTTTAAGTGGATTCTGATGTCTTTGTGCTAAGTATATTTATAGCAGCAGTATAAATATGTCTAGGCTGACAGATCTAGGAGTAGTTCCAAGCTTCTCAGTGTGATTTTTGAGATGTAACAGGAATCCTAGCTGAGGCCAGATTGAATTTCACACATCTTAGCTTCTGAGAAGGTTAGGCTGTGTGAGGTGTGTGGCTGTGCTGAGTTCTGCAGGCAACAAACTGGTAGGAGATGCAATTTCTGTTCAGTTTCAACAAACTTCACTGAATAAATGTTTTCTTGCTTCAGGATGCCTTTTCCCCAAGGGTTTCCAGGATATAGGGACTACAACTCCTCATCTGACTTACAGATGCTTAAAAGACAAAACCTGACTTAGTGATGTGAGCCTGAAGACAGAAATGGAATAGGTAGAGCTCCTCAGGAGTCTACAGACTGTCAGTTTTCTCCATTGACAAATGACTTGTTGGCTTGGGGGTTTTTGTTCTTGATTGGTCTAATTTTTGTCCCAGTTTCCTAGATTTTCTCCTTTCTTCTTCCCCTTCCCATTATGACACTAGAATATTGATTTTTCTCTATCATAGCTGGTCTTGAGCTTTTCCACTGACTCCTTAATTGATCTTTACTGGTCTAAGTCAGTAACAGCTTATTGATTTGCATGTTTATTGGATAACTGTAATTGGATTGACTGCAGTCATCAAACTTCAGACCCAGTCCCCTAGTTTGGTGTCTGTTGGGTTTGCAGTTTATGCTTGTGCAGTTACTCAGCCACAACAACTGATACTATGCTTATAAGTCTGAGTCTCCTTCAAGGGATGTACACAAGGAGTAACCTGTCAAAAATTAAATGGCAGCAAGAATTTTTTATGTATTGTGAACAGCTTGTCTGATTTCTTCTTATCCTCAGGCTTTTTATTTTAGTTCAAATGTCAGCATCTCCCTTTCTTTCCAGGTAGAACTTGTGAATGAAGAACAGTGTGATCGTAGGCTCACCAGTCACATAAATCTAATTGATCTGGCTGGCAGTGAGTGCTGTACAAAGGCTCAGACCACGGGAGAAAGGCTGAAGGTAAATCAACAGTGGAAATCTGTGGCAAAGACTTGTCTCCTAGGAACACCTTTAAACTCCAAGGCATGCTCACCTAACAGGACCTTTGGGCAGGAACTGTAGCTATATAAAAGGCTGTATACAGCTCTATGCTTATTGGTATTATGTCACATTTTCCAGTGAGGGTGGGTGGCCTGAATAAGCTGTTTGGACCATGCAATGTGGCAGATCTTGCTCAGAACACCTTTCCCTGTGTTATGTAGGTCTAATGGTCCTGCAGGAGGAGTGAGGGGAATCTGTGTGACTCTGGAAATCGAGGGTCAAATATCACTTGGAGTTGAGGCTTGTCCCTTTTTTGGGGCATCTAACTGGATTTTTCTAATAAGAAACTTTATTTCAAGCTGCCTTCATAAATTTGATGTTATTAATACTACTTATTTTAAAGGTAGGGTCTTTGTTCTTCCTAAATGAAGATGCTCTTGCATCTCACTGTTTTTTTTTAACAACTGGTGGCATTTAATGTGGTACAGCTGTAGCATACATTGAACAAACGTAATTAATCAACAACACAGTTGATAACATCACACAAGAAACTGCAACTGTATTATAAATATCTTTATTTTTGCTTTGTGTAGGAAGGTGTGAGTATCAATAAATCACTGTTGACCCTTGGAAGGGTTATTTCTGCACTGTCTAAACAATCTCAAAATGGAAAGAAAACTTTCATTCCTTACCGGGAATCTGTCCTTACTTGGTATGTACATTATATAGACATGGAGCCTTTCTGGCACTGTTGTTTTCTCATCTATTCATGATGCACCACTTCCCATCCTTTCTCTCACTCTCTCAAATGACTTGTGGAGGGAAGATGTTAATCTGTTGCATCAGATAAAGGCCAAACAGGAGCTTGGCTTGTGTTTTAAGTAGCTAGCAGTCTCTCTCAACAAGCAAGACCCTGGGTAGTTTGTACTTAATCTGTTCCAGCTGGGAAGTTGTGAATTTTTCTGTCCGTGTGAGGGCCAGGGATTGACTGGTACTCTCCTGTCCCCTGCAGGCTGTTAAAGGAAAGTCTTGGTGGCAATTCCCAAACGACCATGATTGCCACCGTGAGCCCGGCTGCCAGCAGCACGGAGGAGACGCTCAGCACCCTTCGCTATGCAAAACAGGCTTGTTCCATTATCAACGTTGCTAAAGTAAATGAAGATGTAAATATCAAACTGATCAGAGGTGAGATTGACGTCTGCAGTCTTTCTGGGTTGTCATTTGCACGTGTGTGTAGCTTATTTCTTATAAGAGTTGTTACTACTAATGTTGTGTTGACTGACCTCTTGTCGACTAAACTAATGCAGCTTGGGGTGTCTTCCTTTTAATAATATTGTTCTTTGTGAGCTTTTTTATTTTCCAAAATGCAGGTGATATCTTAGGCTACACTTGAGAACCAGAAATAGAGAAAGGTGTTTTGTTTTTAAATTAATAACAGAATTAATTTTGTACTATTGTACTGAAGTGTATTTTGCCTTCATTTTTTACTTGTACTGTATTTCTCGTTTGTTAATGTAGAATTAAAAGCTGAAATTGAAAAACTGAAAGCAGCTCAGAAAAGTGCTCAGAACACTGATCGTGAAAAATACAGGCGCTATTTGCAGGAAATAACATCTCTGAGGGTAGAATTGCACCAGCAGGAGAGGAACATGGCAGAAATGCAAAGGTCAGGCACTCATGTCTTAATTTAAAATGGATATGATAAAGTTTATACGCTGTAATTTTTCTCCTGATATGTTATGTTATTTTCTCCATATATTAAGGGCCTGGAAAGGAAAACTTGAAGAAGCAGAAAAAAGGAAATTGGAAGACATAAAAGAATTGCAGGTACATTTTTTTTTTCTAGAGGACATAGTACAGACAATATAACCTCAGCAAACCTCGCAAAAGAATGAGAGTGGCTGTAAGATTTTTTTCCTTACTAATCTTTTAACAGATTGCTGTGACGACTTAGAAAAAATTAATGTAGATATTTGAATGTATGAAGTAGTTTTTTTTTCAATGCAGAACTCTTTTTTTTTTTATCTAGAAAGCTGGAATTGCATTCAAAATGGACAATCATTTACCAAACCTTGTCAATCTCAATGAAGATCCTCAGCTTTCTGAGGTGCTGTTATATATGATCAAAGAAGGAGAAACTACAGTTGGAAGGTGTACACCAAATTCAAAACATGATATCCAGCTTTCAGGGGTGCTGATCGCTGATGACCATTGGTTTGTATTGTTCTTTTTATATTTTAACTTTCTTCTTGCCCTTCCCTTTCTTTTGGCAGTAACCAAATTTAGTTTTCTAGCCAAGAAAATACTATGTAGGGATATTTTTTTTGTACTGCTCAATGATTAAACCAACTACCTTCTGTTACCTCTAGAAATCTGTTAAGTTCAGTGGAAAAGTGAAATGCCTTGACAGTTCTTTATTTAATGAAAATAAACAGCAGCTTGGACGTACTGCAGAAATATTGCTTAAAGTACATTCCATGCAACTGATCCCTGAAAAAATGCTGTAAGAAATGTAACAAATCAGTTATTAAAAACATGAAAGTCACATTATCAAAGAAATTCTCAGATGGCAGGGTACTGTAGTGATTTTCTAGCAGTGGATTCCTAGATGTAAATATAGGTTCTCTACCAAAATATAGGTTGTCATTCATCAATTATGTGGTGTGCTGTACCTAAATATTATTAAGGCAATACACATCTAGGAGAACAATAAGGTCTAAAGCCTGCATTTTAGTCTATTAGGAAACATCACTTGCAATTATCGTGAACTAATACTGCAAATGCTCCTTATTTTCAGTGTTATTAAAAATACTGTTAGCAAAGTAAGTATTATTCCACTGGGAGAAGCCAAGACATACGTAAATGGGAAATGCATTTTGGACCCAACAATTCTGCACCACGTAAGTAATTAATCTGGTAATAGTAATTTGTGCATGTGGGGGTTTCTTTGCTTTGTTAACCTCTCAGCTTCAGACTGCAGGTTTTCTGAGAATGTTGTGTAACCATAAATATTTGTCTTTCCCTCTTTGCTTTCATGTCACCTGCATGTTTTAAGCACTGAAAATTTGCTTACAGATCTGAAAGTTTCAGCAGATTTTTTTTCCCACCCCCAATAGGGTGATCGAGTGATCCTTGGGGGAGACCATTATTTCAGGTTTAATCATCCAGCAGAGGTTCAGAAAGTTAAAACACCTTCTAGTGGGACTTCATGTTTGCATGATGGTCCAAAAGACTTTGAATTTGCAAAGAATGAGCTGCTTATTGCACAGCGGACACAGTAAGTATTGATTCTTCTGGTTCTGAAAATAAGCTCAGTTAGTTGTTAATTCAACCATGCAATTAGTTTTAGAAATATCTGAAGATTATTAATAATTTTACATTGGGGTAAGTTGGAAAACAGCAACTCTATTTATAGTGGAAGTCACAGACTTGGCTGAAATGATGTACACCTCTAAGGTTCAATCACCACAAGCTAATGCAGGTACTGACAATGAAGGCCACTATTAGAGAAACACTGAGCTCCAGAGGTCCTCAGAGTAGTGTATCTTGTTAATTAGGTCTCTCTCCTACCATAGGTTGAGTCTGAAAATGACTTTTGATGTTTTAAAGAGATTTAAAATCTGAAAAGTAAATGTCTTAGGAAAATGAGAATACCCCAAAGAAGTACCCTTAGTCTTCTGTGATGGTGGAGAATCTGAGAGACAGTGAAATGTTATTTGTACTTAATTATGGGGGGTTATTAAACACAAGACTCATTGATTTAAAATTTAATTTTGCATCTTAATGTGATTTAGTGAGTTGCCATTACAGTCTTTAAATTTGTGAAACTGATATAATAAATTAAAATGGAAATTGAGTGGACTTTGAAATTCTGGAATGTCTTCCATATTTACATTGGAATTGTCTACATTTTGTCCATGAAATCAAAACCACCTATAGTATGTAAGTTATTTTGTTATAAAAAACCTTAAACCCTCATGACAGAAAAAAATATTATAATCTCTATGAGTCTTATAAGAGACAAATAGCAGCAATCTAAATGTATGACACTTGTAGAATTGAATCAGAAATTGAAGAGGCACGACTCAAAGCCAAGGAAGAAATGATGCAAAGTGTCCAAATAGCAAAAGAAATGGTTCAACTAGAGCTGACCTCACAGAAAGAAGCTTATGAGAGCAAAATAAAATCCCTGGAAGCCGAGGTGGTAAGTTGCCATTTTATCATTACATGAAAAATATCAATAAAGTAACCCAGAAACTGTAGTATGTGGTATTTGTTTGGTGCTTGGTTTGTGGGTTTTTTTGTTTGTTTTCTTTTGCATATTGTAGCAGCATCTTTAGAATACAAAGCCTCATTCTTTAAAAAAAAACCAGCCTCAGTAACAGAAGGATTTGTAAAGTAGTAAAGTAACTCTTCAGAGTTATTCCACAGATTGTAACATGTAAGTGAAGAAAAATACCTGCAGAATCTACCTTATTGCATGAGGCTTTTAAATCATTATATTGGATGGTTTAATACAGGTTTTTTTTTTTTTTCTTTCCAAGCTTGCATGCTACTTTGTAGTTGGTTTTTTTTGGTACAGTTGCAACATGCATAAGTTGGTATAGAATAGTACATCTTTATTGTTTTACCATGATGTATCTCCTATCTTACATATTCTATAGAAGACCTAAAGTGATGCTTGTGAACTGGGGTATAACCATTGCTGATCTTGGGCTGTGTAGGTCACAGAGGCTGCAAGCTTTAAATGTATTGAATATCTGCCTGAAGGATGGGTCAGAAATGCTGTAGAAGGAGTATTTGTCCTCTCACTTTTCCTTTTTGATATTAGAGAGAAGAATCTCGTAAGAAGCAAATCCAAGAACTGAATAACCAAAAAGCCACAACTAAAATACAGGAGCTGGAGAAAGCAAAGAAAAGCCTTGAGCTAGAACTCCACTTCAATAAGAAACGTTTAGAAATGGAGACCTTAGCTACCAAGCAGGTAATTGGAAAAAAAACAAACCTTTTAAAGCAATAAACTCTGGTTGGGGGTACTTATTTCTTTGTTTTTTAAAAATCAGTTATTGTAAAGGAAATGGTTTAAAGTACTTCTATGTGATTTTATGCAGAAGAACTGATGTTTTCTTTGCAACCTGAGTATGGTAATGTATTAGTGTTGGGGATTAACTAATGCTGACCTTATTTCTTAAATAATGTTGATGGTTTGGTTCCTGCACCAAAGTTTAGCAATCGTTGCCTTTGGCAGAACTTATTACTCCAGACATTAACGTAAGTAATGACTGAATCTTCGCTGGTGTTCATATATATCTGACTGCTGCAACAAATGCAGCTTTTCTAAAAAGCTGTTTGTCTTTAATTCCACTATTTTTTGAGCATTGCAATATGTAAGCAAATCCAGAGAACTGTCAGTCTGAGAATTAATTATTTTATATTAGTATAACAGGGGTTCAGTGTAAAATTAATTTTCTACATATTTAAAATGTCAGGAACAAAAAATTTAGCTTCAACAAACAGCATTAAGAGTTTTAGATTTATTTTTTTTTTCCACTGCCCATTTCCCCCCAGGCTCTAGAAGACCACAGTATTCGTCATGCAAAGATAGTGGAAGCTCTGGAAGCTGAGAAACAGAAGATTGCTGAGGAAATACATGCCCTTCAGAGGAATCATGGAAGTGGGAATAAACCAGTGATCAGTATGTATATGCAGAATGTTACAAAGGCAATGCTGGCTTCTCTTTCTCAGTGGGCATGGGTGATGAGTATTGATGCAGGAACTTCTGATCCACTAAGACTTCTCTAGTGATCCTGAACAAAAGGAGCCTTCTGGTTGTTGCAATCCTTTCTATTCATCAGCTGTATGTATTGGACTGTTAAAAACTCTGTTTCATCTCACTCAGGGTGGTTAGATGGACCTACCTGCAGTCTGTATTTATTCCAGTTACTTAAAAGTCCTTCCCTGTCTGTCTCCACTGGTCAGGCATTAACCCATTGGGGAGACTGGAATAACAGAATTCATTTTCTTCCATTTCCTATCTTGGTTTAATAATAATATGATAATAATATAGTGTCTAGTCTTATGCCTCTGTTTCTGAGATACCCTTTACCCAACCATTTAAAAGGATTATCTTGCCTGGAAGGGCAATGTTTTCCCAAATGTGCTGAGAATTCTTGGAACTATTGTTGGCTAAATTACTTTTTTGCTTTTGGGTTGTGGGTTTTTTCCTGCCTGTTATTTTTTTTAACCCTAAAGTTGCTGCATCGTGTCGTTTGGTTCACTAAATCAGTGTGTTCTATTCTCTTTATTAGCTCCACTGAGCTGGAAATCTCTGAAGCTGTCTGTGATGATTAAAGAGGCTAATGCCATTAGCAATGCATTAGGGAAAAACACTGTTTTCTGCAGGTCAGTATCCAAGTTAATGATAATGTGTATATGTAATGGATATATAATATGTATATTTGAGGGTGGATTTGGGATGTGCAGTGAGCTGTTGTTTCTTTTAACAGTCTGGTGCAATTGAAAATGATACATTTATTTTCCAAGCTATTGTTAGTTAAGTGTGGAGCTGAGCCTTGTTATTTTGAAATGTGAATTTCTGATTTGAATTTTAGATCAGAACTCTAAGGGTATGCTGTGGGCAATTATTTTTGCATGTAGTGTGCTTTGGAGGTGAATCTTCTGATGCCCATGTCCATCTTACTTTAGTTCATGTATCTAAGTGGTCCTAAAGCACGGTAACTGTGTCTGAACATGGTGTCTGAAGAAATTTTTGTCACTTTTTTAGTCTCTGTATAATCCTACCTACAACTATCTTGTTTATTTTTGATATCGTAATGTGGTTTTTTGTGTTGATTTTTGTCTTATTTTTTAAAAACTTTCTCCAATTCTTAGGCATGACGAAATTGATGATAAAACAGGAACAGTGTCTTCTATTCAGGTGCAGGTTCGGAACATCAAACTGGGAATAACAACTTTTTGGAGCCTAGAGAAATTTGAATGTAAGCTAGCAGCAATGAAAGAACTCTATGAGGTCAGTAACAATTGAAGAAGAACCACTAATAATCAGTAATATTTTGTTAAAGATAATGTTTTGATAATGCATACAGGAGGAAAATCTTGGTGTGTTTTTGGGTTGCATATGTTAAACAGCAAAACACATTACTCTTCACTAAAAACATGCAGATACATTTGGCCATCAAACAAAAAGAATACAGTAGAAACAAATGACTTTATTCAGGCCATCTTGTGTAAAGAGTAAGAAGCAGTAAAACAAGGACTGCTTTGTGATTCTTTTGGTAGTTCAATTGTTTTATGTTGTAAAAGAACTTGAATTTCTAAAATATCACTTGAGTTTTCATTATTATGTTCTATTTATTCATATGTTGACTACTTTATCACTTTTTTTTTTGGTTTAACTCTCCTCCTCCCCTGTGTTTCCTTTATTTTTTCAGAGTAATGATGGAAATAAAGCTGTTGTTGATGTGTTTTATGATCCTGCTGATGAGTGGGAACCTGACCTTTCAGACAGCTCCGTTTCCTTGCTTTCCAGAAGAAGGTATAAGTAATTTGTAGCTATGTTTCTAAACTTAAAGCAAAAAATGTGTAGTTTTCTAAATATGCTTTTGTTCCTCTCTCATACACTGTGTCATCTGGTGAGTCTTCTCTCGTATTCACTCATTACCTTGGACAAAAGAAAGGAACACAAGTTGTGTGTAGAGCTTTCCAAAGTACCAGTGCAGAGTGAAATGTGTAGTTTTTAATGTTTCCTTCCCACTTCTATACTATCAAGGCATTGTTTTTAAGGAGTAAATGGCATATGGTCTGGGACCTTGCATTTGAAGTTTTAGCCTTATAACAGTATTTATAACTGACTTGCACATTTGTGCAAGCTATAGCTCATCATGGAAATGCTTGATGAGAAATGCTTTTCTTTTCAAGGTTTTTCATGTTCTTTTATCATCCTTTCTTAGAAGCAGAAGCTTCATGAAGAACAAAAGAATTTCTGGATGTTTGTCTGAGATAAAATTGCAATCTATCCAGAATAAACAGACTTCCTATCTATCAGGTACTTGCTAAATGGTAGAGCACTTTTCATTTCATACTGAGAATTTGCACTTACTCCATGCATAAAATGTAGGTGCTTCTGACAGTTGTTTAAAAAGTGTGGGTTGGAAAGCAAAATTAAAAATGTCCTGTTTATGATACCTTCAAATTCATAATGTCAAGCTGTTAACAAGTAGGGCTTTCTGTATTTTTTGATTATCCTTTCTTAGGGCAGAAACTTCTTGACCAGCACTTATGAGCCTAATTTAAGAAATTTATCTAAAACATTACTCTGCCAAACTATGTGGGTTAACTGGAGAAAGAGGCTGAATCCTGATACAGTAATGTGGAGACTTCATTTGCTTGAGCTGCAGCTATTCATTCAATTACTGAGGTTTCCCCAAGCTTTTGGCCAGGTTTTACAGCCTCTTTTTTCCTAAAATATAGGATTCTTTACTCTTCCAAATATTTGAATGCATTCATTTATTTTAGATTGGTTGGGTTTTATTTTTTTATTTCTCTGTAGATTTGGTTGTTGAAACAAATGTATTCATGTTAAAGAATTTCACTACGGAATTTGTCTTTTTACTAACAGAATTTATAAACTATTTAGAACACTTTACACATTTTTTCTGTCTCAAGTAGGTAAATGTCTATGTAAAAGTCATTAAAAAGACACACTAACTGCTCACTCCTATGAAGAGTTTTATGCATGTATGTTTTGCTTTTACCTTGTACAGGTTCACTGAACAAGTCCAGCATATGCTCAAGCACTTCTGAATTGTTTCTTCCTGGAATTTGCAAGGAATCTATAAGTTCAGCTTTAGATTTGCTGGAACAGAATCATGAAGGAGGAAGAAGCATAGCAGATCGTCTTCTAACTGATTTGTTTATCATTTTTTCTGGAGCATCTGCCATTTCAAAAGCCTATGAACAGCAAGATGAAGAATGTCAGGAAAACTGTAAGTCTCATTTTCATAGTAGTTTAAACATTTCTAATGACTCGTCTTTGAGATGCACAAGCATTCATGTGTTTGCCAGTCACAAGAATTAGTGTTTCTATGTTTATTTGCAAAGGAGATGGATCTGATGGATCTCGTTCTTTTGTAGTTTTCTCTCTTGATCGTGCTGCTCAGGTCTACAGCGTCAGAATTGTCTCTGCTTTTGATCAGATTGTGGTTATAAGTAAACTCTGGCTTAATAATGTCCAAAAGTGTCCTGGATCTAGAAAAGTTGATGAAGAAATGAAACAGGAAATAAAGAACTTGGGAGGTTATTTACAGTTGCTGTTGCAGGTAAAGCATATTTAAGAATTCATCTGTGCATGGAGAACTTCTCTGCATTAATGTAGTATTTATTAGACTTGCTAAAATCTCTTAAATGTCCAGTGTGTGCAGTGACAAACCAACATGCCTAAGGAAGATAAATAGCCAAGGCTGCATTTTTTTCTGGCTAAGCTGATAGTTCCATGTGGCAGTGGAGAGTAATGCAGACCTTCCTGTGCCAGGCCCTGACAGAGGCATTGGTTCTTACTCATAAAATGGCAGAACCAAACACACAATAAGAGCAAATGGTAGTTTAGACTATGAAGAGCTGCTGCTCATAAACCAGTGGCCAGTGAATATTATTTTTGTGCACACTACAGCCTTGTGAATCTTTTTTTCTTTTAAAACTATATGGTATAATGATACTGTTACTCTGTGGTTGCAAGGCATAGTTTTTTAGCTGTGATAGATAAGCCATTGGAAGTAGGAAGATGTAAAGCTGAAAATGCCTGAGTATTTTGTGCTAGGAACAGTTGCTGTATAGAAGGGGTGTGTATCCTTTGACCAGAGGTGCTTTCTGGTGTCAGTGAAAGATGTCTTTGTTTCCCAGGGGTGTTCTTCAGATATATCCTCGATGGTAACAGAAGCGTGGAGCAAAGTAAACCAGACAGTAAAACAAGCAATGAAACACATAGGACACTTGGCAGTAGTCACAACAGCTGATATTTCGTTTCCTGAAGACAGCAACATTCCTGCCTCTAGTCTACAGGTACTACTAGAATAGTAATTCTAGTGTTGAGGTCATACTTACTATCAGTGACTGTACTCAGGAGCAAATTGTTCCATGTACCAACTTCATAACTGAAATAAGTATATTTAGAGTTTATCTAATACTTTAAATTTAGGGTGAAAATGGGTGTATTAATACCCTTGACTTTTTCCCTTAAACACCACAACCTTTAAATCTGTGTAAGTTAAACCTATGAAGAAAAAGAAGTGTATGGTGCTTTTAGGACTGCACTGAGATTATACAAGCCTATCTGTTTCACTGAAATTCACTGTTTATATTTTATTAATCTAAGTACCACATTGAATTTACCAAAATCTGACCTGAGCTCCTGTGGTCCAAGGAAGACATGTCTGAATAGACCTGCACCAAATAACGTGCTTGAAACAAAAATATTTATAGTCTACTGTAGAAAATCTGTTTTAATTCAAGACCGCATCAGTTTCTTTAACCATTGCATTTTGAACATTTGTTTTAAAAGGAATTTTTACTTGCCATTTATGATGGAGTAGGCTCAGGACTGGAGTGTCTCATTGATGCTGTACAGGAGAAAGCAAGAACAGTACAGAAAGAACTTGTGAAACAATGTCCACAAAATGAGGTGAGGTGAAATGAAGATTAAAAACTGCTACTATATCTTGGAGATACTTGTGTTTTGTGCTTGTATTTTAAATCACAAAGAAGATGATACTATAGGGATTTACCCAAAGTAAAGAATAAGGAATAAGCACCATAGTTAAAAATACTTCTGCAACTGTTTGAAAATTCCAGTAGGGAAGTTAGGGTACCCCTTGGAAACACACCACTTTTTTAGTGGGTAAGCCCTTTTGACAAGGAGCCTGGCTGAATTCCAAGAAAACACTTGGGAGAGACTGATATCTTGTGAGTGATAAATTGTTCCTCTCAAGGAAAGCAAAAATTTCCTACTCTGGTTCTTGCTGTTGTCATTCTTAATCCTACAGGTAGTAGTGAAACCATCCAGAATATTTTATTTCAATGTTTTTTGCTTAACTCCCAAATACGCTGTGTTTCCAGAAAAAGGAGCTGAGCACTCTGCTTTCCAAATAATGCTGTTCACTTGCAGCAAATTCTGAAGTATCTTCAGGATTTCTGTACGTGCTTGTCTCTGGTGCAACTCATGTGAAGATGGAAAAGAAGAGCTACCCCTGCCACTTAGAATGAGTGATACAAAGTTACAGGATAGCCTTTATTTAGTGCATATTTAAATATCTTCATTTGATCCTCCCATAGTAAAGGGTTTTAAAACCTTGCAGATGTAATTAATTTTTTCTACCAGTTAATGTTTTCTTTGAAAAATTGCACGTTTAGTTGCAGAAAATGTTTTTTTATTTTGTGTAAATCTTTCTTTAGTATGTCAGTGTTTGTTATTTTTCTTTAATGTCCTCCTTGAGTCTCAGTAGTTTCATTACAAATAATTTGAGATGGCAGTGATGGCTGTTTCTTTGTAGATTCAAAATCGAATAAAGGATAACGTGGTGGCATTAGCCAGATTCCTTGAAAATAACATGTCTTACTGCAGAAAGGTAAGAGAAATGTTTCACAAAAATGTGTACTTTGAGTCTGGTATTTAAATTTTAAGGATGCATTTATCTAAGAAGGGGAATGTGTGTGTATATACACATTATATTTATGACTTCATGATAACACTTCCTGTCACAGCAGCATTCCTGTGACTGGAATGCTAACTTTCCTTGCTAGTGCATTTCCACTCAAAGCTCTTTTATGTTAATTTTACTTAAGATAAAGAATTTCTGGAGGTACTTGTATCTTCCTTTTTGTGTTCATCTGGAACAGCCTAACTACCTGTTGTGGTTTTTTTTTAAAGTCGAACGACAACTTTATAGTGTAACTCTTTTATAACTACTGCCATAGTTTATGACCACCACAGTTACTGGTATTTTGAATTGAAAGCCAGGATAGATGACTTATCTTCTAAGAGCTAAGCATTTCCTGGATTTTCATGTAATTTGCTTTTTTCTTCTCCTCCTAACCCTGTCAAACATGTGCACTTCTTTTCAGTGCTGTCTGATATGATGTGACATGGATTTGATTTTGTATTTCAGCATTGGCTTCATCTATGTGACTGAAACCATAATAGGCACATATAGTTGTTAATATACTGTGAGGTATTTGATTCTCTTTAAATTGCTCTTTATTAATACAGAAAGAAGCAGATTCTCAGTTGCCAGAAGACTCTCTGTATCGAGAAATAAAGAAGAGCACTAAGATTGCTGTGAAGTATTTGGAATTGGAGCGGTGTTTGACTGAAATCTGTCAAATAGTCTCTTCCATGTTGCAAGGTATTTAGCTGGCTTACCACCTGTAACCCATGGGCTACAGGAGGCCTGCAAGGCAAGGGAGAGGGCTCTTTGCTATCTGCAAAATGCTGCATTTGATTCTTCTTGTCTCTCTTTCTCATAGGGTTGTTCAGAAACACGAGTCCTCTCAGGAGCTTTGCAGAAAATATTTCTGTGGTTGCTGGATATTTTAACAACTATTTCTGTTTATTTGCCTCGTCTTCTGCAAACGACCCTATCCAGAAAATGCACATGCCTTTTATGAACCTGGATGAATTGGACTCTCTGGTTGATTCCCTTATTATGAATTTTGAACTTGAACAAGGACAGCCATCACTGCCATCTCAAATTATCTGTAATGAAACTACTGAGACTCAAGGAGGACAGGTTGAAACAGGTCAGGTTGAATTAGCTTGGAAATGGAACGGGACCCCAGAATGCAAACAGACTCCAGAGCTTTCACCTGGTAGGATAGAATGGGTATAAAATATTATTATCAAGAAATTAAAGAGAACTCTTTCCTATTGCAACATATCACAAAAAGCTAGAATTTATTGCTAATATTATTAGTGAGAGAGTGGTGGGAAAGTAAAATGCCATGTTTGTGTAAGTACCCTATATTTCACCAAAGAAAAAATATTTTCCTTAAGAGGCTGTCAGACTTCAAAATAGAATCCCTTGTTTTAATAGAAGTCTATTACTACCTAAGTTTATAAGAAATAATTTAATTTTTTAAATTTTTGCTTCACTTCAGCTGCATTATGATCTAGTAATGCTACTGCAACTTGAAAGTGTATTTAATGCCCATTTTTGAACAGAGCAAAAGCTTTTTATTTATGTAAAGGAAAACGATGGCTAGTAAAAGTACTTTACAACTTTATTTGATGAATGCTTTTGAAAGTGGTTTTAGTTCACTGAAGAATCTAGGCTTAAAGTATCAATGAAAAAGTGATCAAGTAAAGTATCAAGTTCAAAGTGATCTGAAGTAAGTTTATGTTGGGTTTGTGTTGCTGGTGAGTTATTTGATTGCTCAAATCATTTTCTCTACTATTTATATTGGGACAGAAGCATATCCGTTCCTAAATAACATATAAATTATCCCAGGTTACAGAGAGCTTCCCAATCCATTACTTCCTTGTACTTGTTATCACTGTTGTTTAATATCTTACTTTTGGTCTGCTGGCTGAAGTGTACAGGAAGGATGGAAGTTAATTTGCATGGGTTTTAGGAGGCCTGAACTGAGCACAATTTATTCACAACACTGCTGAGAAATTCACGCGGTAAAACCTAAGGTTTCTTTCCTATACATCAACCTGTCTGTCGAGGTTTAAGCCCAGCTGGAAACAAAGCACTACACAGCCACTCCCTTGTGCGGAGAATCAGAAGGGTAAAAGTGAGAAAATTCTTGGCTTGAAACATAGACAGGTTATAGGGGAAAGCAGAAGCTGTGCACACAAGCAAAGCAAAACCAGGAATGATTTCACTGCTTCCTATGGGCTCCAGGGGACTCTCTGGTCCCATGCCTGGAGCTTCTCCCCTGCTCCAGCATGGGGTTGTGGGTTCTTCCCCCCAGACTGCAGTTCCTCATGAACTACTCCAGTGTGGGTCCCTTCCGCAGAGTGCAGTCCTTCAGGAGCAGTCTGCTCCAGTTTGGGTCCCTCATGGAGTTACAAGCCCTGCCACCACACCTGTTCCAGCATCGTCTCTTTTCTCCATGTGTCCACAGGTCCCTGCCAGGAGCCTACTCCATCATTGATTTGTCCTGGCTTTCCCTCCTTCGGCCTTACCTGTGCCAGTGTGGGCTCCTCCATGGGCTGCAGGTGGATCTCTGCTTCCACATGGCCCCATCCCCTGGTCCCAGTCTCTCTGGGACACTGGAGTTCCAGCATGTCCAGTACAGCAGCACTGCCCCGACCATCTGCCAGTCCCTGTGCATCACCATTGCTGTCCTCAAAATGTCCCCAAGCACAGCAGAGTGAGGGGATCAGCAGCAGGGAAAGCAAAAAGCAGCCACAGACGAGCACAGCACTAATATACTGTAAGGCATCAAGCGCAGGGCAAGCACAGGAGTCTGCCCAAAGCAGCCAAACAGCAAAAGCTATAAATTCCATCTAACACATTCCAATCAAAGCTGTTGTTAATCTCAACCCCTTTTGAGCCCTACACTGGGCACCAAAGAGGGCTGCTGTGGTTTAACCCCAGCTGGTAACTCAGCCCCACACAGCTGCACGCTCACTGCCTCCCATGGGACTGGGAAGAGAATCGGAAGGGTAAAAGTGAGAAAAATCGTGGGTTGAGATTAAGACAGTTTAATAGGGAAAACAAAAAACTGTGCATGCAAGCCAAACAAAACAAGAAATAATTTCACTACTTCTCTTGGCCATGCAGATGTTCAGCCATCTCCAGAAAAGCAGCGCACCACCACATGTAATGGTCGCTTGGGAAGGCAAATGTCATCACTCCAAATGTTCCCTCATTCCTTCTTCTTACCCTCTGTGTGCTGATCATGATATCATGTGGTTTGGAATGTCCCAGCTGTGTCCTCCCCACTTCCCAAGCACCTCTGGCCTCTTCATCAGCATGGCAGTACAAGAACCAGAAAAAGCCTTGGCTCTTCGTAACTTCTGCTCAGCGATAAAAAAAGAAAAATTAAAACATTTCTCTTTTATCATTGTGTTCAGCACAAATCCAAACCACTGTCCTAAACGAGCGGCAGGGATTGACTGACATTGACTCCGCTTATGCCAGCAAAGCCAAGGCAATTCATCACACTAGGTTACCAGTATTTATAGGTCACGCATTTGTACAAAGTTTTCCACACCGACCCCTTTGTCCTGGTCCCCTTAGAAACAGTCTTCTGATTATTCTTCTTATGCTGGTAATGTCCTTTGTTATCTCTTTCACCAGCAAAGTTCTTGTTGCACTCCCTTTGTCAAAGCGGTCAGCATCAGAGGGTCGGTGTGACCAGACATCACGTCTTCACTTCTGTTCTTGCCTTGAATTTATCTCTCTCTCAGCTCTCACTGTACCAGGGCCAAAAGCTTCTGCAGCTGTCTGATCTCTGACAACGAGCCACCTTGAAATAAAATTAACCTCACCCAAGTCAAAACCCACACAGCTTCCAAGGTGGATGTTCATGGCTGTAATCTCTCATTCTGAGGGAAGATGTTCGACATCTTGGAACTCTTTCTTGTAAAAAGATTGCAGTAGAATCAGTCATTGTATTCTTTTAAATATCTTAGTTATAACTGATGCTGTTATTCAGTGATTTTTTTTTTTTTTTGTGCTTTTCTGATGCAGAGGAAATGGGGAAGGTAATTATGTTGATCCAGTAACCCATATATGTATTTCCTAAAGACTAGAGCACTGTAGTACCTTCCAAAAAAATGTCTAGCAGTGCAGTCCTGCTATGAAAAATACTCAGCACTTTTTCTTGGCTAATTATTTCCTTCTCACGAGGTATGATGCTTAATTGCTTTCTTAGTGTAAAGGCCTTTGTAAGTTTGCTCAAGGGTTAAGAAAGTATATTCAGTTGTTCAGATTTTTATGCCTTAAAATGAAGAGAAGTCTGATATATTTCTACTTGTATAAATGTATTATTTTGTATTTGGCTGAAGTTTTAAAAATGTAACTTGTTCTTTTCTGTGTTGTGTATTTAAGCATGGGAAATGTAAAGAGTAAAACTAAATCATGTGCCTGATCACTGAGTTTTATGACTTCAAAGTGTAAATTCTTTGTTGATTTTCTTCAGTTGATTTTGAGACCTTCCTTTGTCACTGAGAATATTGCTTTCTTGCTCAGAATATTGTAGTGTCAAAATATGAAATATTAGTCAGAGGTGTTTTCTGTAGCTCTCAAGAGAAACAAAGCAAAAAATTCTTTACCTAGCTAAAATTTCTTTACTCTAGCAAGACACAATAACTTCCTTCAACTAACAGCACACATCTATAGACTGAGTGCTCACGAACTAATCTATGCCTATAGTCAGAACAGTCAATTCCTTTCAATAGCTGCTAGGCAAGATTATGGTGTTATATCAAGTGTTCATTGCAAAATTACATTTGGGTCTTAGTGATGTTCCACCTGCCCACATGATTAATCATGTTAGCTTTTGTTCTTGTATTTAATGAGAAGCATTGCTCAGAAAACATATTGAGACTTGTAGCTCTGTGTATTATTATGAGATTTTTTTTTTCCCTTTCTATAACTGAAAACCAAGTTTTTCACAAACTTAAAGCTCAAAATGACTTTGAATTTTTAGCATTTTGGAAACTCAGGAAGTGACCATGCGAGCTAGTCGGTTTTTGGTAGACTTTTAACTGAGGTATTGGAAGGGCCGTCTTAATAATGAAATTTAGCTTTTGCAGGATGAGTGAAAATGTGCCAATGACTTCCTTCTGCTCACTTGGGGTTTATTGTTTGGGGGGATTTTTTGCTGTTTTTTTTGTTGTTTGCTTTTTCTTCTTCTCTCTGCTAACCAACCGTGTCTAATCAATTCCTCTGTTATTCCCATGGCTAATGCACAATTTTAGAGTAAGGTGTTGACAAAACCTGCTTCTGCTAGTGTTTTCTTCAGCTTGGTGCCCTTGTTGCAGTTATACATCATTGAAGTGCTTCATTCTCACGATCCCTACGGTGCCCATACATCAGCAGTGAGCCAGAGCTCCCACACCATGCTGCATTAACTCACCAACACACCTAGCTGAGGCCCCAGCCACCTATGGATGTAATATACCATAAGGTAAGGTATATCTAACTATAGGCTTGTGTATCTAGAAATAATCAATGCCAAGGAACAGGCATCACAACCAAATTTTATTAAAAGACCTTTCGTTAGCTGTTATTAATGGAATTAAGACGTTTACTTCCAGCAGGTCACACGGTATTTTCACTTACTCCTTCACACTTCACTTGCACCCAACATAAAAATCATTCATGGCTACGAGTCTGGAGCAACAACCGTGAGCTTCTGACTCTGCAGTGGAGGTTCAGATTGTCTCTGATGAGAGTTTGATGTGCCAGGCACCTCAGCATGTGCCCTGCCTCTTTTTGGCTACTGTTTTCTAGCTACTGTCTCTTTATCCACAGTAGAACCATTCACACACTTGTACAGACAGAACTTTCGTGGTTTGGGCTGGAACTTACTCAGTAGCTGAAGTCATGCTTTTGCTAAAAGCACTACCTGTGGTCTTGAAAGACTTTCAGGTTCTCATATCTACAGCCTTCAGCTCGTGAAAGAAGCTGTCAGTGAACAGTCAGGAACATGTGGAAGGGGGTGGGAAATGCTGTGAAGAAAAGTTTAGGTACCTGACTGAGATGTATTGTTTTCTACAGTTGTGATGAATTTACTTTGTTGTATGTGTTGATGTAATCTGTGGGTTGTTGTGTTGGTGTGGGGGTTTTGTTTGGGTTGCTTTTGTTTTTTTTCTTTCTTTTTGGTTGATTTCCTTCTCTCTTTCTTTCAGGAAGTTATTCTTCAGTGAGTTTTCAGGTAAAAAGTAATTGGAACTATAGGTACTTGACCCATGGGTTTTAATGACTGACATAAAAGGATAGGGGGCTTTGTTTTAATTTAAATGTAAAGTGGGGAGACAGGGTACTCACAGGCTGTACCCTAGTTTAATTTGGAAATATAAAACTAAGAAAAATCTTACCAATGAAATACATTCTCATTACAGTAGAAGTCACTCTAGGAAATTAATAAGAAATAGTTATTTCTTCAGTTCCGTACTTTATTTTTAAAATAGTATTAATTAATAAAAATTAATTAATAAAAATAATAAAAAAGTGTAATGGTTCTGAGAGTACCCAATGTTAGCTTATCTTTAATGAGACACATTGTGTCTAGTTATGCTACACATAGCAGTCTAGCTGTGCTTTTTAAAGAATGTGTATTAGTCGTAGTAATTAAGGATAAATAAGCTATTCTGGTACTTCCTTGAAAATTCTAGCTGAAGGAAAACAGCAAGCTGCAGTTTAGATTTAATTTGATCCAGTAATGGCATCTGCAGGCAGAAGAGGAGACTACATCTGATTTACCTCTGCAAATACAGCCTGTTGTTTTTAGACAGGAAAATTTTTCTTATTCTTCATTTATGTGAAAATTCTGTGATTTGATGAGTCCTGTTACTTCTGTATGTTTTGCAGCTTTTATGATTTCAAGGTGGGTTTTTGCTTTTAGTTTTGATTTTTATATATTTATATATATTTTATATTTTCATATTTTAGGACAGTACTTCAGTTCCCTTCCTAGCTTTTGGTAGGATCTGTGAGGGTTTATGCCTTTTGTTAAGAAAGAACTGTGCTTTTTTTTTTTTTTCTTTTAGTCTTGATTTTTAAATTTTCTGTATTAACACGACCCCCCCCCCCCCCCCCCCCAACAATTACCAACTTTTCCTTGTTTTATGCTCTTTTTATGACCTGGAATTGCTACATGCAACAAGATTTTGTTGTTCTTGAATTTTTTTTTCCTGCCCCATTTTTGTTCGTTCTTGTTGTCTCAGTATGTCTATGTTCATGAGAAGCATTGGCTTCTAGGCTGGGAGACAGTTTATATAATCTAATCAATATTCTTACGATTTGATTACTGCAGTGAAAACGGGACAAAACAGAGATGCTTCATCAACAGCAAGCACCACGAAGAGCATTAAAAGAATATTCCTTCAGGCATCTTTCAATGTGAGCTAGGGTAGCTCACCTCTGTCCTGGTGGGAGTCTGTTCTAGGGTACCCAGGCAGGATGATGATGCTGCTGATGAAATAATCCCGTAGCAACTGGTGAAAGTCTCACCGCCAGGGCTGATTGTGTAACTCTACCCACAACCTTCTCCCATTTATTAACGCTTTCGAATTCCCTTAGCGTTTTTCATTCTGCCACTTGCCAGCACGGTAAGTGAAAACACGCATACTTTTATAGTTGTGGATTTTGTCCTCTTAATCTAGAGAAGCTCCGCTGGCTCTGCCGTGTGCGCGCTCCCGCAGGAGGCGCGGCCGGCCCGGGGCGGAGCAGCGCGGGATGAGCGGCGCAGGGATGCGGTGTTCCCGCACGGCCGCTGGATGGCGGCGCTGCCCCAGGCGAGCGCTCCCGGGCAGCCTCCTGCCGGCGCCGCGGGAGCGCCTTCGCTGGGCACGGCCCCTTCACTTGCGACGGGACAGCTTAGAGCACAGCCGGAATGCACGCACGAAAATATCTGTCAGCTCACGCTTATTTTCCACATCGTTAGCTTAGAATTCCCATTTTTGTAAAACAAGTCGCTATTAAGGAAAAATGCATCTAATTTTCTTGTGAATAATAGAGTACGATAATAATTTTTTATCAAAATTGTGAGTAAATTTTGAAAATAGCGTGCCCAACCCTCAAGCAGTCTCAAGGAATAGCTTTTCTTGTCATGTTCACGTGAATAGCACAGAAAAAAAAAAAAAAAATAAGCTCCGGTTTAATTCTTGGATATGTAAAACTAGGAGAAATGATGGCTAGTAAAGCAAATTTTATGCTAGTTTAACTTCATTCTGAAGCCACTTCTAATTGCCAAAATGCCTATAAATAAACTAATGTTTTGCTGCACAGGGGCTTGGGTAATTCCTTTAATTCCCCCTTATGTCTTCCACAAGTCACATAATGGGTCAAGAATGAAATTCAAAAGGGAACTTGGAAATTCTGTGTTCGGAAATTCTGACTTGGAAGTTCCCGTTGTAACTGGTAAGTAAGAAATCTGTTAAGATCTTTTGGGTTTTAAGAGGTGAACTTGGTAAATAGAAGTGTTGTAAATGTGTTCAAATTGTGAAACCAAGGTTTCTTAGGGTTTATGTTTGCATTGAGTATGAGACATTATTGGGAAAACATCCTAATGTCTGCAGAGACACTAAATACTTAAGAAATATTTATTTAGTAACTCTTTTGTCCCCTGTTTAAAATAATCCCCAGTGCTTGTTAGCATGTCTTACATCATAATTTCAAACTGTATCCAAAGGTCTAAGAAGATCTGAGATAAACTATACTTGCCTTTCCTCCAGCCTTGACTATGCTTCTTGTGAGTGAGGTTGTAAATCAGATGGAGAGGAGGAATTTTTTTTTTTTTTTTTTTTTTTTTTTTTTTTTTTTTAGGGAGAGGGTCTTTGTTTAATAAGCAGTCCATCTTTATGTGCAGTCTCACCTTTTCAATAAAAGCATAAAAATTGGTATGGGGCAATCCAACCTGGCAATTATTGTGCTTACAAAACTTAGACCACTTAGTAACTATTTTATTAACCGTGTCTTGATAGCACGGGATTCTTCCAGAATTGTTTTGTCTGGCATTGCAATGGAATAAAGGAGTTAGCCCGTTCCACAAGTACATGTGAAATTAAAGCAATAGTTTTAAAGCTGTCTCATCTCTAAAAAGATAACCAAACCAACCAAATTTAAAACCCAATTTGTTTTTCAAATAATGAGCATTATAATATTATGTGTTTTGCAGACAGATCAGTGAGAGCAGCATTGGATACATCTTCTGATGTATATATCAAATCTTGCACTAAAGTTGTGCGTGGGATTTCTTGTTTTTATTTTTTGTGGGGTTTTGTTTGGCTTTGTTTTTTAGGAAGCCAGAAGTAGGCACTTTTCTTAATAGATGTATTTTAAAGAAAGGGTTTCTCTTAGTATAAGATATTAATCTACTTGGACCGCAATAGCTACATCTTGACCTCTCCACTTCTGATGCTATTGAGTCATACTAAAACTATCTCCTGTTCTGCAGCTGGAACTGTATGAAAACCTACAGTGTTCCTCATCTAGCAGATCTCAAAGTGCTTTGAAAAGGTGAGAAACTGTCATTCAACAGATGGAGGAGAAAGTATTCAAATAGGTTAGGTGGTTCCTATTGCTCTGTCGCAAAGCAAATGAGTGATCTGCTTTTCAATAGATCTTATTGCAAAAATAGATTCTTAACTTTGGGGAGAGATCTGCTTAGCTGAGGTGGTATTTATTTAACCTCTAGGGAATAGATTATGTATAAGTTGTTTTAAGAATTCAGCTATAAATATAGTGCACCCTTGGCATAGATACCATTACAGCTCTGTAAAGGAACTTTGTGAACTACAGCCCAGGTAGAGACAGACATTCTGATATAAAGTGAGAGGGAAAGTAGGCTTTATCCCTTGAACTTAATGGTGCTGCCTTAGGGCAGCCCTGCAGTTTTGCCTGCACGTGCTTTTTAATATTGATGTTAGATGAACACGTGTGGCTGTTCTTACAGTACCTAGGACTCTTGTGGGACCTGTTTTCAATCTGACATTTAATGGCCCCTTTCCTCCATGCTTGAGACTAGACTTCCATGCTATTAGTTTACAGCTGTGGTCCAGGAAAGATGAGGCTTCACTAAGATATACAATACATAAAACACATTTTTGACACATTGCACTGGCAACCCTGTATTGGTAGGCTCTGCTGTCCAGGGAATAAAGATCATTCTCTGCTCTGTGCTTTAAGGCAGTGCTGCTGTCCTGAGAGGGCATTTACAGCATTCTCTGCTCAGAGAAGTGAAGACATCAGTGACACGCTCTTCACAAACGTGTTAGCCAACGGCATAGCTCGCTTTTCTCCTCAACGCTCAGATAACTGGGGCTTTTAGAGGAAAAGAGGATTCTAAACATGGAAGAAGAAATCCTTGGGAGAATTTGTTGTTCACAGTATCTAGAAAATTTTTTTGTAAACGGTATTGAAATTTATCACAGTATTTTAGCAACATCAAACATTGAATACAACCAGATAAACCTAGAAAAAGGTTCTTGTGGCTTAAATTGCAAAGTTTGTTTGAGGCTAAGGTGTAATGTGACTGAAATATTTCTCTGCCTTGTCTAGATGATAGAATGTGGGAGCCCTGTATTTTAGCAGGATGCTGATACCTTTTACAGTTACTCAGTGTTAGGATGATTACTGCTTAGCAGAAATTCCCCTGTTACGAAATGTCTTCATTTCCTATGTCTTTTGTAAGGAAGGAGTCATCTGCCAGGGATTTTCAACAGGAAATTAATAATTCATAGGCAGTGCAATGCACCAGGTCCATTTCCCATTTCTTTCTGGGCTGTATAGTCACAATAGGATGCACTTTTATCACTATAGAATTGAAAATGTAACTCTCAATGTACAAAGCTGGCTTTTGTGTTGAATAAGATAATTTTATTTTGGCAGTCACTTTTACTGATTGTAACATTTGAATATTTGACAGTTTCAGTGTTCTTTTTATGATCAAAATAAGTCAATAAAAGTCATATTCATGTAGAGCAGTGGTTTAGGACCAAGATGTTAGCTTCCTGTTTTTCTAAGCATGGCCTGTGATGCATTTCTGTGCTAGCATGCTTTTATAAATAAAGAGTCATCACATTCTTATGGATGTGCACATATTTGTTTTATATTATTTCTGTACTCTCAAATGTCACTATATCCAGAGCACACCAGTAGACTCCATTTTCATGGGATGCTTGGGTCTAAGTTGGTGGTGCCTGTACTTTCTTAACCTGATTCTGATTTTTACCCCTTGACTTTCTTGTTAATTTTTACATGAGAAATGTATTGACTTTTCTATTGTAATGTAAAAGCAAAATCAGATTGTAAGAATAGTTTGAAAAGAGTGAAGCTTTTTTAGTTCACTAATGCAGAGGCTGCCTCAGGAATTTGCTTAAGTAAAGTTGTTTGTTATTATTTAGATTTTATAAATGCTCATTATTTGGTAGGCATTTTCCAGTTTTAGAGGAAATTTAAGTCCCAAGGACTTTAAAACTGAAAACATAGGCGAGAAGAGGAGGGATTGCATTTGAAAACTATTTCAGGGCCTGAGAATGAAAATTCTTTTATTTTATACAGATACTGTTTTTAAGTGATGCCATTGTTCCTAGAACCATGCCATCTAGAACAATGAGTTGTATCTGTTTTGAAGGTAGAGGGGAAAAAATCCTTAAATCTCCAATACAGTGAATATGACAAAAGGTAGGAAGGAAATGCGTATTAAAATAAATAGCAATTTTATTTTACTTACCATGTTTTTCATAGGGTTAGAAAAACAGTTAAAAGTATCACATGACTTACAAGTCATTTGATTCTAAATTCAGAAATTCCACAGCATGTTTACTGTGTCAATTCTCTAATGCAAATACAGCATAGTCATCTATTTGTCCAAAAAAAAAAAGGAAACATGTATAAAAATAGATCTTACGATATTACATGATAACATGCATCACATGAACAGCATATAGGAACTCTTAGAATTCTGGTAATAAAGGATTTAAAATGGGCATGAAATCTTTCCTTGACATTTAGATAGTTGACACTGTCCTATTAAATAAAGGGTAGAATTCAAAAGTTTAGCAAGTTCCATGCCAGTGGTAATTGTGGACTACTGCTCCCTTAAATGAGTACTCTAAATTGTGCTATTTGTTTTGTTTTGTAGCACAGTAATTATGCTAAGCTCTTTCTTTTGCTTGTGGATCAATTGAAAACTGTTGATGCTGTGTTAATAATAGCAACTCTGGGCACTTACACCTTTTGAAGCCCTATAGCTCATGTGCATTTGTAATGTAACCTTGGAAATAGCAGTGCCGCTCTATGGAAATTAGGAAATTCTACAAATGCCACAACAGGCATCTAGTTCTTGTAAACCCATACCACTATTAAAATACACAGATCTTTAGAAAAGGGCTGAAAACAATTCAGTGGTGTGACAGCTGCATAAACATGAAAGCTGCTGAAGTGCTGTATCATAACGGGAGGGTTTGCAGAACCCGCCATGTTCTGTGGGTGCACAAATACCGTTAGATGGTAAAGGGACTCTGGCATCTAAATCTGTCTGGTTATTCTGAAAGCCTCCTTGCAAGCTTGAAACTGACACCGTAAAGAGATGTACAAAGTGCACTTAATCCTTCCAAGGGGTAGCTTGAAGCAGGCAGGCTCCTGCTGAAGAGCTTTCTTTGATGCAGTGTCGCGTTTAACACTCGCGGCCTGTCACCACGGGCCGAGGCCGCGCGCTCAGGTAGCGCCGCTCCTCCTTCCAACAGCTCGCACTCTTCAGCAACTTCAAAGGTACGTTTCCAAAATCTATGGAAAGGTGTTCCTTTGATACCCTTCAACACGGCGGGGAACTTTCAATTTGCCTTGTTCTGCTTTTAATTCGCTGCTGTTACGACATCTGAAACTGCACCTTGTGAACAGGCCTGAGGTTGGCAAAAGCAGGAACTAAATGCAGCAAGGACCAGAAAATGAGTGAACAAGCAAACAAATTGCAGAACTGCTGCTCACTTGTTTTAGTGAATAAAAATTACTGCAACTTGTGTACTGAACAAATTAGACTGCTCCCTACTCCTTCAAAATTTGCAGAATTTGCACAGCAGGTGAGCTGGAGATATATACAAAGAGTGGTCAGGAGGTGCCCTCAGCTTAGAATAAAACTCAAATTCATGGTAGCAGTAGTGTCAATGGGAAGTAAACTTATTAAAATAATAGGAAATCTACCATCAATCAAAACATAGCTACTTCTGTTTCAGTTAGTGAAATTTGGTGCATTCTATGTATTTAAGTATTCTGCATTTTTAATGTAATTACTTTTTTTAATGAAGAACTATATACACAAAGAGATTCTTTTTAAAAGATAGGGCAAAAGCTATTTCTATTCTAGGTTATTTTAAGGGTACAGTACTGCAGGTGTACTGTGGATCTCAAGTTTACTAAAATACACATCTATGCTGTAACTTAGAGAAAGCAGAAGGGACATTATTTTAATTTAAAATCGCACTCAAAAAAAAAAGAGACAAAGTAAAATTTTGGACAGTTTTGATAAGCACGGCCTGTGGATATTCTGACTGTTGCTTGATTTTTAAAAAAAATGTAAATAGAATAGGTTTTTGAAAATAAAATAATACAGTGCCCCTCTGACATTTTTTCAGGAAGATTACAAGGCTGAGTAGTCAGTTTTTGAGAGGTGGAGTATAGTTTAGTTGGTGGGCCTGCTGTGATTGGAATTGATTAATGGGTGTTGTGATAAGCATAGAAACAGATCAGTGGTAGCTTATCCTGCTTTCAGCTGTCACAGCTGTGCCTCTTCACTCTTCTTCTGGCCCTATCACACTCCCTGGCAGCCTTTAAAGTACCTCCTTCCCAGTGGAATTTCTGCAAATCATCTACTCAAATGCCAAGATACCCTAGAAGCAGCTGTGTCTGAGAAAATTTGTTCAGGCTCGCATATTTGTTGTGATGAAGACTATTACGTTAGAGAATCCTTTCCTCCTGCAGGAGGAAGCACACTGATGCCCTGCAGAGAGTTAAGTGATGATTCTGATGGGCAGGTGGGCTCCTTAGTCAAGAACTTTCAATGCTGGCTGGAGCAGGAGCACAGTTTGCAAACCTGCTGGCTAAGAGATAGCACTGCTGCTGCTCGACAGTTGCAATAAATAATCCCTGAATGTTAATTTTATTGCTAATGGCACGGGAGAAGCAATGCTGTTACATGTTTAAAATCCTGGTAGCTGCCTTTTTTGTTGTAATGTTCAAAAGATTTTCAAATGCTGGTTTTAGAAGTTCTGAATATGTTTTGAAAGTATTTCCCTGGCTTCCTTAATGGGAACTGTGATCTTCAGTGTGATCAGTGATGCAGGTAGTTTGATAAGAATCATGCAGTTTTAACAGAAAATTATAGATATGTGGATTTTATACAAAATAAAGGTGGGACCCTGAGTTCCCTTCTAAAGCTGGCATTCAATGAGCCAAACTCTTTATGTAACTTCATGGATTTGTGGAGGATAGCCTAGGAATTATCTGTTCTTCAGGATGTGAGACTTAATGCCCTGTAGGATTTCTCCGATTACTTACAAAAATATTTTGTTCATTTTATTGGAAAGTGAATAAGCCAACAGCATGAAAATAACTGTACTACTCTTTCTGGACCTTTTGTAGATTATAATACTTAGGTGGTAAATAGTCTTTTTATGAAATCTCTGGGCGCTGTAAATCATTGCTGGCCTCTCTGTATGCTTTAAATGCCTGGGGCAGCTATCCCAGCATCATCAATAAATATTAAAATAATGTTTTTATCAAGCTCAGACAAATCAAATTTGAATTTAAAAGCAAATTATGCACACAGAAGATCTCATCTCTGGCTAAATCTGCTGGATGCCTAACTGATCTGCCCAGGTAGTGCACAGTTTATCCACTGTGGCAGTCTGTGAACAAGAATAAGTTTAAAGTCTTTAGGAAAATAAAACTCAGCACCAAAAAAGATGATTTGTTACGTTTCTATTATAAGAGCACGGACAGTTCCTGTGCTGTATATAGAGTCAACTAAGTCACATTAGTGGGGAAACTACTTCTCAATGAGACCAAAAAAAAAAAAAAAAAAAAAAATCCTATTTTAATTTTTAATTATGTTTTACAGAGGAATGTATCTAAGACAGATTTTTAAAAAATCATGTTATTTATTTATTCTCCAATTATATCGTATGTCAGCTGTATCTTGTAATGTCTTCTGGCATATCAAAACAAACAAAGTCATGTTACGTTAATGACTTCTCTGAGACTGCTTGTCTATAATTCCATGCTCCTTTGCTATAGAAAAAACATGACCCTGAATCTTAAACAGCTTTTGAATAAAGGCACCTCCAATTATGATATGATAAAGTCCATAGGTTTTTGCCTTAGTGTTTTCAGTTTTCTTCATTTAGTGGGTTTTGCTTCAATTTAGATTTGCATGTTCTGCAATTAAAAAAGAGGTTATTTTAATTCAGTACAACTTAAAAATTCCCTGTTTCTATACTATCTAATGCTGCCTAAATTGAATATTTTAAATGAGAACTGATTAAAAGGAAAGAAAAAATGTGATTATGTGTTGTTCACATGTAGTGTAATTGTTAAGTTTTCCATCTTAACAATTCATCTGCTACAGGGGGACTTGTTCTTTGGGAATTCAGCCTGCACTTTTGTCCTTCCTGTGATTTCTTATTTCAGGCTTGATAGAGAAAGCATCCACTGTTGTATCATTTCCTTAGTGCTAACAGCTTTTATTCTCTTCAACAAGTGTTTACAGAAAAGTGTTGATGCTTATTAATCTGTTTCTTGTCTTACAAATGTGCTTATGCATGATTTGTGGTAAAATTGGCATTTCTGACAGCTCTCAGTGTAATCTGCATAGCACAACAAGATTGTTACATTGAACAGATGTGGCTTGGAGTTGTTATTCTTCGTAATTACCATCATTAAGTGAAAGCATGTGTCAATCAACTTTGTACTTTAAACACACCACTCATTTGTGAGACACATGCATCTGCATTTCAGATACAGATCTGAAGTACTTGGGTTTGAAATTTATTTCTGTTGTTTCTATTTAATACAATACTCCATGAAACACGTAATGCCCAAAGATGTCAAAGCAACAGATCATCAAGTTCAGAAAGGCTTTACTGGTGGTTCATGTAGATATAATTTTCTTCTTGGAGGGAGAAGAGAGGAGAGTGATAATAATAGATTCATCCTTCTTTTCTAGTGTAAAGGAAAGACATTTAATTTTGATTTTATAAATTTCCAAAGTCACTCTCCTATTTTGATGTTTATGACTTTCTTATTTGAGGGAAAGAGGTTCTTCTTAGTCTGATTATTTGGGGGTAAAAATGAATTTGCATTAGTAAACTGACATAATGCCTTTTAAGGATTAATGTTTGGGTCATTAATGTTGCCAGGATACCTTTTAGGGCCACAAATGTTCATACTGGTAACAAACAGGATTAGATCAGGAAATTATATTTTGAGTAGAGTTGAAAACAAAGGGGTCTTAGCTTGATTGCACAACAAATGACAATGGAATCTGACCGAAGCACACAAAAGCAAGGACATTTGGAGATGACATTCATTTTCTCCTTGTTTCCTTCTATGTGCACTTCAGTTCTTTGTGTCAGGGACAGAGGAGATGATGGCACCTATGTCCTGGGGGTTTGTGGGTTTTTCACTCTGTCCCGTGACACCTCTTCAGTGCCAAATAAGATGGACTTGTCTATAAGCCACCAAGTGACGCTCATGTTGAGGTGGAATTGCCTTCAATTCTTGAGGGTATTTTAGCCTCTACCTTTACAATGAAAGCATTAGTTCTGTGACTTTTTAAATTTTTTTTTAAAATCCTTCCAAATTAATGAGGTCTTTGCCTGCTGCATTAAAGATGTTTCTGGTGTCCTGTGACTAGTATCTACTTTCTGACAAAAAAGCCATTGTATAACCATAGTTTGGAATATTTCATGAAAATATATTGTCTATATCCTGCCTGAGGCACATAAGATTTCATGATCTCCTGGGTTAGTGAAATTCTGTGTAGATATTCTGACATTTCTTGCATGACTGCATTGTCTTTCAGCTTTTTCAAGTATAAGATATGAATAATGAAAAATTCCCATTTTCCTCAGTGCAAAGAATTGTACGTGAAGTATCATATAAATGCCAGTTATTTCTTATTACATTTTCACATCTCCTGATAAAAGAAAACTTGATTTCAAGGTTTAAGGGTTAATTTCTGATGCTTTTCCCTAATTAGTGGTTTTCTTGCTCTTAGAAGTCCTCATAGCCCATCATTGTTGAAGATAGTGTTATGTCTGCTTTTATGTCTTGTTGTGTAATTTATTTTAAATGTTTTAGAGCATCTGTGTAGTATTCAGTAAAGAAAGGTAGGCCTGCCCAGTGCAACACACAGTATACAACAGACAGTCTGCTTCTGTCAGCAGAAGAGTCAGAGTCAGCATCTCTACATTTCCTGCAGGCACACCTATTCTTTCTTGTATGTTGATATTTTAATGGTTGAACTTTCCAGGAAACTTGGTGTGTGTGCTGTCAGATTCCAGCTGTATTTTAATTATTCTATCATGTCATGCTTTCAGTTACTTAAAATGTAAGGAGGTGTAATGAAAATAATTAAATTTAAAAAGCAATACAAACTTTTTTTTAAGTATTTGATTTTATTTTGGCAGTTTACTTGGATTTCAAAGGTTAGTGTATTTTTTACATTAATTACTCCGCTTTAGAACATGATGTTTTATTTCTTGATGTTAGGGTCCTTCTATTTATTTACATGTATAAAATGGACAATTGTTTAAACACAATCTTTGTTCACAAAGATAACATTTTCATGGCATGATGGCAGAAATATGAGAATAATCTGAATTGTACAATGCATGCAAGTAGAGCAGATATTTTATTGAGACCAGGTTTTAACATTTATATTTTTAAAAAATCTGTTGTATTTTAGGCAAGTTGTACCATTGTTCTGCTGGGAGAGGCTTGTAGCTTCTTGAAGTGGGTGAAATAAAATATTTAAGTATATATGAAAAGAGAGGTAGATTCCTGGCCTTCTGACCACTGAGTTCCTCTGAAGTAGAAGCTGCATTATGAAAAAACTTCTTCTTGAGGTGTTCTTAAGATTATTGCTATTTAAAATAAGCTGAAGGAACATTTTTAAAAAGTTTTGCTTTGGGTTCACAAGAAACAATATTATATTAGGCGATATTTTAAAAAAAAATTATATCATTATGTCAACCCTTAGTGCTTGTATGGGAAACCAGCAATAATTAGCATCAGCTTTTTGAGAATTTAGAACTCAGAAGAAGTTTTAAATTTTATGTACTTATCCTTTCTTTTCCCCTTGCCCCATGATATTATTTAAATTGAGAAAGACAGCTGAAAACATCCTTGGTTTTGTTTTGTTAAATATCAGAGTAATTTATTATACTCTAATTGGAAGCAATGAATAGGCTCAATCTTAAAGGTCTTTCCAAGAGTAAAGGATTCTATGGTTCCATGAGAAAAATCCAGCTTTTGTCAGGGACTTCTTATTTTGTTATCTTGGAAGTAACCAAGGTTATTCTCTTTGGAAATGGCAGCAAAGGAGAACATAAATTTATATCACTTTAACTTATTTTCAATACAGAAAATTAAGAGGTTGAAAGAGTAGCTTAAGTTACTCTTATCCCCTGAAGCTATATAAGCTTGGAAGTTAAGAAAGGCATAGAAAAAAATATGTTGTTTGTAAAGATATTTCAGTGTTCCATGTGTGCTCAGAGATAGGCTTTTATAGACATTCAGTGGTATTAATTTCTGTTATGCATGTTTTATTTATTTTACTTTTTAATGTAGAACCATAAACAAATTTAGCAGTAACCATTCAGGGATGTTGTACGTCCCTAAAATGGGATGTGTTTGAAATCTGGAGCAGGCATATGTTGTGTTGAGAATAGTAAATTTCTTGTAAAAATCCACCTATTAGGGCATTTTCTCCTCTTGAGGTGCATATACAGTTTTCATGAATGTTAATGAGGTTTATAAAACTGCCAAGGAAAATGTGCTCCAGAGTATTTGTTGTATACGTGATATTAACGTCCATAGGGCTTTTGTATTCTCCTTCATGTGCTATGGAACCCAGAGATGCACAAAACACCAGCTTAAGTATGACATTTTGTTTGTTGTCTTGGGCAAAATTGCTTTTGAGTGTAATTAGCTCCTGACAAACCTGTTCCTGTCCCATTTTGGCAGCAGTCTGGATATTTATTGATACGTGTACATGTGAACAAATTTAGTTGCCTAAATATGAATTGACAGCTCAAGGAAAGCTCTGGTTTCCCCGATGGTTTATGACGGATTAAATGGGGATTAGTAATTGTTTTAATTGTTGAAATTTCACTTTTTGTATTCTCATGACTTTAGCCTTGTTTTGCTTAAATGCTAAAATTGTCTTCAGAATATTAATCCAGTGCCTTTAATCCTTCATTCACTAGCCACAACTCAAACAGTTCTGCTTGAATTTAAGATCGATTCCAAAATGTGAAGGAAGCATTTTACCTGTGGATAATGAGATCTGACAGTATCTGAGCTGCAGAAGGAGATGAAATCACTATCTATAGAAAATAATATTTTTTCTACATATTCAGGTTAAATGTGTGCACATCCTGGTAGCTGAAACATCTGTTTCTAGCTTGTTGTTCCTCATGGCTGCTTCTCAATTGGATTTCCTCAAGCAGGTCCAAAGCTTGTCACCTTAGCCAGGGTCTGTTAACTATCACCACTGGCCCCACATTAAGTAGGAGGTTCAGGGCTAAGCTAATAACTCTCCTGCCTTTCTGACTGATCACAGTGATTCTCCCTGTGGCTACTTATCATGCTGTGCTCCTATGGGAGGCTTATCTTCTTTGTCTTTTCTTCAGCTGGGAATTATTTTTGTTTTCTTCATCCCTAAGTTTTCAGGTGCTAATTCTGAAAGCATTGTCACTTTCTGAAGCAGCTCTTTGATTTCCACCCATTACTTCTCCCTTATCAGTTTCATGCTCTCTCTCATATCTAAATTTTACTGCTTTCCTTTTCTCTGGCTGTAAAGGTAGCTGCTAATTTTCAAAGCAGAAGTTGTAACTAGACACAAGGTGGAGTGGATGCAATAGAAACATGAACCTAATGCTAGTTTGTGTGAACCTTGAGTCAATTTGTGTTGTCACAGGTGAAGTGATTTTAATGATTTTTGCTTTAGTGTACAGTGCTGCTTAACATTTTTACATGTCCTATGTAGCTTATTAGGCTGTACCTACCATAAGCTTTCCAAGAGAACCCAGGAGAGCTCCGGAGAGCTGAGTGAGAGAGAAGAATCCGTGAAACTGCTGATTTATGGTCGTTGGCTGCCTTGGGGTCTCACATAAAGCAAGAAGTCTATGAAATTGTTTTGGTTGTCTTTAGCGGGCATTGAGTACAGCCCAGAATGAATATTAGGGTATTCAGTGGAGGCTTTTTGCTTGTTGAGAATTTTAGAAAAGATGGTGGTAGTGCAGGCAAATCCACGTGTCTTCCCTGAAAATCCTTCTGTGGAATTAGAGAATGAACTTTAATCAGATTTGAAAAGTGTATCAGGCTTGATATAATGTGCCAACACTTGGAGAACATAGACAGTGAAAGCGAAGTTAAAGCTAAACTGAAACAGTTAAAGCTGTTTTGGCTTTTAAATTCTCCCTGTCTTGGGTATGAAGGTATATGTCCCCTTGTATTAGCTATTCACTTGATGAATGGAAAAGACACTGGTGTAAAGTGTTTGACAGAGTTTGTGTTTCAGGGAAAACTCAAATTGTGGGAGGAGAAAATTTGGCAAAGAGAAACAATATTGTTATCTCTCCTATATTTAAGTTGGGAAAAAAGCTTGCTGGGTCACGAATAATACTGTGGAGAAGTGAAATGTTGTTTTATTGAGTGAAACTAGTCTGTCATCCTGTTCAGCTTTGGTTTTTGTCTGCATGTGAAGAGATCAACACAAGGACAACCCTGTGTATTGTGAATTGTAGCTTTTCAAATTGAAAACAAGCCTAAACATTGCATAACCTTCACACACTTGTATTTCTCACCTTTTATTTTACTGTACTATGGTTTGCTTGGGATTAGTCAAATCAGTCACAAAACTTGGTATAAGCAGGGACATGAATATATAGTCCCTCAGTGAACAGCTACTTTTTCATCCTAACAGGATCTGCTTGCTTTCACTTTATCATGCCAGTAATTGTGAAGGCTGAACTGAGTTATTAGGCACTCTTGAAAAATTTTAATGATTTAAAATAAGATTTCTCCAAATCTATTAAGCAGCAACTGTATTTTCAGCCCATGATGTAGTACTGCAAACCCTTAGGTCTCTTTTAAAGGTCATGAAATGAAGGAAAATGGGCGATGGCAGCAGATGAGAAATGGAATCTGAACTGAGGTGCAACCTAAACAGGAGTGATCTCCAAACTGTTCATGAGGTAAGTCTTACAAGGTTGCATAGCATATGTCAGAAATAGTTGTAAGTGAACACAAGAGAACAGCAATGACAAAGAATGCTGGAGACTGAAATGAGAAAAAATAATGGCAAAATTAATGAGGAGAGATGACTGGGAGAAGATTACAGGAAGAGGTAGGGATTTCTGGGAAACATGACAAAACAAATCAGAAAGCAATTGAGCACTCAAACTTCTGTGTGATTGTGCATTCCCGACAGACGTGGCAGACAGCAGGGCAAGAGAATAAGGATTCCCATCATAAAAGTTCTCTTGCCAATTAATAAACTCTTTTTAAATTTCTTCCTTTAATTTTTTGATCACCTATGGGTAGTCATTTCATTGTTTCTTACTGTCCTTTAGTCATAGTGTCCTGAATCTCATCCTTGCCAACCCATCGTCCTCTTCCCCTTCTTAATTTATTGTTCTAGTTTGCCTAAAATATCTGAAGCTCTCATCTTTAAACACTGTATTTGGGTCACAAGTGGTGTGGAAATGCTGCCTTGAAAGGGCTACTAGAAGAAAATCCTTGTTAGAGTTTTTTTCAATTTTGTTTATTAATGTTTAAATATTTAGAATATTATGTAGGTATAAAACACCACTAGCCAAGCTCTGACTATAACTTACTCGAAGTCTCATTCCTTGCTGATTAAATTAGGACAGTGATCTACGTGGCCAGCTCAGCTGAGCAGTGCCAGACAGGAGATTTATTATTTCAATCACTAAAACTTGCTGGGGAGTTCAGTGAAACTCCCACCCAACGTAATGGCCATGTTTTGGTTTAAATTGTGTGTGGTTTCTTCTCTACAGAAAGTCTGAACTAGGCCACTTGAACAAAATTATGAAACTGAAAAGCCTGTATTTCTTGCATTTTTTGTCTGCAACATCAAAGTAAATTTAATAGGAATAGATAGAGCATTACAAATACTAATGAAGACCAAATAAAAATATTTGTCTTGCTGTGATAGTAGTCTGTATAGTCACTTCACACAGAATACTAAAAAAATATTGCTCAGAATAAAATAAAACACTGCTTTCTAAAAGGTATTTTAATTAATTCTGCAAATAGCAAAAATATGACTCTGACCATGTAGAGGAAAGAAGGGAATAAAGAGAGGAAAAAGATGACAGAAGTTATTAATAGATCTGTAATGATCAGAAGTTTACTCTAGGGTTGAGGTAAAACTTAATGGTTCATAAATAGCAAATTCATTATGTTTTTAATACTCAGGTTATATTAACACTATATAACATCTTTATGGTACCATTAGTACCACTTTATCCTAAACTAAGTTTGGAAATAAACATTTCCAAATCTTTTATTTCATGGAACAATTGGCGAAATAAATTATTTTTGCAATAAATATTACCTGATTAGTGCACGGCTTCTTCAATCATAAACAGACTTATAAATGTTTTATGCCAACTCTTGTACAGAGTTCTTAAATGTTAACAAATTAATTTATTTTAAAGGCCGGATCAAGGTGAAAACACTGGGGCCTTAGGCAGCAGGACAATACATCACAGAGCCATTTCTCATTCAGTTACAGTAATGGCAAAGGATATGTTAAGACATAAAATGGGATATGGTTTGTTAAATATTCATTTATAATTTGCATTCATTATTAAATCATGTCTTAGAACTAATCTTTAATCTCAAAAATACATAATGTGTCATGAAGTCTATTTGAAAGCATAACAATAAATATTTTATGCTTTTTATGTTGCTTTTTAAAGGTTGACTAGAATACACCAAAACACTTGTCATTAATGTAATTTAATTATTCTGAGGAGACTTGGTCTACACTGGTGTTGATTTCAATAATTTATTTCAACCTTTAGGTCAATATAAAATAAATACCTGTTTAGGAGATTGGCTGTTCTGTGATTAATGACAATTGAGCTTCCCCAGCCCAGCACAGAACACGGGAGCTCATTGTCTGAAACCTTGCGGTGCAATGCGGTAGCTCCGAGAGCTTGATTTTCCCCAGGTCCCGAGCAGTTTGCTTGGTGCTTACAGTGCAGCTGCTTCACTGCTTGTGACTGCTGGAGATCTCCTTTATCTGGCAATAGCTTAAACATTTGTACTGCAGGGAGCTGCGCTGCCTGCAATGTCACATTTGCTGAATGTCCATGGAGCTGCTATTCCGTTTCCAGCTCACACCCTGAGAAGAAAAGCCTGCATGAGAGGGGCGAGGGTGACCGAGAAGTGATTTGTATGATAGGAGACTAGGAGCTACTCAACGAACCATGTAAAAACAGTTCATTAAAATGTTGATGTGCTTGGCTGGTTAATGCAAAGAGAGCTTTATTGCTGTCTTGTAAAACCTCAGTAACTTCAGGTTGGAGTCAGATCAATGCATCCGTAGTAATTCAGACAAATACCCAGTTTAGCCTAAGACCCACCAGAACAATTGGCAAGAAACAGTAATCTTCCAAACTAAACCCCACTTGAGTATTAATCTTGTACAACTACAGAATATCCATACTTAAAAGATTTTTGGACAGAGCTACCCTGTCAAGATTTCCCTGGATCTTTTCCCTGGAAGCCTTACATGTCTGTTAGGTGGGATCTGAGGCGTTTGGACATTTGCTAGTTCTGCAGTGCTGGTGCCAAGGCTCTGGGAATACTTGGGATGCTCTTAAGCTACGTACTGTGTCCTGTATGTGCCCTCTACACCTCACCATATATATAGCTCTGGAAGAATTCTTGTTATCCTATTTTTGGAGACTACTGCAGAGAAAAAAAGAGCCTCTAAATTATACTTCCCATTTAATGTTGACTTGATGCATGAGTAAGAGCTTATTTGAAAATAACTACATCAGTGAAGTGGCCTTTTGTTTGTTAGTTTGTCCTGAACAAAGAGTGTGATTACCCTAATTAGATGCCATGGGATTAATATTAGCAAAAGTAAATCTACAGTAAAATGCAGTTTTCTGGTTCCTGTCAGAGGCAGTTGCAGAGAAAACTGCAGCTGTTCACACCAGCTTAGCAGGCAACTAGCAAAGATGCCGTGCAAGGAGAATGTGACAGCCTGGAGATTGTCCAAAGGCAAAGAAGCTGGCCTGCATAGGAACCCGCAGGAAAGTGGGCAGAGCTGTGCTGGGCTGACTAAGAGCTTACAATGAACTGGGGGGTGATTAATAAAGTAATGAAGCAAACTTCCCTCCCTGGAAAATAATGCCCCTGTTGAACAGTAGGGAATCTTCTCTTACTACTCACATTCTTCTGAAGACTGGTAAGAGTGGAAGGGAATCTCTTTAAAAGATGCATAGTCAGAGCAAACCCTTGACTCCTAATCAGCCACATCCTCTCCCTATCCTTCTGGAGAATATGGACCATCAATTTCCCCATAAGATGAAGGGGAGGCAAAGAAATAGTTTAGCATCCTATGCATTATCTCTCTTTTTATGATTACAAATAGAACACTTATGTTCACTGACCCATATCTCATACCAGACAGCAGTAGCCAAGTCCAGATTTAGGTTATTGTTCCAGCATGGGATTAGGCCATGCGATCAGAATCAAATTTATCTGATATGATCACTTGATTGTGACATTTCTTACTGGGGCTGTATGTACGCACAGTTGAAACTCGAAGACATAAAGCAAATGCTCCTAAGGCCCAAAAGAACAGTTGCCAGTGCTTTCACAATGAGCTTCGGAAAGGTTGAGGAGACACTCACTCTTGGGTTAATTAAGCTGTCCTTTTGCTTGTAAGTTTAAAAGGAAAAAGTGAGTTTGCTCCCTATGCGGCTTTCTCAAACTCTTTCAGCTGTAGCTCTAAGCTTAAATGACCCTCAGTCCTGCAGCATATCAACTTGATGTATATAATTGATTGCTAAACATTTTTTTCAGCTTGTTAAATGGGAAGGCTAAAAAAAAAAGTAATATGTGAATGTCAATTGAAGTGCTTTTGTAGAGAGGGGTCAGAGATATTAGCAAGTTAAAAAGAAAGTGTGAGCTCTGCTGTGGTATGGTACTTCTAACCTGTACACTTTGTTTCAGATAATTGATCCCACATGTTTACTCTAAGGACATTTTTGCCAGGTTTCAAACGACAAATATTAGAATTTCGAGTAGGGTGTGCTTCAGTAAGGACACTACACAGAATGCTCAGCAATGCAGATTGCTGGGATTATAATGGCAACCGTTATAAAAGGAATAGTTACAGTAGCTTGTAATCGTGTGGTGAGGTAAGAGGAAAAAATATCAAGGTGTAAAACCTCAGAGTAACAGGAAATCTGAAATAGATGAAGAATGACATTCAAATTATAATTCTCAGCATTTTTGTTTTCACTATAATTTGTGTTTTGGTTTTTTTTTTTTTAATAACTGACATAAAACACAATGTGTTTTTCAGGGGTTTGTGGTATCTAGGCAAAAAACAGAGTCTGTGGCAAAATCTTTGTAGCTTCTTTTATTTAGAAAGTTATGATGCTGTCACACGAACAGACTGGAAAACATTCGGACTGTACATCCATGAGCTGACATGATTTCCTATATCTTTTTTTCTCTAAATTGTTAGCACTGTTAAAGAAAAGGTGAGACTTGCTAGAGTTGCCCAGCCAAGATATTATCAATGAAATTCACAGGATTAGAAGAAAAGTTCAGTCATTGCTATTTCTCTCTAGCTATGCCAGTTAATGCTACACTAAACCCCATTCACTATAGTTGAACACAGACGTGTCTGACAGTGAATACAAACTCAGAGCTTTGTGTATATATTGTTGAGTAACTAATGCAGAAAAGCAAGACCTAGTTTGCACCAATCCAAGCAGGATTAGAAGCAATCATTTGGGGGTGCAAAGTTCAGTGTTTGTTGTACAGAACTTCTGAACTGTCCCCTTCCTCTCCATAGCTTGGTTGTCAATTTTCCCTAAAAAGTCTAAACGTAGAATCTTTATTGTATTGAATACTTTAAAAATAGATTGAAACATAATTTATTCTCTGGAATGTGGTAGTTATTTTTCAAAAGAATGTTCTATATTTGTATCTATGCTACTGGAAATTGGACAGAATATTTGACTGGACGGTAAAGTGTAGCAGGCGTGTGATATTATTAAGTCATAACATTCTTTTAATTGGTAATAGCATCTGCGAATTATATGTACCACTTTTAAAAATGAGACTCAACTGATGTGATTTATTTTAAAAAATGCTCAAGAAGGTACATTTCACTTTTGAGATTTTAGATTCATTTATTTTTCATGTAATCTAAAATGTTAGTAAGATGACCCTAATATTATTTCAGTTCTCGCATTTACCCATAAATAGGAACAATGCTCTCAATGTTGTAAATTTTATTTTGATATATTTAAAGGTAAGACAAAATGGATTTAAATAAAAAAACCCAGTCATTATTAGGGTACTACTTCTAAAAGACTGCTTTTGAGTCTGTCACAACCTTTTTGGCCGCAAAAGACAGTATGAGTTAGCTAAAATGGACTTAGAATCAAAACCAGACAAAAGCTCCACACAATAAATCCTATTGTAGAGGAAAAATGATTGGGAAAGTGACAAGAGGAAATGAGAAAGGAATATCTCTCTTAACATGGTCTGGTTGTTTTTATTAATTTTGCAGAAAATTATCAGTAAGACTTATTTTAACTCCACAATATCTTGATTATACATAATTATCTATGTGCCTGATATTAGCTTGAAAGCTTTGTAACTCAGGCAAAATATTTCTGGAATAAGTTTCATTTAAGACAGCAGAACAACAGTGAAGTTAGAAACATGTTTGTGTCTTTTTTTTTCATGACTAGCCCATGTCTATTCTCTATGAAATTGATGTCAAAAAAGTATTATATATTTTCAGTGGGAAATAGAAGGCTGCCCTCTACTATCCTTGTCAGGACGTCGTATCCCTTTAATCATACTTTTCATTTCAGTACATTGAAATTTCCGTTACCAAGGACAACATCATAAATAAAAGTGTTTGTGAAATTTTTACCTGCAGCTTCCTAACTTTGTGCATTAAGCATGAGACTAGCAGAGAGGTGGTCAAATGTGAAAATTTATAATCATTTATTACGTACGGCTGAAGCGAGAAGGGAATAAAAGCGTGAAGGCATACATCTATAAACTGGAGCAGAAAAGCTTAAATGAAAAGTAAAGTGAATTTCTGTGTCTTGTCATAAAGTAATGAGAAGCTAGAGCTTTATTCATAGCAACCCAAGATGCATTTACTCTCAATCTAGCTTTAGCAGTAAATGCTTCCCTGATGTATTGCTTCGGACTTACAAAGAAATATTTGTGCTCTACATAATAGTATAGTTAGGAGAATTACTGCATGGCTGAGGAGATTCTATAAAGGTTTATAGCTGGTGCTGTTACTGTAATTTAATCACAATGTAGCTAATGTAGTACTTTAATATCACACGTTACTTTTTTATTTACCATTTATTAGTAGCTGACAGTCAATCATCGCCACATCATAAACAAATCACACAGGATTCTGTAGGAACCCTGAAGTTCCAGAACAGATGACTGTAGCTCTTACATGTGCTCCATAACGAACTAGACATCAAATTATTTTTTAATGGAGTAATCACGTAAGTCAGGGTTCTTGTTTTCATTCAGTTCATCAGCCAAAGCAAATGTTTTAAGCTGTAAATACAAATAGTGTTGTACATTGTGCATACATGTTTGAGTTAGCACACCAACTCTCCACAAGAAATACATGAGAATGTCTTCAAAAACATGAAGATTCGTGTCAAAGACACTGCCTACGTACTGATGAATGCATTTATACAGACTAAGAATTGTGCTCTCTCACTTTCAGCCACCTTTTTGTTAGATTTGCTCTGATTTGTAAATGGAGAAAGTAAATGTAGCAGTGCTCTTGAGGCACCGAAATCACAAAAAATATGTTGAGATAGGAAGGATTTTTTATCTTAAGAATGACAATTTTATTGCCCTTTTTAGATGCACTGTAGGATCAGTGTATCTCAGATTTGATTGCACAATCAGGTTTTAGTATAGAATCACCGTATTTCTCGGAAGTCGCTGGTGTGAGCAAAATTAAATGCTGATTGGAACTCTGAAAGTACTGCCTCTTTGGACTGAAACCTGTGCTTCTCTCAAGACCTTAAAGATCTTTTAATTGCCATAATCTTTGTTTTCCAGTCCTCTCCAGCTGTGGGGGAATGACTAGTAACCAACATCAGACTGCCATGCTGATTAACATGTAGTAGTAATAAGCCCCTCAGAGATGTGTATTTGTGGGTTATTGGTACATGTCCTGGGTATTCTGCAAAGGAACAGCCTCAACACCAAGGGCCCTCAATCTCTTGAAAGGCTTGCAAAAAAGTCTAGTAATGCACACCCTGGCATGGCTTATTGCTATTAGAATATGTCTCTTTAATTCAAGTTTCATGGAATTTACATTTTGATTGTGGAGAGTTATTCCTAGAAGAAAAATGTAAAATATTTGGAGGAGGTATGTGGGAAACACTCCTGCCTTGCCATTAAATAAATTAGAATATTAAATCTCCTCTTTCATTCAGCATTGCATTGCTTATGTCCACAGGCTCTCCAGACCAACTGGACACTTCCAAGTATTAAATACGATGTGAAGGGATTGCTGTTGATTTGGCTTTTCTTAAGTAACTTTAAAAAACCAAAACAAAACAATTCTCCCCACATTGCTATTAGGAGAAATCTGTGAGCACTCTTTTCCCTAAAATTACTGGACAAATATTTTAGGTCCTAGTAAACACTTGAGTTTGTTTATGCATTTATTGACCCTTTGGCACATTTTTAAATGGAACCTGAATCACTTTGTATTCCCTTGTAGTTAGCTCAGGTAAGTGGATAGTTGTGCCAAGTACAGCCAAATGAAAATGGCTACTGAATATTTAAACATAGAATTATTGGTAATATGTTAAAAAATGTGAAAGGAAGACACTAGGAAAAACCCATCCTCATTTCTGTCTCTAGCTTCCTTTTTCCTTTGAATGGCTCTGTGTGTACAGTCACTTCCAGCACATTCTCGAGTGGTCACCAAAGATCCAATTTAAATCACACTGAGATCCATTAATTTTTAGACATTATGTGCTACTCTGACTTGTAACTTCTAAGGACACTTTCTGGTTAAATTGACAATACATTGAACTTCAGACACTAGTCTCTATTTTTGAAAGGAGGATTTAATACCGGATGCATTCAATTAATGCCATTGTATCCGTATCTATTCTAAACCTGCAACGATCCTTGAAAGTTGTGGAGCAATTGTTTCATTACAGAGTTATTTTTAAACAATTGTCCTGCTGCCTACATTTGGGACAAAATTTCTAGCATTTGGTCCTTCTCTTCTAATCCAATTTTATTGTACCTGCCTGAGCAGCCTGATGCAGTCTCCTAATTGATGCTTTCCTTGTTTGACTCTTTCCTTGCCTCGTGTTGCGCCCACGTTTCCTCACAGACCTGCTGATCATGTTGCTCTGTGTCTCGCTTGGAGTGGCTGCTTTCCTTTCCTTGCTAATCACATGTGCAATGTTAAGAAGGATGCCGCTATGTGAGGAGTGGGACGGCTGGCAGGAAATGTGCCAGCACAGTTATGGATGATCACTGGGATGTGAAAGAGCTGCTGCAATGCAAAGTGAGATGATTCTTTGGAATATAAAACTTAAATGTCTGCTTTCCATAAAATATATTGTTAGAACACTCTGCCTCATTTACAAGCTAATGTGGAAATAGACCTTATTTTCTTTCCTTACCACCTTATATTTGCTTAACTGAATTATGAATTATTTGATGCTGGGCAGAAATTAAAATGCGGTTCAATAGAAACGTTGCATAAACTTGCATCCAATTCTCAGACTGTTTTTCTCAGAATGAGTCTTGAAAGTGAGGGTTGTTTTTAGGTGTAAATAATTTGGTTTAATTTGGATTTATCCACCTTTTAAAAATATCCTTCTGTGAGGTCTTTCAAAACTCACAAATGAGGCCAAATGAAACTTAAAAATTTTGGGGGTGTTTTTTATTGGTTTGTGGTGGTGGGGGTTTTCGTTCCCAAAACCCTCCCCTCCCCAGTTAAAATGTTTTTATTTATTTTGACATGAGAACAGAGAACATATGCATTTTGGGTCAATCCTGAAGTATCAATTAATTTCAGCACCTATTTTGAGAGAGGTATTCAAAAATCAATTATTTATGCTGCCATACAGTTCAATTTTTTTTTGTTGTTTGTTTTGTTTTGTTTTTTTTTTGTAAGGTAAAGTGCTGCATTTTTTTTTTTTTTTTTTTTTTTTATTAACTATACCTGAGATATCGGTCTGTATTTAGTGTTTTTCAATCTTTTTCTAAAGGTTAGCTATCATCCTCAAGTGAGCTGTTTAAGGATATTCATTACATACTATATGAAAATTATGAAGAGTCCTTCACAGCACAGGGCACAGTAAGTTTTACTGCCACAACACACAACTGAAAGCAGAATTTCAAAGGCATGTTTGGAACCCAACATACAATAGAAATCTAAATAGCTGAGATTGATCCTGCATAAGGAATCAGAACCCATCGTGTGGCGGGGCTGGCTCATGAAAGAACTCAAATTGTGAACTGCCCATATTTGCTACGCAACAAAGTGAAACCTAACTATGACCCTTGGAAACTATTTTCGCATCAACATTTTTAGACTTAGAGTACATTTCTAAGTTTCTCCCTCAAAACAACCTACTGTACATTTGACATGTGGATCTTTGGAAGCGTCTGACTTTTTCCTTTTTCATTAGAATTATCTTCCTTTTGAAAATATAAAAACATATTTGTAACTTTTTTCATATTATTATGAAAACCAGGGCCCATCTTGCAAGCAAGGATTAAAAGACACAAAACCAGGCAGCAATAAAACCCCTCAAACTTGCAAGTCTGTTTCTGGGCAGTTGCTTATTTGGGTAAGTTTCAGATCCACACCGAGACATCAACAATTTAATACATCATTTTGAAAATACCAGTGTATTATTATGGGACCATCAACTATTTCCCAGATCTGCAACAGCAGATAGATTCTAACTCATTGAGAAATTAATTTTGAAATCAGTACAACTAGGATGTCTGAAGATCTTTGCAAATCTGGACCTAAGTGACTATTCTCTCTCCCAGAAATTCAGAAATAGAAATCTGTTGTATCTGTTAAGAAATGAGATTCAAATTATTTCTAAGGACAGCATTTTTTATGAACATGAATTAAGGTGTAAGCAGTTATTGCAACAGGACAACAGTAATGTCTGAAAATCCCCAGATACATTGATCTCCCACTACAATAGGAGGTGAGGATTATTCAAGAGAAGGATTCACTGTCCTTGCACAGCAGGAACCACAGGCAGTACAAAGGGTTGTCCTTATGCCTTTTCCTAATAATTCCAGAAGGAGTTGGTACCAATAACTGCCCTGTTGTGTGCCAAGAGCCTTCCTGTACTCGGACACGACTCCTGTTTGACAGCCCAAGGGGGCTTCTGCTCATAGAAGATGGCAGCACCAGAAACCTAAACTAGTAGGAAAAGCTGTATTTGGAATGAGGCTTCAAACACTCTTTCTTGTACAGTGAATCTCCACATCTAATACACACAGAATTGATCTGCTGTGAAAAGTGGAGAAGAGGATGTGCCGAAACTGTTCAGTCACATAATAAACAGATTAGGTCTATGGGAAATAGTGTCCATCATGAATTTATCTCCTTGACGAGAAAGATAGAAGAGTTTTATGAGGGTTTTTTTTTTTAGGCTTATAATGAAGTCTAGGATGAGTAGCATTCCATCCAGAATGAGTGAAAGTGTATGTGTTTTTTCATCATAAAGGGATATTTTAAGCTATACAGATTCTGTCTAGAATTAGTTTAAAGAAATTCCAACACATTCAATTATTAATCTCAAGTCATTATTATTGTACAGTTTTTGTTACAGTAAAATAAGAATTAGTCTAGGACGGAGTCTGAGTAACTGTTCTAAATGCTTCACATGTGTGGAAAAGATTCTGTTCATTTGAATGGGCAACACTGGCATGTTTTTCAGCTATTCTGTATAGGTTTATAGGGCTCTGCCTCTTACTTCTGAGGAACTCAAGAAAATTAGAAAAGCAGATACTGCATTCAATATAGTTCACTTAATTTTTTCTGATGTCTACAGCTTCAGAAAAGCTGTAACCTTAGGCTTCAAATTACTATTAAACAAAAAAGAGCAATACACTTGCAATATGTGTAACAGCCTTGGATCTTTGGCAACACACTTCTCTGTTTGTGTATACGAGCTGGAGAAATTCTTGCAAATACAAACCTATAAATTGCAATAATAATACTGGGATTACATTTTGTGTCCCAGCTTTCCTGTAGAAATTTTACAGTGATTCTTACAGTATAATCTGCACCACTGTAATTCTAAATATTTCCCTTCCTAAGAGGTATTTTTTTTCTCACCTCTGACAATATTGTAATGCTCTGAGTGATCTAGCTTAAACTCATTAACCACCTTGTGAGATGTTATTAAATGTAAGGAATACAGAATTTAGCTCAATGTGGTATGAATCAACATCTTTTGCACCACACACAACACCACGTTTCAAATAGGTTTAGTGCTTATGTGTGCGTGTTGAATTATTTTGGGTGGAGCAGACCAAGAGCATGGATTAATTTTGGGGGTGAAATATAATCCACTTCCATTTATGTTCCCTAGTTCAGTAAAATGCTTGGAGAAAGTTTTATAAAATAGGAAATTGGGGGTTAGTGACAAGAGGAAAGCAATCTCTGAGCTGATGACAAGTACAAGGAATAGATGCAGCTGGGAGAAGTTATAAGCCTGTAAAAGTAGAGAGAATGAAACTTGCAGTTCTTTCCCAGTAGCCAGTATTCTAAGTATAAAAATGTATAGAAAGACACATTTTGTAGAGCAGTGGAATCATGCAAAGGCATAGCAAGACCAAGGTCTGGGTACACCGGTTGTTTTCAGACCACGATGTGTGTATGTGTGTGAATAACAGACTACTGGAAAAAAAGAACTGAAGTGTCAATCTCCTCTCTCTGGGACTGGTGCTGTTTAGAGTTTTGATGTATATGGTGATGGTGTGATTATGGTAATTAACTTCCTTAGAAAAAAAAAACCAACTGGCTTCATGTCTTGGCTTTTTCATGCCCTGAAAGTATATCATGATTTGTAAAGTACAACTGGGAAAAGAAGAAACAGAAGCAGGAAACCCCTTCATAGTATGATAAATTTCCTTTAAACCCTCTGAATCCTGTAGCCCTGACTGAAATGTTTGTAGACTTATTGCAAAAGTCAAGAGTTCTTCTTTAAGGACAGGCAGAAAATGGATCCTGTTCACCTCAAAAAGTAGATTAACACAGGCTTGTCTAGGTACTCCAACAGGAATTTTGGTAAGGGTAAAAGGTAAAAAAATTGTTAGGTGACACATTTACATAAGAAATTGGTTATACCTGGCACATGAAAGCTTATCCTGATACTTAAATATCCTATCTTTGCTTATGCAGAGAGGTGGACAGCCGACATCTCTCAATCTTTTCCAACTTTTTTTTTTTTTTTTAAAACATGGATCTTTCCTATCACTCTAAACATACCTTTTTGCAGAGAGGTTATTGCTGGCTTTATCTAAAATAAACTTTAGGGCAGGCTTACATTTGGCAACATGGAATGCTAATTTACTAGGGCTGTGGAGAATGAGCTGTTCTTTTGATATCCTAGATCTCAGTTATTCTACTGGCACTTATACATAATTCCATCTAACATTTTCTATGTGGCTCCTTAAAAAAGGGTAAAAATCTGTTTTTGTACTTCAGTCCCTGCAGATACTGTCAGTGTGGAATCCAGTTACACCCAACCTGTCCACTGCCACTTCACCTGTCATTAATAGAAATATCTTTTCAATACGGCTCAGAACTGAGGATGAACCCTCAGGTTCTTGATGCAACCGAGGCAAAGCACAGTTTATCTCCAAGGCCAAAGCAAAGGCTCTGTTCCAGGGTAAGTTATGGATTTGCTCCAGGACCTTTGCTATGACAGTTTATTACTACCAAATTTCCGTGGATCTGTTAATTAGAATGACAAAATTTTGGGGGGGGGGGAATTTTTTGGGTTTTTGTTTGTTAGTTTTTGTTTTCAGTTCCAGTTTTTATAGGCAGAAAATCCAAATCAGTCACATTGTTTGCTCCTGTTTGCAAAGCCTGCAAGTACCAATTGAGTGATAACAAGAGCTGAAATACTTGCCTGCAGGACAGTGACTTTGAAATTTCACAACAGGGCTTTTTAAAATAACAGACTTCTTAAACGTTGAAGTAAAGATGTCAAACTTCTTCAACTATGGTAGAAAAATCCCAAAATGTTGGAATTTGGTATTCTTTGCATTAAAACTGATGTTGTACAACAAAGGTCTCCTGATGTTTACAGTTCCTAGCGCTGGTCTAGATTTAAAACAAACAGCAAACCCCTAATCTCTCCTTGCTAAGTCAGTTTTTATTTTTTTAGGATTACAGAAAGACTAATTGTGTTAGTAACATGAATTCTATTTCCAGGCTGCAGTTTCCATTGCTGCAATAGTGGGGGCTTTTTTTCCTTTATGAAAAAAGAGTAGTATTAGTCCAGTATAGCTGCGTATGATCTATCTTTATGTCTTCCATAAACCTAAACATTTCTTGCATTGTAAACATTTTTAGTGCTGGAAATTTTTAAGGCTTTAAAATATTGACTTGTTTTCATTAGCTATTGATTTATTTAGACTATATTTCATTGATTTTTATTCTTCTACAGTTCTAGTGTTTACATGCATATTTTGCTAATATGGTTTTATTTAATTGATCTTTTGAGGTATTATAGTAAGGATTTTAGTAGCTGTGAATTCCTAAAAATCCTTTTCAGTTGTCAAACAAATCAGAGACCAAATGCTTAAACAGGAGAAGGATGAAGTAATTCCACATTCTCAAGAATGTGTATATTGAAAAAATGCTGAAATGGAAAATATTGAAAGTGTCAGCGTAACAGTCTCAACACACCAAAAAATGATTGCAATTTATTGTCTAATCTTGACTAAAACACGATGTCCATAAAAAGAAAATGTCAAATAGTAACAGGAGAGACAAACATTAAAATCATGGAAAGAAACTTCTGATAAAAACAACTGCCATGCAAATTTCTGTTGCCCTAAAGCAGAATGAACTTTGTGATAAGTGTCAACTTTCAGTGGTACCACCCAAACTGGAACAGATCCTGACAAGCTTGCTAGAGATTAGAACTGTCCATAGACTGATTTATTCAAGATAGCAAGGACAATTCAGGCAAGACCTGCCAAATTTCAAAGCTGAGCAATCTGTTCACGCCCTGCCCAGAGTGACAATCAGAGCTGGAATTAAGCAGTGCTTTCCTCGGATCCCAAAAGGCAGGATTCAAGCTCAGCTGCAAGTTTTTGACTTCGTAGTCTACCAGGAACACATCCTACTTTGGCATGAGACCTGAAAAATGACAAGCGTGCTTGCATGTTCTCTTTTCTCCAACATGGCCACACTTTCTGTCTAGAAGCCTTTACCTTTTCAAGGCATAGATGGCTTATTCTGGATGTATATGGGTTTGCTCCTGAGCACAATGGGCTACAATTCCTCCGGGGGTTGACATGTGCTATTGGAACACAAAAAATACAAATGTGCTTGCTATGCTTCTTCCTGAAGGGATTTGATTTGATTTGAGTTGATCCCAACAGATACAATAAACAGTTCTGGATAAAATTACTGTCTTGATCACAGCATTGTTTAATTCCCAGAAGTCAAAGAATATCTGACCAGCCTGAGCAACTGAGGCAGCTGCTCACAGAACCACACTGCTCCTGACACCAGGGCCCACTAAAAAAACAGAGAAGCTCTTTTTGCAATTAATAAGCTAAAGAAATGGAACTATCAATTATGTAAGACCATGTTATTAACATTTCAAACCACCTGAGGCTCTGCACCTCTTTATTTTCACTACAGATGGACCACACAGTGCCCTGTACAGGTAATTGCTGACAGTGTTGTGTGGAAAATGACCCCTCCTTTCCAGTGGTGGGTGCCAAGACCTCGTAACTCATTGCAGGCAACAAGTGAAATCCTTGTTGGGCTGATTCTATTAGAATAATTTGATGTTAGACAACCCTGCTCCGAGATAAAACAAGACAAAAAGCTCCCCAAAGTCTACAAGAATTAAGATAAAAAAGTCCACAGCTTATTTCTAGCAGTTAAATATTCAAAGGAGCTGTTAACAAGCTTAAGAAAAGCAAGAACTTGGCATGCAAATTTAAGATCTGGAATCTTTAATAATTTGTTTCAAATTTTCTGTAAGATTAGTGAATATCCAAACTTAAGTAGTCAGCTAGTTTGTTTTTCTGGGATGATATGAGATTCACAGACTTCAGAAGAGACTCAGAAGCAATTTAAAACATTATTTTTGCATACCTGGGTTAAAAAGAGCATTCTAGTCTTGGAAGTCTTGAAGATTTTTTTTTTTTTTTTTAACTCTTTATATCAGAGTAATTAGTATTGTTTGGAATTGAGTTTTGGCAAGAATTTTAACTCATGAAAGTACCTAAATAACAAGCAGCATGTGGTTTTACTCTCTCTTCTGGGATCAGCCTGAGAAAGATTTTTTCTCTTTCATCTTAGCTGATTGCTCATTGCCTCTCTCTGTGGCAGCTATTCATAGCAACCTCTTGCCTGGGATGGAAATCCCTAAAATCCTGGGAACTTGCAATGAAAGTACGAGGAAATAAAGGCATTTGTACCCCGCCTTTTTCAACATAGATTTCAGATGACTCTGTGTCAGGAGACTCAGAATGGTCCACTAACTCTATATTTAGAGACATAAATGGGATTTTATTCCACAGTTTGCCTGTAAGTCACTTATGTGAGTTGCCAAGATTCAGGATTGTGGCAATTCTGTTTCCAAACAAGCATCGCAGTATGATTGTGACATATATTGTAGGAAAGCACACTCAAAACCACAGCTGGCTCTTTTTTGAATCTATTCTTACTTATTGTTGAGGTCACTGATGTGACCTGAAAATAACTGAAAGGAAGTGTTGGATTTTAGCTTTGAAAAATGAAACAATAGAAATTAAACAGAAGTTCTCTCTCCCAAGGGTTTTATGTTGGCATTTGGTAATCCATGGAACTATTATATATTACATGGTACCTCTTATTCTTCCCTGCTCAATAAGATAAGTGATTTTGCTGATGAGCAAATCCAGAATTAATCCAAATGTCTCCAAGTTGCATGTTGGATTTAAGAGTTGCAATTTGTTTGCTATTCAAATGCAGCTTCTTATCAGAAAATATTTTCGGTTTGAAAATCAAAAGCTTTTTCCCTGACTTATTCAAGTGGCCAAGTTTTAAGTATTAATATTACAAGGGAGGGTAATTTTACAAATAAGTTTAAAAATAAGTTATAAACCCACAGTGAATCTGAGTTACAGAAGCATTTTCATAGCAAACTAGGCATATTTTGCATTTATTTCCATTTGTTACTCTGTTCTCCCCAGTAATCCGAGTGTGTTTTTCAGGATTCTGCGTGCAGATTACAAGAATCAGTACCAAGCTGCGCTATTACCTCAGATCCTGGACACACACCCTTCAATAAGGCGAATATGTTCAAAGGAACTCATTGAAGTGAGCGTTTTGTTTGGTTTTAATTGTTTAGTCTAATAAGAGGCCAGTGTGAAGCAAGCCCTTAAAGGAACTTTGGTGATTCATGTATACTGTCTGCTTGAGCTGTTTTCTTCTGTCCTCACACATTTCTTACTTTCTCCTCTTTTAATTTCTAACACAATTTAGTGTACGCATTTGTCAATACATATATGGGAGTATATTTTTAGTGTAGAATTTGGTAGTATATGTTTTCTTTTAGTTTTACAAAAAGAAAAATCAGAAGTAGAGATCGTTCACTTCTCAGTTTGCCTTAGCATCTTTGTATTTTCACATTTTGAAATAAATTTATTTTGTTGGTCGAAAGACCATTCAAATATAAAATTAAATTTTCTAATAATGTTATAGATCCTTTGGTGCTAAGTTTTTCATTTTCAAACAGTTGAATATCACAATATAGTTGATGCACTCCCATGTTATCAAATAAATGCTCAAGGTACAGCTTATAATGTTGAAAAATAGAAAAATAAATTGACCTTGATGAAGTGTGTCTTCTTTTGTCTGTTCTCAGGAAAGTTTATTTCAGGTATTTCTACTGCTGAAATGATTAGAGTTAACAGCTTTTTCCCTCCATTTTATTTTACAGGGTCTCTTCATCTTCCTGATATATGGGGTGTACAACACAGAGGTAAGTCTGCTTGGAGTATCTCAAGGCTGACAGAGTGAATGAGAGAAATGACAGGTTTCTTATCTTGATAACTGAGGGACAAAGTTGGCTTTCCATACGAGTGTCCTACTGCCCTTCATGCTTGGACTGGCTTATATGCATCCCAGCTTACCATTAAACACAGACACCCTGAATAAAGGGACAGACTCATTTCTCATAGGCATTGACTAATATTTTACTGCTGCTTTAAGTTTTTTGAATTCCTGCTCTGTCTTTTAACACTTAGCTAAACCCGACCGTCCTAAACTGTCGTAATCTAATGTACATTTTGAAGTTAACTGTTAGTTTATGTGCTAGAAAATATTTAAGTTATAAAAGGAGTTCATTTTACTTAATAAAATTTTGAGTACAGAAATGGCATAAATAACCTACTTTTTTGCATCAATCAGATACGTTAAAGATTTTAAGATCTGACCCAAGCCTTTGTACCAATCAGGGTTATGAAAAGTATTTGCTATTTATAGGCTCATCTCTCATAAAGGAAAATATTTTTGACAGATAAACCCTAAAAATCGTAAGGAATCTATCCCCCTTGTTCCGTTACTTCCATTACAAAAATAATGAAAATCAGTGTTAGTGTGTTTAATTCCAAGTTTTTAAGCTAAGGTACCTCTGATGTTTGCATTTTAAAACCTTACAGAAATAAAAAAAGCTTTCAAAGTAAATACTCAGAAATTAAGCAGAATTCTATTATCCTCCAAGGAGGGCATGGACTATTAGAAAAAATAGTGGAAAAGGTCTCCTCACTAACCAAAATAAGGTCCTATTTCAAAATAATAAATTTATTTCTAGTATGAGGATGAATGATTTCCATACACGCAGCTCAACCAATGGGCATCATTACGGGTTTTGCTGTACCACTGGGCCAAAGAATCCCGGCCGTGACCCCGGGGTGCTGAGCTGCCGGCGAGGTGTCCCAGCCCAGGGGACACCCAGTGCTGCCAGTGCCAGGCTGGAAGAGGCTGGGACCGCGGACCTGCTCCCCAGCGTGTACATGGCAGAGAGCGTGGGAGCGGCGCGTGTCAAACGACTGCTGCAGCCCAAAGGAACATCGGCAGCGTTTCAGGGCGTGGAGTGGCCTCATTATCTCCGTGGCGTCACGGGCATCTCATGTCACTGGTTTGGGATCAACCAGCAACACCCTCGAGCCTTTGTTAAAAACCTCAATTTCAGCCTTCTGCATGTGCCGCTTCTTCACACGGGTCACGGGCGCTGCTGAGCCCGCGGCCGCCGCCCGCGTTCGGAGCTTTGCACGGCCTGGGGCTGGCCCGGACCGGCCCGGGACCGCCGCGCGTTCCGGAGCAGCACCTGCGCTCTGGTCCCGCCGCGGCCGAGCGGCGACGCCCCGTCCCGTTATCCGGGCCCCGCCCGCGGGGCTCCCGCGGCTCCCGGAGCGGGTCCCGGCGGCGCCGCCCGGCCCGGCCCGGCCCGGCCCCGCGGCGGGCAGCGCCCACCCCCCGCCCCGCGCCCCGCGCCTGCGCGCCCGCGGCCCCTGCGGCCGAGGCTCCCAGCGTGCCGCGCGGCGCGCATGTGCGGCGGGGCGGGCGCTGCTAATTCCATTGTGGAGCGGACGCGGCGATATTTGTAACTGGCGGCGGCGGCGGGAGCCGTAAGTGCAGCCGGGCCGGGGCCGCCGCGGGCGCGGGGCGGGAGGCGGCGATGCGCCCGGGCGGCGGCCGCCGCGCCGCCGAGGGAGCCGCCCGCTGAGCCGGCGCGGTCCGGCCGGCGGGCGGGCGGGCGGCGGGTCCCGCAGCCCCTCTGGGCCGCGCCTCCTCTCCGGCCCGCCTTCCCGGGGGATGAAACTCGGCAGCGGCTTCCTCGGCGGCGGCAAGAGGGCGGCGGCCATGGAGCCGACGTTCCCCCCCGGCATGGTGATGTTCAACCACCGCCTGCCCCCGGTCACCAGCTTCGCCCGGGCGGCCGCGCCCCCCGCGGCGGCCCAGCACCCCCCGCAGTGCGTGTTACCTCCGGCCGCCGCCGCCGCTTCCTCCACGGCGGCGGGCGAGCCCCCGGCGCCTCCGCCCCCGCAGGACGTGACTTTCAAGAAGGAGCCGACGGGGGCTTTCCCCTCCGCGTCCTCCTCGCAGAGGAGCCCCTGGGGCTTTCTGCAGTCCCTGGTGAGCATCAAGCAAGAGAAGCCCAGCGAGCAGGAGGAGGAGCAGCAGCCGCAGCACCATCACCACTACGGGGGTCTTTTCGGGGGAGCGGCGGAGGAGAGACCCCCCGGCCTGGGCGGCGGAGAAGGAACCGGCCAGAGCGTGATCCAGGACCTCAGCCTTCTTCACCACCTGCACCAGCATCCCCACCGAGACCTGCTGCTGACCGGCAGAGGCGAGGGCGCTCCGGGGAGCGCGGGTGAGCCAAAGCACGACGCCCAGGTCAAGAAGGCGAAGAGGCCAAAGTCAGAAACTCAGGGAATCAAAGCCAAGCGGAAGCCGAGCGCTTCGTCCAAACCCCCCCTGGTGGGAGATGGGGAAGATGCCGTCGCGTCCCCCAGCCAGAAACCTCACGTCTGCGAACACTGCAGTGCTGCCTTCAGGAGCTCCTACCACTTGCGCAGGCACGTGCTCATCCACACCGGGGAGAGGCCTTTCCAGTGCAGCCAGTGCAGCATGGGCTTCATCCAGAAGTACTTGCTGCAGAGACACGAGAAGATCCACAGCAGGGAGAAGCCTTTTGGGTGTGACCAGTGTAGTATGAAGTTCATCCAGAAGTACCACATGGAAAGACACAAGAGGACGCATAGTGGAGAAAAGCCATACAAATGTGACACTTGTCAGCAGTATTTTTCAAGGACTGATAGACTATTAAAGCACAGAAGAACATGTGGTGAAGCCATAGGTAAAGCAGGGGCTGGAATGGAGCCCGGATCATCAAATAGCATGGGTAGCTTGGCTGCGTTGTCTCAGGGAAATACAAGTTCCTCAAGGAGAAAAAGTAAAACAAAAAACACATCCACCGAAAACAAAGGAAACAAGTGTAGTGGCAAAATAGCCGAATCTCAAGTTACAAGTAATGTGGCCATGCCGAGTTATGCAGTTGATATTCCTATTGTGTCTTCCAGTGGTGGTCTAGTTGGCACAGGCGTAGAAGAGCTTCAGAAAAAGGTGCCAAAATTGGTCTTGAAAAAAACGAGCAGAAAACAAGCAGACAAAAATTACCTTAATTTTGTATCACCGCTGCCAGATATTTTGGGGCAAAAACCACTGTCTGGGAAACAGAGTGGCTCTCTGGGCCTAGTAGCCAATACCGGTGTAGAACCTATTGGCCTTCTCCAAAGTACAGGTGGTAAACCGGGTCAGATAAGTAGCAATTATGATGATGCCATGCAGTTTTCAAAGAAAAGAAGATACTTACAAACTGCAAGCAGTAACAGTGCCTTTTCACTTAATGTTGGACACATGACTTCCCAGCAGTCCGTCATCCAGTCTCCAGGTGTGAGCGTTATGGATAACGAAGCTCCTTTATCTCTTATTGATTCAGCGTCTTTAAATAGTGAAATAAAGTCTTGCCACGACAAGTCTGGCATTCCCGATGAAGTCTTGCAGAGCCTTTTGGACCAGTACTCTCACAAATCGGAAGGCCAGAAAGAAGATCCTTTCAGTATAACTGAACAGCGCGTGGACTTGCACACCTCAGGAGAACATTCAGACATGGTTCAGGAAGAAAACTTGAGCCCTAACTCTCAAACAGTTTCAAATGATAAGGCAAGCATGTTGCAAGAATACTCAAAATACCTCCAACAAGCCTTTGAAAGAACAAGCAACAGCACTGGTTTTGCTTTTGGACCCAGTTTCCAGTTTGTTAGCTTGTCTTCAACTCTCCATAACCACACTCTGTTTCCAGACAAACAGATATACACTACATCTCCACTTGAGTGTGGCTTCAGCCAATCTGTTACCTCAGTATTGCCAACTGCGTTGCCAAAACCTCCATTTGGGATGTTGCTTGGCTCTCAGCCAGGCTTTTATTTGTCTGCTTTGGAGGCTTCGCATCAACAGTTGACTCCTTCTCAAGAGCTGGATGATCTCATCGATCCGCAGAAAAACTTAGAGACTTCATCGAACTACCAGTCGACATCTCAGAAACTGACTGGCCAGAAGGAACAGAAAAACTTAGAATCCTCAACGAGTTTTCAGATCCCATCTCAGGAGTTAACCAGCCAGCTAGATCCTCAGAAGGACATAGAGCCTAGAGCAACCTACCAGATCGAGAACTTTGCACAAGCGTTTGGTTCTCAGTTCAAGTCGGGCAGCAGGGTGCCAATGACTTTTATCGCTAACTCTAATGGAGAAGTGGACCATAGAGTAAGGACTTCAGTGTCAGATTTCTCAGGGTATACAAATATGATGTCTGATGTGAGTGAGCCATGTAGTACACGAGTAAAAACCCCAACCAGCCAGAGTTACAGGTAAGGTCCTGACTGTGACCAGGCTGTGGGGTCTTCTTAATGTAATTTGTTTTACTTTGACAACACTGCCATTGGAATGTTTCTACACGATCCTATTAAGAATAATGTAACATGCCCTTTCAATGCAACTTTTCATATTTAGTTTATTTTGTTAGTGTGATTTTTTTTAGCTCTGTTTATTATGGTTTTTAATCAAAAATCAATAGTTTTTAAAATAGCGTTTTTGTTCAAGTGACAAATGTGTAGCAATCAAATTTACATTATGTAGATTGTCAGGGAGTAGCCCAAGAGTTTAAAATGCAAAAAATTAACTTTGTTCCTAGGACTAAAGTTTATTCTAATTGCTTTACTCTCAGGAAAGTGTAATGAAGCATGGGAATTCTATGCACCGCTAGTGTATTGGAACTTCCAAATTACAGATGATGACACATATATCTCAGCTTTTTGAGGAAGGGATCTTTGACATTTCAAATTGCTGTCTCTTACGACAGCTGATCTGAAAGAATTTTGCTACCTAAATCTTGTTGTTCTTAAAGTACTCCTGTTCTTCCAGGTGACGCTCATTCCAGGCAAATGTTCTCGGGTCTGCACGATGAGCCCAGCACGGTAGCTTTAATCTGAACAGTAATGTCCCCAGAACTTCTGGGTAAGACTGTAATTCCGTAAAGAGATTCTGTTGACACAAACCGTGAGAACAAAATGTGTGCAGCTGGTTCATGTCATTAGAACCCCGACTTGAAACTACAGTCCTAATCCAGATAGGGTTTTGGGAACGTTACTTGTTACACACGGTTCAAAAAAGTCCATCTCCCGCTCTTCCCCTTTTCATGTTCTTTTAGTGTAAAGGGTTCCCTCTATTTTATTGTGTTCCTTATTCCTCTGGACTTGATCTTGGTTGTCTACCTGCCCCCCCAGCCTCCCCTTCCCCAACCCCCTCCCTTTCTCTTCTTTCCCTTTTCCCCTACTCACTCTCTCACCCCAACGTAATAGCTAGCATTTCAAAAGATTTACATTCCAGAAAGTGCATATCTTGTGATGTGCTTTCTGATGTCTTATGACATCAGATGGTGAACAACGAACACCCACCTGTTCTAGAACTATGTCGAGGTTTCCATGTGCGGTAAGAAATAATCTACTCCCAATTGTACATAGTGAGGCCCCTATCCTGCATCAGGATCAGCTACCACGGACCCCTGTGCCCAGCAGTGTCCCAGTGGTGTCACTGGAGCTCTTTACGGAGAGAGGGGCTTGCAGCAGTTCATCATGGCAGGCTTTTAGGGCCGAAGGCTGCAATTCCATCAAAGGATTCTGCTGATGGCATCAACTACAAAAGTAGAACTTGAGTGGCTCAACAGAACTTTTCTTTGGAATTATTGCCTTACTTTATGTATATTTTGTGGTACATTATTTATTATATGTGAATCCTGATTAATGCCTGTGGAGCCATGGAAACCTGCTAGAAATACTGGTGGCCATTCAAAGCTGCTGAAACGCAGTGGCACTGCTCTGAACCACTTTTTGCAAATGAATTTTTGATTAGTTTTTTAATGTAATTTTGGTGATGTTTATGATGATGGTTTTTTATGTACTCTTGGTGATGTTTCAGTCTTACGTACTTTTCTGTTGTCAGGAAGGTACCAGTGGTTGTTTGCAGTCTTATTGTGTAATCAGCCTATTACAGGCTTCCATGTATAATAAAGTTATTAACATTGTGCAAGTGTAAAACACTTCTGTTATGAAAGTGGTGTATTATTAAAGAAATTGTTACAAAAATCCTGGGTAATTTCTCCTGTTGTCCCTCACCACTATGAACAGAAACCTGAGCCCATTCGTGATCTCTTTTTTCTAGTAAACTTTTTTTTTTTTTAACCCTCACTAATCTAGAGTTTGTTCTCATAGTATCTGTGTAACTCCATTAACTTTTTATTTATACTTGAGTCTGTATTTCACTCTATTTCAGTTTAAATAATCAAACACAGAACCCAGCCTGTTATCAGGGATGGAATAGTCCATAACCACTGTGTTGGCTTTTTTAGTACCTTTTCTTTCGTTTTGCAGAGGTTATAATTTACATTCTTTATATTGTGTGTAGTAGAAGTTGCATATGTATTGTTCTGGCTGTTTGCTTTAACTTAATAAAACCCATTATTCACAGAATCATAAAGGCATCACTTCTATTATCCAGTCACGCTTTTGAGAACTTATTAAGGCAACATTAGGAGATTAAATTTTGAGAAGGAATAATATAACTTACTGGAAGGTTTTCAGTTTGTTTTCTTCAGTGTCCTTTTGAGTCAAATAATCAAAATGTGCTATTTTAGAAACCAGGGGTCTAATTCATACCTTTAGCTTAGCAAAACTGAACAAATTTCCTGAAGTTAAAATGTTTATACAGCCTCATCTTTTCAAATCTGTGATTTTAGCTAAAATACCTAAACTGCATATTGTTAATTACAAAGGCTTTTCATAATTGCTGGAAGTTGAAAATGAAAAAATATAATATAGTAATTTAATTCAAGGTAAGGTTGTAGAAAATCCTCTGTCTGCCTCTTGGGGGTCTTATTTGGTTGTAATTTCCCCCTCACCCTCCTGTTAATTCCTGCATTATAATGAAAGTCCTGCAAAAGTAGTACTGTTGCAAAATATTTTAAAAGCATTTTAGGTAATCTGAAGATAGGTTGTGGATTTACCTATTCTGTATTTTTCTTCAACTTTGCATGTGAATTTGAATCAAGGCAATGACATGGATGAGAAAAATCCTTGGCATGTTGAAAACCAAGCACAAAAACCTTACAAAAAGTAAATAGGGAATATGCTCAATGTCTAATATTCAGAACATTGCTAGGAACCACTAAAAGTATGATGGGAAAATGTAGTGGGATTTTATAAGTTCTTTGCATAGCTTAGTCATTCAAACATGTTTCTAAATAGAGCAGAACTAAATCTTTTTCTACTTTAATATGGAGTTCAGATTTTATTTTAATGAAGGTAGGGGTATGTTAAAATTGCATGGAAATCAGCCCATGACTTTACCTGGTACGTATTCAAAAACTACATTGTAAGTAGCAGTTAACCCACATGAACTTTATTTAGGGATGTGTCAATGAGAGAAGGAAAAGGGAAAGCAAAATGGCTCTGGAACTCTTTTCCACTTTATTTCAAGGTTTAGTTTGTTCTTGTTTTTAAAGGAGTTACAGGAGGGGAATGATAGCCTGGTTCCTGCCACTAACAGGACTGTCAAGAAGAATTCATAGATGTAATGATGGAAAATGGTGCATAATCTGTTACAGTTCTCGTAGAGTAGTTCACATAACATCATCGCCTTGGAACCTAGTGCATTACGATACCTTGAACTGTGACTGCATTTCTGTGTCCCAAGCCACTGAAAGTGCATGTCTGAATTGCCTGCATATGATCTAGAAAAGCTAACTGAAATTTGTTGTAGTTCCTGAATTACTTCAAATGGACACAGACTTGTGGGAGAATTATTAGAGTAAGAAACTGAGATGAAAGGAGAATTAAAAAAAAAGAAAAACCAGAATGCTGTGAAAGGTATGCAATTACAGGTTTATGGACTACTGATAAAGAAAAGCAGCTTGATGCCTCATGGAGACCTTGAGAAGCTACTGGAATAATTCAATGCATTCTGTTAGTAGTTTGTTGTTGTTTCAATTGTTTGGTCTTCCCCTCACCCCCAGCATTATATGCTTGATAACAGTGTACTTGTCTGAATGATGCTTCTGTTTTTTTCTCCACCGACTAGAAATCAGTCTTGTTCGTGTGAGGCTGCTGTTGTGGCTGTGGAAATGTTTGTAACAGCTGGGAAGATACATGTGAGAATGTGTAAGTTACCAGCTCGATGCTCTAGTGGTTGAAGAGAATCAGGTCGCTTCAAAATCAAAGATCCTGTTTGCAGCCCCTGCTGACTAACAGCTTTAAACATTTGAGCTGTAATTTTCCAGTCTGTCTGTCTCATGCTCTGTGCACTATTTTTCTCAGGGAAACTTCTGCAAAAATTGCCCACGTATTTCCTAAAATTAGATTAAGGAAGAAAACTTTCTTGTTCCACTGGTGTTTTCATCCCATGCTTCTTCAAAACCAAATCAGAATCATCCTCCACCAGCTAGGACTTTAGACTGTGTTGATGGATGTCCCTTGTTGAATCACTGTTTTTGAAACCTGAAAAGGTTTTGAAAAATGTTTTTCTGTTCAGAAATGTGAAAGTTTGGCAGCCTATCTCCAAAGATGATCCCTCCAAGGACAATACATCAGGCTATTTCAATTATTTGGTATGTTAGCCCACGTGGCAGTCTTTTTTCTAATGTGTTGTATATTGTCAGACTGGAATCTTTTCTTGCTGCTTCTATGCAGAGTCTTCACTTTTAATGTTCTTAAGTGAGTTTTGTGCAATTTTTTTTTTTTTGTACCGACACCTAGGAAAATACCGTTTATTACTGCACATCGCTTGGAACACAGGATGTATACCCTGCTTAGCAAATGAACTGCTCTCATACACTTTATAATTTGTGTTGTTTGAAACACGATTCTTGTGCAGCCTCATCCTGCAGAGTCCTGCTTCGTGCTCTGAGTGTGGATCCAGTCCTGCTCGATGTGCATTCACACAGCAAGGCAGTGTTGGTTGGAAGAAATTTTCTGTCATCGTGTCATCAGTCATCAGTACATTCAAGATGGGGTGAATTGAGGAATCAACAGAAGATTCAGTTCTGGCACTTTTTAAACTTACAACGCTTCATAATCTTTACAGTAATGTAAATTTTTGTGTATAATGTACTGCTTTATTTTCATATTGATCCTTTTCAGTATTTTGATTTTATTAACTGGACAATGGATCTGGTAATCTTAAACCCAAGGTTCTCATAAGTAATGGGATGATGCCACACTAGAAAGCTGTCTGTGTACTTGGTGACCTGGCCTGAAATTTGCTAAAATATTGTATAGCCAGACTCAAAATGAAGAAAGAATTAATAACTAATTTAGCTATATATTTTTTTATTATTCTATTACACTCTGTCTTACCTAAATGTATCTTAAATAGTCTCTTATTTAGTACTGCAGTTAGCAAAACATTCTGTGAGCTAATGAGGCACGTAGTTGTCATTATGCAGGATCTGAAAAAGCGGGTATCTGCAACATACAGATAGATGTTCTGTAGTAGCTCATGTGCCACCTTTCATGCCAAAACCTGCTTTGTCCAAAACTAGGTTATTACCCTTCAGAATATTCCTGTGTCTTGTTCGGTAGCAACCTTTACTTTGTGCTGTTGGGAAAAGATTTCATTTTGATTTTCATCGCAGAGGTCAAAAGGCTGGTTGTTTTTTCATCCCAGATTTCTCCTTACACTGTGTCCTTCTCTGTGTGCACATACTGCATCCCCACTGGATAGGTCAGAGTCTTGACTGGGATATGATGTGTGTGGGTGCTGGCATATGGCCAGAAATTATATTGAGAATGGATCAGGCTGCTCAAAGATTCTGAATACTTTTTTTTTCTGGAGGGGGGGAACAATATCTCACAGGTGGGAATGTTTCCAGATGGTATTATATGAGATGAGTGGGAATAAAACTGGGCTGAGACCCGTGTAGAGTGGAATTAACAAAGAAATCCATGTGCAATTCGATGAGTGACAAGGTTTAGAATCATTTTAATTTGCTTTCCAGTAATGAGGAAATATATAGATGTGTAATAAAACATCTCACATGTTTTGCTGAGGTGCTTGAGATTCTAGTGGGTAAAATATGTCAGTAGATCTTCTTACCTCTTAAAGAAAATGCTCTCTAGAATGAAAAGTACATTCTCCTGGAAGCCGCTTGGTAATACTGGAAAATGAGACTAATGAGGATTAGCTTCTTCAGCTGCAGAGGGCATTCACGTTGTGTTAGCTGTCTGCTTGGAATTCGGTCAGGGTGGTGGTAACACATTTACTTGTGGAAGCTGCTGGCCCCACGCTGGCTCCAGGGGCAGAAGGCACTCGCAGGGTCTTGGCAGAGAGGATGTGGGCTCAGGCCAGGGGCTGGGAGCGGCAGAGGCAGCGCAGCCAGCTGCGCTTCTTCCAGCACAGAGGGGTTTTGGAAGGCCTGCGATTGCAGGTGTTGATTCACTCGGTGAAACTGAAATGCAGACATCTGTGCCAAAAGCCTGCTGGCTCAGGTTTGGCCAGAGGGTAGAGTAACCCTAGGGGTTATTCAGCAGTGATCAATGGAGATGTGACACTAAAACTATTTAACCTGTTTAGCTTAAGAAATCTGTGAGAGGTAGGTCAGATTATATTATGTTCATGTACTTGGTCCATCGAGCTTTATAACCAAACAGTTACACTTGGTAATCTTAGTGCACAGTTAAGCCTGTATGAAATGTGTAGGTGATTTAAAAATTTGCTTCACGATCATTCTTAAATAAAACTTCTTTCCAGTCATTTAATATTAGTTTGGGGACATGACAGCTAAGCTAATTACTCTTTTCGTGTCCTTGGAACTTGGATTTTTGGAGATACGGCAATTTTTGTGCAGTGATACTAAATTTGATTATTTATTTTGGAGTTGAGAGACACTTTAGAGTAAAAATATTTTCATATTTTGTTTTATGTGGTTGTAGAAATCATACTTCACACATCTTAAGAGTGGATGGCAAAGGGAGTAAGACTGCTGAAATCATTAGTTTTCTTTTAACACCATATTTTGATGCTTACATGTTTTGTTCTTCTCACAATGAAGCTAAATTAAAATCTCTGAGAAAGAGGTCCCTCTAATATAGCATAATGAACTCTTTAAATGGGTACAGTTGTAGGTCATTGTAAATAGGAATGCAGTGACCTTTGTCTTGACAATGAAGCTGACACAAGCTTCTCAGAGCTGTTTTTTTTTGATTATTTCTCCGCCAGAAAGGACACAAATAAAACAGAGGATCTCCCTTCTCCCATCAGTGAACAAAATCAAAAGACTAGAAAATGTGTTGTATCTTGTCAGTTTGCAAAATGTAGAAATAACACCGGCTTCTTTCTCATTATAGACACTGCTGCAGGAACAATTTGTGGCAAGGAGTTGGGAAAGAAGGGAAAGTCTGCTGGACTGGCCATATGACTGGTAAAGGGCCTTCTGGTTTCTTAAGGTCCTTGCTAATAGCCTGTTTTGGTTTGGGGATACACAGCAGCAAGGCATTCAAAATTATTACTTGTACCTACTTACAGTTTTGAATCTAGAAAAATCACAAATCTTCCTGTCATTCATTTCACACTCACTTTTGCAGTACATTGTTTGCAATGCACTGTGATGGAATCCAGCAAGGCTTGAATTTCTTGGTGGCCTGTGTAAAAAAGCAAAGCATTTTGCAGGAAGCAGGAAAATGTGGCTGTCTCCTATGGGGAGACACTTGCTCTATCCAACTTCAGCAGAGGCTTGTGAATTGCAGTGCTCAGCAATTCTTTTTAACCACAGAGAATCATCTGTCATTCTTAAATAATGGCACTACCTGCTACTTTAGGACTTCCTCAAGGCTTCAGCAACGTTGATCTGAATTGTGCTGCCTCTTGTAGAGGAGAGGCCTGGAGCAGAGCAAACTCCAACGTGTGCAGTCAAGGTAACGAATGGAGATTTGTTCCTTTTGTAACAAGTCCTATCAATAGGACTGGTTCTCTATGATCAGATAATGGTTTTATTTATTTTTAGCCAAGGACAAAAACCAAATGGCTTTTGTTTCTTTTGTTTTTTTTTTTTGTTTTTTTTTTGAGGAGAAGCTTGTTTACTCAATGATGATGAGTGATATTCCCGTAAGGCCACAGCTTGGGTGAGTACCTGGAACAGGTCTTTTTACTGGGAATGTCCTTCTCTGAGAATGTGTTTTATCAAAAGGAAAAAAAAGAAAGAAGATAAATGTTTAGAGTATGCACATGTTATTTCAGAGCTGTGTAAACGGAAAGAGTGAAACAGCAGTTAACATACAGTATTACAAGTTTTTAAAACCTGTTTCAGGAAAACACACTGACACCCTGTAAAAGGATCTAGTGGACAGTGAGAAGTGACTTCAACAGATGAAAATAAAAAGGTATGTGAGACAGAATGTTAATAATTGGCTAGAAATATTTAACTTGTTGTTTTCTATAAATGAGAAGACTTATAAAGCTTACTTAATAAGCTGGTGACCAATTTGATACCAGAACAGCAGTGTGCCCTAGTGGCAAAAAAGGAGTCTTAGCAGTGCCCCAGGGATGAATAAGCACCTGGATTCTCTTTGGTAGCAGGAGGGGCTGACAGCTGCGAGTGTTCAGCCTGGATAACACCAAACTCAGCAGGATCTCATCAATGCCTACAAACACCTGAGGGGAAAGAATGAAGATGAGGGAGCCAGACTCTCTGCAGTACTACCCCCTGACAGGATAAGAGGCAATGGACACTAATTAAACACATGAAATTCCACAAGAGAATTACTGGGAGGGTTGTCAAACACAGGAGTAAGTTGCCAGAAGAGTCACGGAATGTCTGCCTGTGGAGATACCTGAAGCCCAAGTGCACATGGTTCAGGACAGACTGCTCTGCCTGACCTGGCTTGAGCCATTTGGGTAAAATGAACTTGAGAGGTCCTTTCCAACGTCAATAATGATGTGATTCTCTAGAATGTTGTTTGGTGGTCTGTGCCAAATAGCAATGCCAGGTTCCATGCTGAAGGGGCAGTGAGTGTCTGTAGGAAGCAGCACGATGGTGAAAGTGCATTGTTTAATGGCACAAATGGGCTCAGGAATTCAGGGTGTTGCTGGCACTCCTGGTAAGTAGTTCAATGTTGTCTGCCATTAACTTGCAGGCCTTTTCCACGACCAGTCTTCCTTAGACTGTTGTTAAAGATTAAGAAGAAAAAAAGTGAAAGCGTTGTGAAATAAAATGTATTTAATTCCATTAAATACAATACAAAACATATACTATAAAATACACAATACTTTTTTTGGTCATTCGTTACTGTGTTTTACTAACTTTTCTCCTTTTATTTCTTGTTAACTGAAGAACTTACAAAAAGGAAACATCTAACTGACACTAATTTACCTGATTTGGGTGATGGTAATTGCTTTTTCACTCTTCTCCCCAAAGTTAGCTGAAATGGCCTGACTTGAAGCTGCTCTTGTTCAGACCTCATGCAGAGCAAAGCAAGGAAAATGCAGCTTCTGGTTTTGGTTCAGACTTTTGACTTGAAATCTTTCTTCTGGAGAAAGGCAGGCACAGAGCAGTATCTTATCAGTCTGTTGATAAGTGGTAACAGCATTAGGCTCTTTCAGGCATTGCTGTCAGCTGTTGTTCTGGTCACGGGCTCGGCTGTTGCAAAAGGCTGTCTTGACAGGGTGAGACAGCTTTTTTTTGGTTGGTTTTTCGTTTTTAAACAAAGCAAAACATGATTAAAAAGGATAGGGATTAAAATGTGTACAGTGAATGGAGGGCAGCAGGAACGTAAGTTTTGTATTCCAGATGTTTTTCAAAGCTTAATCAAAGCTGGATATTATGGAGATGTTATTTGGGTCGTCCTTGCTGAGTCTGGTCTGGCTGTTCCTTGGCATCAGGGCAGCAGTGCTGAACGGTGCGGCACTGACTCCTGAGCTCCCACGTGGTGATGGCTGTCAGTTATAATGAGAAGTTTCATAATTTTCACACTTCTATTGTAGATTTAGTTTTAAGTACTGGCTTTTAACAGAGGTCAGCATTTTTCTGACATACTTGCAATAGGCCTTTCTTTTCTCTGCTCGACACTTCTTTTGTTTGTTAGACTTGATTTCATCACAGACCTTGGGATTTATCAGAGGATGTTGTTTGGACTAACTCAATACTTCCATCTTCAACTTTTCTGGCTTCTATAAACAGTAAGTCTTTGTTGGTTTATGCTTATAGATACATGTTTTCATGCTTTTAAACCCTTCTTTGTGCACACTCTGTGTATACTTGTGTATATTTGTTAAATATGCATACTGTAAATGCAGTAAAAATTTCTGTGAAAATCCCTGGTTCTCTGAGGTGTTGCAACAGAAAGATGTTATATTTTTTAAAGGGTAGGCATTGGACTAGTGTTCTTCTGAAGTGTTAGAGGATATTATCCTTTTTGACATGCAAAGCCATATTATTGCTGAACGCTATTACTGATTTTCACCAAACTTCTTGCTCTAGTAATGTGGAAAGGCAGCCCTTTATTCATGTATGTCAGTCTGTAATTACTGAACTTAGGGGGATTTTCAGAAAATATTAAACAACTAGCCTCAGGACAGATTTATGGCTTCAAGTAATCTTGATGTTCTTCTACAGTTTTTCTGGATATATTTTTCCTTTTTGTGTTTTGGTTTGGTTTTGTTTTTTTAAGATAGCAATCTGAGAAAACAACAAAAATGCCCCAAGGTGGTCTTTCTGTTGGAGATCATCCTTTGGTTCAGTAGGTGGGTCTGAAGCCCTTGGACGAGAAGGACCATTGACATTGGAGCTAGAGAGTGACTGATGACAGTAGCCGGTTTCACCCTCCATGGAGCAAGAGCGGGGAGAACACGACTTGTTTTCACGGCAGATGCTGATATCTCAGTAATGGCGTACTTGGGGTAATGTTGCTCTTTTGTGTGGGCTGGGAAGCAGTAACTCCAGAGGATGGGCTCTTGTTATCTTGGCCTTGACTCTGTTCCTTCTACCTTGTTCCAGTCCTGCTTCTCTTTGTGCACTTAAAGCCAGCTGTCTCATTCAGATCTCCCTGTTCTACAGGTCTCTGCCTCTCCCTCAGCTCCTGCTTTGCTCTTTCCATCATCCTCTATGTACTAATCTTGTTATTTCTGCTCCTGCATTCCTTTCCTGATCAGTTTCTGCATCCTGCTACACGTCCTGTTCTTCCCTCCTGTTCCAGATTCCTTGTCTCTATGTGTTATTTCCCTTCGTGCAGAGATCTATTTCTTTGCATGAGATGCAGAGGATTGATATTTACTTGCCATGTGGATGTCTTGCTGCCGTTGGGATAAAGAGCTGTTGTAACTGGCCTCTACACAACTGTTTTGGTTTTACCCCTCTTGGCAGGGCAGGAGGCACATATCCTAGCCCACTGGAAGAACTGGGCCAACTACAGCTTTTGGGAAATTTGCGTCATGTGGATGAATTTAGGTAGATTTTCTTGACAGTGTACACCTGTGACTTCTTCTTGGAAATAAGTAGGGCTTTCTGCATAACTAATGTATAGCTTTATTTTCATGCACATGTGTGCACAGAAAGCATGGGACAGTGTCAAATGTGGTTGATGAAAATGCGATCAGCTTTGCAATCACAAGCTTGACAACGAGATAGTGAAAGGTTTTGGGGTAACATTTTAGAAGGCAAACTATACACTGTTAATTAGAGTAGATCAGTTGAAAAAATATTAAAGGTAATGGAAATGGGCAGAACTTTTCACAACTGAAATATCAGGAATTGCACTGCCTTGGGCAAGTAATGTTACCAGATACAATAGATAGTTTATCTGTTGCTGCAGGTTCCATATTCCTATAGAGGAGCTAGTGCTGCAAATTATCCAGTTGTAATGCAATAATCCATCAGACATCTACTCCTTTTGAAGGCTATTTAATTGAATGAACTGCAGTATAAACAAGTTGTATGGTTATATATATGAAAGACCCAGAAAGACGTGACTTACTTGTTCTGCTGCCCTTTCAAACTAATTTTCTTTTTTAATTTGCAGTGGAGAATTTTAGAAGGATATTTCATTGTAGTAAACATTTACCTGTTCTAAATATCTTTATGTAAATTAATACCAAATCTTCCATCCTTTAAAAAAGTAATTGGAGTTTTATGGAGCATATTTAGGAAAGGCACCTTCTTCTTCCAGTAGTACCTAAAGCCAGAAATTTGTTTTGGTTTACATGTTAAATTGGTAGTGTTGCTTAAATGAACCGCTCTCAACCTGCAGGGAATACTGAGCCAGTAGTTTTGGGAAGTGTACAGTCTTTTCTGTCTGAATAAAGGAGATGATATCAATTGCACATAAAATGTACTATTTAAACCATTTTAATAGAACTTCCACAGTTATTTTGAGTTGACTCAAATTAACTTAGTTTAAGTTGAGGAGTTATCTATTTTGAGCTAAATGGGAATCACCTTCACATATTGCAGACTGACCACAGGAAGGATGTTATGGTTTTATTTTAAAAGTTTGTTATAAGCTAAAGGAGTGCATCACATACACTTCCCAGTCTGTCATAAACACTGTCTTGTTGACTGGTGCAGAATGCAAGAGTATTGTAAATAAACTTGGTAGCATGTGGTATTTTTTATTTCACCCTTTTTGTGATGAGAGGAGTAACAGTGTGAGGGATTTAGGCTTTTGTGCAGTCAAAAGTTGTGTTCTGCGGCTGCATTTTGAATGCTCGCAGGTGGCACAATTACTGAAAGAAGGCAGCCTGCCTTCTGCAGTCCTTGGCTGCTTGCTCTCGCCAACAAAAACACAACCAAAAAAAGGCAGCTTATTTTTCATGTAGATAATACATTTCATCCCATTCTTTGCAGCTTCCAAAAATACTTACCACTGCACAGGTGTGCATGGGGGCACCGAATAGGACAGAGCTAGTGGTTTTCTGTGAAAAACTTGATTTAAATTGATCATCAACATGTTTTTCCATTAGTTTAATTGCTAATTGTTCCCGCTCTTTTGTTGTACTCTATCTAGAACTTCAGGTCAGGAGGTCAGGTCTGCTGGCATATTTTCCTGTTGCCTCTGGCCCGTGCATTCATCTCCCCGTGCGTCACGCTGTTAGTGCTTTCTCTGCTGTACTCACTTTTAAAGCACTATTTATGGGTTGAGATAGTCCCTCCAAAACATAAACACGAATAATTTCATTTATATGTGACATCACTGTAAGAGATATAAACATATGTAATTGTGTACATTATGCTAGGAAAGAATTATTTCAGTTAAAATGCCTGTTATTTCTAACTGATTACACTGTGTCTTTGCTTAAGTCATCTGAAAGGGAAGAAGTGGCAGAGAGCTTTTTTTTGACCTTTTGAAAGTTGAGTATTGCTGCTTGATGTATGCACAGATTCTTCACTTCTGACAAGAAGAAATCCTGTGTCATCCTCATTTATAATGTATAGACCTCTCTTTCCATATTTATGTTATTTAAATAAAGAATACTGTGAGTTCTCAGAAATGCTGCCACTCAAGTGCAGGATGATGGTACCCAGCCTTCTGTGTGTAGAGTTTGGAATACGGTGAGGATCCTCCTGGCTTAATTACCGTGCCGCTGCTTTTCTGATTAATGACTGAAACCTTGACTTATTGGACAACCAAAGACCATCTGAATTTCATTGTTTCTGAGGACATGCACGGCTGACAAGGTCAAGAGAAGGAAAAAAGTAGCTGACTTGGGGGTAAAATGCAGTAATTCCTCAATTGTTCCTTTGAATTAATCAGGTCTTCTTGCTCAGAGAGTACCTCTAAGTGTGAGAAACCGGAACTTCCTATTTCTTCAGTCACTGAGTTTTATTTAGACAATACATTGGTAGAAGTTATAGAGTCAAAATATATTGTGGAGCTGGATTCTCCACAAATTGGCACTTTTCTGAACTCCAGTAGAAGCACTTGTGTCCATAGTTAGGACAACTACTTAGTAGTTTAATTGATTTCATAAGAAGGGGCATTTCTGAAGGTAATAGGGTCTCTGAAAAATGCTTTGATTAAAAATAAATCAATCTCACAGCTGCATAATTTTATGATCTGGTTGGACTTGCATCTCTAGAAGACCATTTGGTTGTCCTGCGGGCTCAGATGCTGGGAGCTGGTGAATGCATAAGCATTATTGGTTGTGGCTGTGCATAGCTGCAAAGCCTTCTGTAGCTTTCTACTTTTAAAATTGCCTGCAGGTTGTTTAGCTCTTAAAGTATAGCAAGTGCATATACTGTATCAGAGCATCCCTAATCAAACTTACCTGGCTGTATTCTTGCCTCAAAATCAGATTTTGTTTACAAGACTATATCAATAAACTTTTTGAAGTTTTCGGTTTGATTTTTTTTTTTACAATCTTCCACTATTCTAGCACTGCAATATTTAAGATTACAAATACAGCTTTATTTAAAACAAACAGCTTTCAGTGAAATTGCATTACTTTGCTACTACTAAACACAGATTTATATGTGAGGACTAGAACACTGAAGGTCTCTGAGTCCAATGTTATAGATGTGAATGTTTCCCATAGCTAATATTTATGCTTTTTCTTATTTTCTGAAAGGTAATATTACTTGTTAGATACTCATAGTGAAGAGTTGAATATCCTTTTCTTTGTATGAAAGTGTAGCAGTCTTCCCTGACTGATTGTGCAGTCATGACATAGCTGAGGTGAAGATCCAACTTCAAACATTGCAAGATAAATCATTTCCACATTCTTGCTTAAGTGGCTATTTTAGTGTAGAGAAGCACATTTTCTGTTGAGTGCTAATGCCACTGTCTCCTTGACCCAAGGTCTTAACTATTCTGAGCAAAGTAGATCTGGTACTTAGTGTAAGAAAGAGTTTGCAAGTAAAACAGTTGTGCCACTCTGAAATGTTGAAATTTCTGTACCTTGTGGGATTGTCCGTTGATAAAAGGATTGATTGAATGAAGTATGCTTTATACAAGGTATTAATAAACATATTCTCCTTTCTTATTTATAGAAATTGGAGTGGGTGGCTGGGATCACAGGCTTGTGTAAGGGGCCTCCGAGAAGGGTGCATGTTTCTCAAGTTATTATTTTGGCCAGCTGTTCTGCCCTTGTTTTCAGCAGTGAGATCTATTAGCATGAGGCATTTTGCTAAAAGGGGAGGAAGTAGGAGTGTTTAATGTTGCTTAGTGGGAACAAGACTGTAGTTTTATCTTAATTTTGCTGTTTGAGGGCAGTCTGGCAATTAACTCGTGAGAAACAAAGACACGGAATTATTTTGTAGTCTTAGCAGATAAATCTCTGGAATTTTGTTAACTAACAATGCCGGTTAAGCTTCAGTAGCTTTATTGCCACTGGGAATATAATGGAATTAAGTACAGTCAGCTACATCTAACATGAGCTCAGGCTGTGGCCATTTCTGCTTTCAATGTGCTGCCTTTGAGATGCGTTGCTGCTTTCAGTCTGAGTTGCCAGTACTCTGTCGTGATGTTCCCAAAACCCTTGGGCAGTGGCAGTTCCATTACAGAAGAGCCTCCTCTGCCCCTGGGGTGTACCAGCTTGTAGTGTCAATTTTTTTCCACAAATACAGATGGGCCTTGAATATCTGAAAGGCTTTCTAAGTTTCAAAGAGGAAAAGAGAGAAACACGGAGAAAGTGCAATTATTCTGCTATTCTTTTGGCTGCTTATTTTTAGTGGCTGCATAAGAAATTCTAAAGTTGAGCATTCACGTGGGAGTGAAAACAAGGATGCTCCTGCCCTGGTGCTACCTGGTGATTCTCCAATTTTTTTTTTGTAACACAGAACTGTCCAGCTTTATCTGCCAGCATAGGAGCGTGGGACAAGGTCTCTGCTTCGTGCTGTTCCTGCTTTTTGCAAGAGTAGTCTTGCATCTCTCGAAGAGATGAGCTATTGTTTGGAAAAGCTTTTTCCTATTTCTATTGTTTCCTCATCTCAGAAAAATAAACTGTAAAAGATAGATGGCATTTCCCTTTAAATGAATTTTGCTGGGTTTAATTCAAGCAGTAACTTCAGTGACTGTTTATCAAATACCATCACACTGCTTACTTTTTAAAGGAAATGGAAAAATGTCTGACACAAAGGCATCTGAAATGAAACACTCAATAATCACAGTATACCAAAATCTTACCTACTGGAAATACTGTGTGTCGGTGTTAAAAATAAAACATAGACTCATTTAGTCCTGAGAATTTACAAGTAAATTGTTTGAAACTGAAGAGAATGGATGGAAAATTAGTTTTCCTGAGAAATAAACTTGAGTACTTCAATTTGTCCTTCTTACAATAGGTATTTTAGTAGTGTGCATAATAAATGTAAAGTTGCTATTTAGTCATGCAAACAGTAATGTCAGCAATAATGAGGATGGGTTATGACAGTCCAGCAGCATTTTCTGGCTGAGGATACCGAGGGAAAAACTGTTACCACTCTGCAGTTGATAAAGAATAGTATATATATTTCCTCATTCTCACTTCCTTTAAGCTGCCTGTCAGTCAACTGCTATTATGTTCTTTTATGTCAGTGCATTATAGGGTGGACTAGAAAAGCTACTCATGAAAGATTCAGCTGCATTAAAAGAATTTGTTTAATAAACAAGCTCCTTACTGGCTTTACAGGACTGCTCAAAGGAGTCAAACATTTATGGACATGGCAAGTAGCTATGTGGTGGAGCATAAGGAACCATCAAGTGTAAGTATGGAATATTGAATCCTAAATAGAAGCTGAAAAGTAAAAGCAAGTGTGGTGTATGTTTTGTGCAGTAAACATCTTTAAGGATGCAAAGTAGCCATAGAAAAGTCACTCAAGTCCTTGCTTCCCTTTCTCCTCTTCAGTTCACATTTGCACCCAAAATTAGATTTTAGTGAGTGAGAAAATGCTCTTTTTTTACCTTTGGAAACATATTTAATGACACTTGCCTAGCTGCTTCATATTTCTAGTCTTTCTTTTCCCTTCTTGAAATGGAAAGATTTACACAGCGTCTGCAGTAGTATGAAACATGACAAAACGATTAGGTAATTGTTGGGCACAGTATGCTGAATGTATAAAGCTTCACGTGACAGCATAAGGTATTAGCTGCAATTGAAGATAAATGTATATTCACATACTCTGCATACTAATTGGTGAAGTTCTGGTTGAGCTAGCATCTCCCATTTCCTTCCAACCTGAAAAATATTGTCTTTAAAGTGGGATTGCAGTGGTGGTTTGCACTTAAATTTTGGATGGTTTTATATTTTTATTTTTATATTCCTTGATTCTAATAAGAAGAGTTGTAGATAAGACACAGGACAGATTTCCATGCTTTTAGCTGGAAGTGCTTTTAGAAGTATCGGATCTTTTTATTGTTCTTTCAGTTAAACAGTGAAACACAAGTTATGAATGGGTTCACTGCAGGATGCATTCACAGTTCTCAGGCAGCTGCAGGTCAGTTGTGTGAAAATTATTTTTGATATCTTCTTCAGTGGAGGGAAAATGTAATAAAGGAGTAACTGATATTTCACAAAGTGTTCCTGAATATACAAAGTAAATTTAGTGTTGATTTGCATATCCAACGTTTCAGGCCTTTCATCATAAAGACTTTTCTTTTTAAATTGATATTTCCTTTCACCATTGTTCTGAAAAGGAAAGGGAAAAAGAAGTTTTGAAGTAAGTACCTATAGTTGAAATTAGCATGGACTGAGTTCAATGTAACACAGAAACAACATCATCTCAAACTGGGACACAGAGGAGGAGACTTTGCTCATAAAGTATTTGGTGCAGTCAAAATATTTAGTTTGACATTTTTCTCATTTTGGCTCTCAAGGCTTTGATCTCCTTGCACAGAAGATGGAGATTTGCAAAGGGGCAAATTAGAGCCTAAATATTTAGTAAAAACTTATGGTACTTAGAACAATTTAAAAAATGGAGCATTTATTAATTGGATATTAGCATTAATTATTAGTGTGAATAAAAGCATGGTTAGTTAGGTTATTATTTGGCACATTTAGCATCTAGAAGAACTCCTTAAAAATTGTTTTCATGTTTGCCTTAAATGCTACACTTTTTTTTCCCCCTTCAGATTTATTACAGTAGTACTAAATTTGTAGATTTTCAAATGTAGAATCTGAATTTCCTTGGCTTTTTTCTACATAGGTTCTTGCCTTCTTGCTTTCTGCTTCCTTCCAGTTACCTTTTTCTTACCCCGAATCATTGTCTGTTAGTTGTTCTTTGTTTCTCTTCTGGCCCAACCACGACTGTGACAAAGAAGGACAATTTCTTCTTTTCTGGTGTTAGAGGTTTATGTACCTGAGTTTGTCTTTGCAGAGAAACTACCTCTTCTGTTGTTGGGCAGCAATCAACTAAAAGCTCTGTACTTATATTCTTAATTAAGACTTCTACGCATGTAACTTTTTTCTCAAAATCGTACACCTCCAATGTGAAGAAGATGATTGCTCACAGGGTGCTGCCGCTGCTATTTCCCTTTGACTACGTTGTAGGGATTTTATACCCTTTAACTTTCTCACTGTGGGAGATGACTTTGCAGTGCATGGTGGAAGGAAGCACTGGGGAGCAGAGTAGCTCTGGCTTTAAAGCCAAGTCAGCTGTGTTGGAGAAGTTAAAAGCAAAAATCAGCAATGTGCTGAAAATAAATTGTTGTCTGGGAGAAATATTTTATCTGTGGTGTTTCTGTGACATCACTGAACAACTGAAATAAGTGCTTGATAGATGTGTCATGAAAGCAGCCCAACATCCTCATTAGAGGAAGTTCTAATTTTTTTTTTTTGAATAGACAAAAAATCAAATTACTTCTGCATGGCTCTAAACACAGGTGGGCAAAAGTTTTTCATGTTTAAGTGATTCAAAATGCATCTTGGTTAACTTCCTGCCCCTAATTGCATTTGAAGTTTTCTTTTGCATTGCTGCCTTTAGCTTTGACCCAATACTTCACATAGCCTATTATTTTTAGGATCTGTCTCCTTGGAATGGCTAACCTCTGTTGTGCTGCAGAAGAACGTACTCCATGGAGCTACTCAGTGGAAGAACTTGCTTTTCTTTTGATTGCCTCGAAATGAATTTTTAATGTGAGTCCTCCTCCTTTTTGTAAAGTTCAAGGTCAATTTTATTAAAAATAATTGCGTGATTCATATCTGTGACTCACCGTTTTGCCCAGCCCATCAAAACAGAAATGGTGAGGCCACCACAGGCGTCTGCCTTGGGTTAACACATCAGTGTGTTAAATAGGGAATGCTTTAGTATGCAAATACAAACAAGGGTCTTGGAGAACCCTCAGCAGAGGAAAATGGGCTGTTTGTCAGTTTTGTAGCGTTTAGATGTTTTTCCTGTTGTGACCACAGGTTTTATTTCCTAGAGCCTGTTTAAGCCTCAGCGTCAGTGTGTTTAACCCGCGGGGCTCCAATAACGCCCTTGGGCGCGCGAGGGGGCTGAGGTGGGACGGGGCGTGAGGCGCGCCCTCATGGCGGGGTACAGAGAAACCCTTCAGGGCCGCCTGCAGGCAGGGGAGGGCTGCAGGGAGGGCTGCAGGCAAGCAGGGAGAGCTGTAGGGAGGGCTGCAGGGAGGGCTGCAGGCAGGCAGGGCTGCAGGCAGGCAGGGCTGTAGGGAGGGCAGCAGGGAGGGCTGCAGGCAAGCAGGGAGGGCAGCAGGCAGGGCTGTAGGGAGGGCTGCAGGGAGGGCTGCAGGCAGAGCTGTAGGGAGGGCAGCAGGCAGGCAGGGAGGGCTGCAGGGAGGGCAGCAGGGAGGGCTGCAGGCAGAGCTGTAGGGAGGGCTGCAGGCAGGGCTGTAGGGAGGGCCGCAGGGAGGGCCGGGCTGAGCCCGGGCCGTGCTCCCGCGGCCCTCAGAGCCCCCGGCCCGGGCCCGGCCGCCGAGCGCTCCGCGGCCAGCGAGGCGCTGCGAACGCGTGAAGTGCTGCGGGTTGTGCGGGCCCTGCCGCGCAGCTGCGTGTCTAGCAGGGCCCTTGTACTGGCAGTGAAGCGCTGAGGGATGAAGACAAGCCGAAGAGTTGAGCGTTCCTATTTCTCTTCCTCTTTGCTGACTTTGGGGCTCTGAATTCTGTATTTCCATTGCATATTCTTTCCAAGGATTTTTTTGAGCGAGCGTAAAGCCTGGCTCATTCCTTGAAAGTAATCACATTCAGCCTTCTGCAGTTTGAATGAATATCTTAGAGCAGATTTACAAAATAGTCAACAGATGTATGTTCCCTGCCATCAAATGGGAAAGCAGTTATGGTTAAGATGTTTGCCTCTTTTTTTTTTTTTTTTTTTTTTTTTAATATGTAAAATAGAATACTGTCTAAGACCTTCTGGATGGAATTGGGAGTTTCCATGAAATTGTCTTACAGTGTTGTTTTAAAGGAATACTTTTTATTCCTAAAATTCACGTTAGGCAATTCCTCCCATTGCACTTTTCTGCCGAGAAACATGCAAGCTGGTACTGGCTGTTTTGATTCAGACATTCACTGTAGTTGAATCCCGTGTTATCAGTGACTGTACTTGTTCCCAGTCACTAACAAGGTGCATAGTTTGCTGACATCTACATATGAATTGGTTTGAAACTTGTTGTGTCCTGTAATCATTCCTCCTCAAAGAAAAGCCTTGGTGAGGAATGAGCCCTCAGGAGCTCCAGACTTGATGGCATTCATGCAGGGGTCGTCAAAATTCCTTTAATGGTTTATTATTCAGTGAAGTCGTAGCCTATGGTACTGTCTTAAACTCTAGAGTTTAGCAACTTTTGCTCAATTTTAGAGCATACTGTTATCAAGTCAAGGATTCTTAGAGCATTGTGTTTTGTTTTGTTTGTTCCATTTTGGTCTGATCGCTTCAATTTCATCCACCAGCTAGACATTGCTGTGAGGTATTTGCAGGTTAAGCTGATCATTGTATCCCAATGATCGGAGAGTTGTTTATTTTCCGTATCCTGATGATTCTGGATGTTATTCTTTCACTCTAGGGCTTGCAGTTCGAAGGGAGAATTTTATTGCAGAAATGATAACTTTTAGGTATTGCTATAGAATTAAGTTTTTGGTGACTCAGATGTTTTAGTATTTAAATAATTCAATTTAATTATGTATTTGTAGTAATTGTTGCTTAATTGTAATTTCAACTCTTTTTCTTATTCCTTAACTGAAAAGAATTTTGCAGAAAATGTTAGATTGTTTTTATTAATAATGATGGAATGGTTAAGGTTGGAAGTGACCTTAACATCATCCACTTCCAACCTCCAATTATTTGTTGAGCATATGCAAAATTTCTGCTCAGGTGACTGGGGAGAAGCTGAACAGCTCTAGATGTTACTGTTTTCTGCCCTAGGTAAGGGAGAAGGAAATGTGCTCAGTATCATGGAGCAGCTGCAGAATGAGCCTGTGTTCGAAGAAGGGCAACAAACCTGGTAAATTATTGTCTTGATACCACTGTATATGTAAAGGTGAAGGAAAGTTTGGAAGGGGAAGCTCATTTAGCAGGGTGCATCTCAGTGTGATTTCCAGCCTGCTGAGTGAAGAACCCCGACAAACCCAAGTTGTCCTTAAGGTCCCTCTGCTACTGAGGTTAGGAAACTGCAGCAAGGGAGATGAGATGATGGTGCTCATTAATTTTCCAACAAATGAGCTGTTGCAGATATGTAGGAAGTAGCCCAGGACTTGGTTTTCTGTTTCTTTTTTTTAACTTTAATAATGGAATTTGAGCTTGTTTCTAGTAGTTGCAGATGTAACTCACAAATGGTTCAAACGTTACTTTTCTTTCTCTGAGAACTACGATCTTCAAGCAAGGAACTTTTCTCTACTTCTTCTTTCATTTTTAGTTTTCATTTTTTTTTGTTTTGACCTTAAGATTTGTGCCAGCTCTCTATTATTTTGGCCTTCTAAACAATTTACAAAGGTGTTACAGCTGTGCAATGTATGTCAGCTATGTGCCACAGGTTGAGAACAATTTTACTCCTGTATTAATTGGTTTATAATTCCTACTAACTTCTGTAAAATTTAATTTAAAGTAAATGTATTATCATTTCAAAATGCATCCTACAGAGAGAGGTGTGTAATATTGAATATATATATTCCCATGCACGAAAACTCCTGGAATCCTTTCAGTCAAAACTGCCATTGGTTACAACATGAAAGTGTGGGAGGGTTTCTTTGTGTTTTTGTTTCATTTTTGTTTTGTTTTTCATTTGGTGGAATTTGCAGGTTTCACTCAGCTTTAGAGACAGTTGTAGTGTTAATTTAAAGGTGTAAATTATAGCACTGAAAGGACTAATTTGAAAAGACCATAAGTTAAATATTTATTATGAAGCTTTATTACTAGATGTTTAATCTTGGACAGATGGAAAAAGTGGTGATTGAGTAACCTGCTTGTGTGGTTTGTTTGATTACTGAGTTAGGGAGCTGTCTTCCTTTTGCTAATTGTAGTGCTTAACACTTAGTAACGTTATGTATTGTACTACTGTTATGGAAAGCAAAACTGGAAATGGAGAATAGTGGATGCTTTGCAGCTTCTGAGCAGATGATTCTCTAAACGAACCGGTGGTTAAAATAATTCGAAGCAAGCACTGTTTCACTTCTACAGCCAAAAGAATGGTGGCTGTTGTCATGAGCATCACTGAAGAAGAGGTATAATATGTGCATGTTTGGGAGATTTTCCAAAGTTTCTAGAGCAGAAAATAGAAGTGGCCTAGGAACGTTTTGTGTGAAGCCAAGTTGGCGTCCTGAAACACATTATTTATTCCTAACAAGTGTTGACATAATTTTCTTTTTTAATTTTAAACAGTGTTTAGAGAAGTATTCAAGAATCATCCTTATCTCCCTTTCGGATTATCAGATGTGAGGCAGACAAAATAGCTGCAAACATGTTATCTGCTCTGCCTTTGCTGTGGATATTTGTGATTCACACACACACACAGATCAGTGCCTCAAGGGGTTTTTTTCGCATCCTTTCCTTTTGTTGTAATAGATTTAAAATTAGTTAAGAGTAAATGTAGAGATCACCTGTAGTGCCAATAGCAGCCTGTCACAGAGCCATTGCACCTCACCTTTCCTCCTGGAAAGCTGGTCTCCAAAAGCCACTGTCACGTTGTGTGCCTCAGGAAGCGACTCTCCATTCTGAACAAGTTGTATTGGCACTTTCCTTTTCAAAACTGTATGTGCTCCTGCATTAAGTTCTGCTGGCTCTGAAGTTTGGTATTTTGTTAGATTAAGGTTTACTTCTTTCCTTCTTAGTGCCCCTGGCAGCTGTGTTTTATGAGACATGGATAAATCAGCCCTGTTTGTGTGCTGTTTCAGGTATGGTTTTGTATCTGTATCAAACCAGTGGGCAGTGAATCTTAGCATGAGCAAGACTTTATCTGCTTCAGCAAACTGGAGTACTTCTCTCTTCCTGCATGTTCTTGTTAAAATACCCATTTGCTTAATGACTGAAGACAAATGCATTAAGGGTACTGTGACCTATGTCTGGAATCATTAAACAGGGTTGTGATGATGAAGAAAGAATCAGGAAAATTAGGTACTCCTTCAAGAATTTTTTTTATTATTATTTTTGATGCTGACACCAGCTTAATTCACTAGTCTAACAGATCTCCTCTGGCTTTTCTTGTCCACGGGCTTTGAAAAAGATGCAGGCTGGTTTTCATTGTTAAATGCTATGTTTCTCACGTGTATCAGTGTAGCAGTGACCAGAGAAAAACTGACCGAAGCACAGATTGTTGTTATGCAGTAATTACTTAAGACGTGCAGTAATCTTTTTCTATTCCTATCAGCTGTGTAGCAGGTTGAGTTAATAGATCCACTCCCATTTGAAAGTGCCTTGTTTAATACAGACTTTCGTGGTGCCTGCCCAGCCTGACGCTGGGGAGGCTCGGTTCTGCACACTTTTCCTTGCCTGTGAACCATGCAGCCCAGTGTATTTTCAGTGCTGCAATGTATTTGTGCTCTTAGATTAGCAGCAGCCTCTCCTGGACCAGGCAGTCACACATGGGCAAAGCTAAAGGAGCTGGGAATGCCTCCACAGAAGATGGTGCTATGGCTCTTGCTGCTGATACTCTAGAGAGACTCCTGAGGAGCGTTATGTTATCCATCTGGTATCTTCAGAACATCCAATAATTTAGGTGCAAAACATATGAAAAGTTGTGAGTGCAAGGAACGGTCCCAAAGTACCTTAATCCTTCTATCGATAGCACCGCTATTGGGTTACACGGTTTTAATCCCAGAGGAGTTGTTGCCTGACATTAAACTGTCCAAATAGTATTTATATCTGCTGCTGCCCTGCAAGATCACTTAACCCTGCACAGCAGTTTAAAAGTAGTTAATGACAGACCCAGCATGACTTGCCCCTTATGAATGATCACATAAGTTCGACCTGTGCTGTCATGGTTTATGGAGGAAGGCAGTTTGTCCATAGCCTGCTTCAGCCACAGCAGGTAATTTGAAATGAAATGAGACAGTTTCTACAAGCAGATTGATTTGGGAATCTTGCCTGTTCTTCCCTTTGACCCTTGACAAGTTGACACTACAAAGATTGTGACTTTAAAAAATGATTGGGTGCAAATACATTTAGGTAGATGATTTACTATGTGTTAAAGCAAGGACAGTGCATTTAGAATGGAGCTGTGAGGGAAGGTAATTGTAAACTTTAACAACTCGTGGTTTATGTTTCTGTATCTTATTAATTATCTGAGTAGGTGAATCTTCTGATAACAGGAGACCAAGTACTGTATCTAATAAACCGTGTGTGAGAGTCCACAGATTCTGAGTACTAGTATGCAGTATTTTAGTCATGCAGAAATAAGTGTATGGGATTTAGAAATGCAACTGGAATGCTTTCTTTGAGCTGCGAGGGTTAAGTCTGAAAATGAACATCTGGATGTATAGGTTTTCCAATCCAAAGATGTCTTTATTTCGTTATTTTTTTTGTAAATGCAGTCATGCAAATTCAAATATTGAAATAGCAAGTTCCAGCATACCATAGATAACTGGCAAACAGTGAAATAATGAAAGGATGCCAGAGAGAGAGAGAGAATCACAATTACGTGTCTATAAATACTCTGGTTTTGCAAAGCATACACCCTCTTAGTTAAAAAGAATTATGCAGAGTTTATAAGTTACTAAGTGGGGATTTTATTTGTGTGCCTTTTGATGATTATGTGATTGGATTTTTTCCAGACTATTATGTGATTAATTCTATAATTTGAAAATAAATAGCTGAAATGTATTGCTTCTGAAGAATTACCCTACAGTGGTCCAGGACAGCATGTGAAACACAAGTACAAATGTTGCTGAAGTATGTATCGTATAAATTTCATTATAATTTTAAATTGAATATTTAATTAAATAACAGTCCTAGAAAGCATAAACCAATCTTTGATAAGTCACCTAGCGTTAAATGTGCTATGAGTGTGTGGTTGTAAAGGCATAATACAAAGTAAGTGTTTGCACAAAATTCATCTCTTTGCAGGTCTTTCTCCTGCTGTCTGTTCAAAATGCTTTGTATGAAGCATTATTTTGAAGATGCTTATAAAAAAATTCTTATTGGTCTAGGTTGAAATTGTTTAATACCTTTTTGACTGTGTCTTCACTGAAGAATATTAGAAGTATTTTGCTGAAATGTTTCTTTATGTTGTCCATTGGGTTTAATAGACGTGCCATTTAATAAGCTCTCTACCTGTAAGGATAGACTATTTGACCTTTGTGACCTGCCAGTGGTAGACATAGTATAAGATTGCTTTGTGAAATAAAGCTGTCGGTAACATCAACAAAATAAAAAATGATCGTATTCCAATACTCTCTGCTCAGTACTATGACAGCACTGAAATATGGAATAAAATTGAAAGTAGATTAGTTTTGGGTCCTAAGTCATGTTTTGACAAGATATAAGAGAAGAGAACATATCTTTGAACTTTTAGTTTTAAAGTTTTTTAATGAAAATATTTATCATTTTGTAAGGTTCCTTCTTTCTTTATCACAACGGGGCTGTATAACCTTAAAACAATCCATTCTCTTATTGTGAGGGGTGTAAATACTGTACTATCTTTTATATTAAACATCATAAAGGATACATACACAGTACGAGATTGCTTGACACTTGCAAGTAAAGGACTGTCATGTTAATAAAAAGCTTATTGGAGAGGTTGAAAAATCAGTCATTAATAAGCCACATATTTTTAAACTATGTAAAGCATGTAAATACTGCAGACAAGAAGGCAGGCTTTGCCATATTTTCTCCTCTCTTTTTGGAATACTTAAAGGTCTAGAGCAATAGTGTAAATGAAAATTACCCAATTGCCTCTTCTGTGCTTATTGTAAACTTTGTATGATTAGAAGAGAGATTAATACTTTTAATTGCAGTTATTAATCGAATCAAATGAAGAGTTTGGGGGGAGCAATGTTGACATGACTGTGAATGCTAGAATTTAGGCAACTTGCTTTCAGTCTTTTCTGAAGAATTAAAAAACAAACCAAAAGAAGAAACCTTTAAAGAGGGAGTGGGAAAATCCCGTCACCAAAATCCACTTTGTACTATAGCTATGTAGAGTGGGAAATGGAAGGGAGGGTATATGAAACAGTGACCATAATCTGTCTTCATTTCTGTGCATCAAGAATAGAAATAAATTGAATTTTAACTTCTTGGTCTAGGGTTAACATCATTAGCTCTTTCTCCTTGTTTGTTTTTTTAATACTACATTTTTTGAAAATGCCTTTTAATTTGGTTATTCTCATTTGTCTCTTCTATTCCTCTAAGTGCTCAATTGTTAGTCTTTTTTAAAAATACTTTTAAATTAATGGAGTGGATTTTTGTTTTTCATGGCAAACACACATTTTTGAAGCCAAAGGAATAAAATACCTTTCCTGAATGAAGTCACAGTATTTGTGCAAAGATACTAGTCTCAGAAAATTAGGGTATTCTCTAAAGAAATAAGAGATTTTTTAATGGTAACTCATAAACAGAAATATGAACATAAAATCAGGTAGAAAATTCATACAGAATTTCTGTCTTACCCAGTGCCTCTAAGAGGACTGCAGTGATGTGCTTTTAGCAGAGGTTTATCTTCTTGGAGCATGATATAACTCCAGAGGTTAGTAGAATAATGTAAACCAATAACAAGGGGATGTTGCCCATCCTCAAACTGTGCCCCAGGTTGTTTGAAATGAAGAGGAGAAAAGCTTGCAGGAAAATCTACCTGCTCAGCATTGGACTGTATTGAAGGACAAATGCACTTGGTGTTACGACTTTGTGGTTTTGCCCTTTCAGATGATGCAAAAGCAGTGTAATTGGATTATCCTCTGTCCCCACAGATGGTTGAGGTGCTGTGCTGTTGAGATCTTTGGTGGAAACTCTCTCTCTTTGAATGAGGCTGATCCCCATTGCTGTTGATTTCTGTGACTGTAAGCCAGGAGCCGTGGCGCCAGGAGCAGCATCTTTGCTATTTGGAGTTCTCAGCGCCACGCCAATGGCCAGCGCTGCCCAGAAAGTGGGGCAGAGCTGGAGAGCATGGAGTGACAGTCACCGGCAAACACTGAGGAGGAGGCTCCTGCTGGAAATACCATGTGTCACTTTTTCAGTAGTGTAAAGCTCCTGGAGAGGGTAAACGCTTCCTGGCACACTGAGGTACAGTTTCCATGTGTGCCTGGCTGGGGTTGTCAGCAGCAGTAGGACGTGGCTTTTTTGTGGATTCACTTAAGCAAAAGGAAAACACTTCCCTGCTTCCCCAGATTTGGCATCAGTAGTGTTGCTTGTGGCAGGAGTACTTATTTTTTTCCTTTCAGACTTATGTGCATGTTTAAAAATATAGTTTATTATGCTATTTTTGCTGCTTTGTGGTGATTTTGCAGAAGCTTGTTGTGTTGGAGGTGGGCTGTAAGGCAGTGAGCAGCACAGTGATGAAAGCACATGGTTTTGTCTGTAGCTATTCATTTGCTGTTTTGCTTCACCATGTGTCATCTTTATCCTACCCTACCATTCCTTGCCCAAGTTACAGCGATAGATGGAATTGCTCAGAAAATGGGCAAGAGAAAATGATGTCTATCTGCCCATGATTTGCCAGCAGTTCTTTTGGATTTGCACTCCTTTTCTATCTATGCCAGACAATTTTTTGATCATTACACTGCTAACTCCTTAAGGTAAACCATGTGGTGTTACAAATGGACTAATCCTAACCAAGTTTTTTATGAGTCAGTATTTGTCAGTGCTGAGAACTGTTGTTACAAAGATGATCAGAAATTTGTTACTTTAAACTCAGGTTTTTGGAAACCTTTACCTCAGTGTCTTAAATAGAGACTGAGAACATTGAAACAATCAAGCAGATTTTCTTACCTTTCCACAGGAAATTTGGGGTCTTATGCCTATTTGACATGGTATGGGTTTCTTAAACCCTCTGACTTGTTTAAACAGCTGTGTAACCGTGTCTCTTTTAATTTCATTACTTTGCATCAAAAATCATACAGATTTAAACAGAAGCTCCAGATTCTCCATAATTGTCCTGAATTATTGGCTTAAAAACGAAGGTGTAGAAAGTAACATCTGAAATTTGATATTAAACCAAAGATAGAGGGGAGGACTGGGAAGGATCAAGAGAGGAGGAATGGGGTAGCCCAAGAGACGATGGTGTAACATACTCTGACTCTGTCCCACCGATCTGGGTCACTCATAATGCTGCATCTTACGTGGACAGTTCTGGGTGATTTTAAAGTAAGTCTCAGTGTAGTCCAGACAGACTTGTGGAGGGCAGCTGTCTGTCACTGTTTTGCTTGGGAGAGAGCCTGAGATGAATAAAGTATGGTAGATGGAAATTTTTGAGTATGCAACTTTTAACCTTATACAGGGAAGCTGCCCATTATATCCCTTCTGAAAAGAAACCTTGCCTTTTAAGAATGCTAAGCTGCCTGGAAATCAACACTTGAAAAAGAAATTATCCCACGGATCATATGGTGGGCTCTGGCCTGGATTACTTGGCTCAAGCCTTTTTTGACTGGCATCGTGCAAAAAGCTTTTTTTGTTAAGTTCAAACTCGCTGCACACTGGCACTAGAAATGTAGCTTAGATTTGCCCTTTTGAACAGACATGCAGGAGAGTGCAGATATAAATGGTGAACCCAGTATAAAATACATACAAATACATAGTGTAAAATATATATAAATTACTCACCAGTAAGTATTTCTTTGGAAACTCCCAGTTTTACTCTGCAGGCTTTCTTTAAGCAATTGATCAGCCTTTCTTTTCTTTCCCTTCCCACCCCACCTGTGATTATTCTCATTCCTTTCTACAAAATGCATAATAGTTGAATTTACTACTAATTGCTTGTTTTTGAATTTACAGCTCAATTCTTTAGAACCTTTGTTCAAAAGTCCTCAAAAGATTTAAATAGCTCGAGTAGGACTAATTCGGGAAGCAGTATAAACAGAGAACTTTTGTAATTTTTTTTTATTATAGTTCCATAATATCCATGGTCACTGAGGCCCCAGGACACTGTGCCAGGAGCGGTCGGTGCCGGTGTCGCGCTCGGGGTTTCCAGGCTCCCGCAGTGCTCCGGGTGGCCGAGAGGTGGCAGCACCGGCTGCGCTGTCCGTGCGCGGGCTCGCGGCGCGGCGGCGAGTGGGGGAACCTGGTGAAACGGACCCTGCCTGGTGCTGACTAGGAGCACTTGGGTAGCGTGAAAACATTTGTTATTGGAGCTGTGCTTTGCTGCCTGCTCCGTGCTAACAGAGACGCAGAAAGTCATGCTAACGGTTCGGAGTGTCCCATGCGAGTTCCACGCGTGTAAGTTCGGTGACAGAGCGAATGTCCGGCTGTGTAAACCCAAATACTCTCTTCCCCAGGGCAGGGAGTGACAGTTGATAACACAGGTCTCAGTCAGCTGCGTGAGGCCCTGGCACACTCTGCATCTGTGAGCTGCTGCTCCTGTGAGCCAGGGCCGCGGCAGAATCTGCACGATCCTTACTTAGCTGGTTGTCTGCTGTTCGCTGAAGGTTTTGATTAATAACTTCCAAGGGATGAAAACCAAAAGAATTTGCAATGGTGGTTTGTCTTCAGTTATTCTTGTAATTATTTTAATGAGTAGGACGTGCGAAAGAAATGTTCTGCGTTTTGAGCAGGACAGTTTGCTGTGGAGACCAGCCTTTATAGCAGCTGTTACTGCTGCGTGTCACTTTTATGATCACAGTGAAATCATCTGAAATACAGCTTATTTGTGTTGTACTGAGGTTTTCTTCTTTTTGAGGATATATGTTGGGTTATTTTTGCCATATTGAGTTAAAGTCAATGGTACTACTTAAAAGCTGCACATTTTTTCCTTTCTGCTTCTGCCAAATGCTTTTCCATTCACTCTTGATGTTGCCTGCATAGTGCTTTTCGAGGAAGAGGACTTGATGTTATTCCCTTCAAGGGCTTCCAACTGATCTTCACCTTTCTGTTTGTAATCTGTGATAGATGAAGTGCACCTCATTGTATGTATAATTCCATTCTGTCAGGGTCCAGAGTTTATGTTTGAGTTAAGCCTGCAAATAGAAGGCACATGCTGGAGCTGGTGGAGGTCTGCTAGCAGACTGTATTGCTCTTTCATTGTGTTCCTAATATGAACAAATGTTAAAGGGGCTTATAAAACGCCTTCTATTTTCTCAGACACAAGAAAATGGTGTTAGACTTGGGCATTGGGAATCACAGGTAACTCCTTAGCAATGGGAAGCATGCTGCTTTCCCCTTGGATGAATGAGCTGTACTCCATGGCAGTTTGAGTCCCAATCGACTTGAGGAGAGAGACGGGAGACCATTGTGATGAATGAAGCTGAGTGTCCCAGCTGACAGTGTTGTTCACTTATAAAGTACTCTAAGTTATTTACTGATTTCCACCCCCCCCCCCCCCCAAGGTTACACTGCTGTACATAACACAGGTCAGATCTGTACAAGAAATACTATAGTCTGAGGTGTTTCTGGTAGTTCTTTTTCTGCCCTTTCATCTCCTTGCCCTCTTCCTTCCTTCTCTTCTCCACACCCTCTTCTGTTGGAGGTAGAGTTTAGATGATGACAAACCCTATCTATCTGACCAGTCCTGGGTCTGCCTGTACAGCTCTGTGTTCCTGCAGTGCACTATGTAGCAATTGCGTGTCAGCTCTAAAACGAAGTTTATGATGTTTTTGAAGACTCTGTTAGTTTCTGCCAATGTTAACCTAGAAACAGCAACAGCGATTCACTACTCTACAAAGTTATTTTATGGATCTGATGATGCTTGCCAAGAGAACTGTAACCCAGAAATGGTGGCACCCTGCAGAGAAGAAATCAAAAGAGAGTGGGGTGGATATTCAAGTGATTAAAGAGCTGAGATATTGCATGGCTTTGTCACTGCCATTGTGGTCAAGCCTCCTGTGGAGCAGCTCTTTCATGCCACCAGTTAGCCAGGGGAGCTGAGTGAGATACAAACACAGCATGAGTAATAGTGCTTTCCTTGCCACATCTATTTACCTGGGACATGTATTTCCTTAATTCTGAAAGGGACTTCTGTTGGATGAATTACAATAAACGGGCCAAAATATCAATATTATGAAGCTTTGTGATGTATGCCAGCAAGGTTTTTTTCTTGTTTGTATTTTGAATAGGATTTCTTGTTGTTGTTGTTGTTGTTGTTTTTTAGTGATTGCGACTCTGTGTGTTACTTCTGCATTATCCCATCAGCTGAAAAAAAGCCCTGAGAAACATGATGTAATCCTATCCTGGAATGTGTTATTTTTCTTTCGGCCTCATATGGCAACCCCATAACATGTGAGCACAATCAGTCATGCATGGGCTAATCTACAGTCCTTTGTGGAGGCAGGGAATACTACAGAATGACACCTAAAGTACAGGGTCTTTGGGGACTTCTGTGGCATCACACAGGATGGTTGGCCCTGGAGTTTCTGCCTGCAAGACCTATGTTCCATAAACCATCTTACTTCTGTAATATATAATAGAGATAGAGGACTAAAACCAAAAAAAAGAAACCCCAAATGCGTATCTTGAGTGTTGCAAAAAAAGCTCTGGATATTTGCAATTTGAATAAATAATACACAGACAAGATCATGTGCACAGCAGTCAGTGCACATAACAAAGAGCTGTTTTTCATGTGGGCATGTTTTTGTGTGGAACTGTAACACCCTTCAAATACTCCTTTGTGATATTTTAGCATAGTGCTTTCATAAGTAGATAAGACTTGACCAGTGTGCTATTAATCCTTTGTATTCAGAAGACATGCAGTTAAGTGTTGCTAGACTTATTCCAGCTATTTCTGTTCAGGGCAGCTGGATTCAGCATTCTCTCTTGTCTTTTTCTATCTGTGAAAGCTTGAATGCCTTTTTTGTAGTTTCTGACATAAAATTCTGTCATATTTTTTTTTCTCTGAAAATTTGCACTGTATCATGGTAGCATTAGATCAGCTTCAACTGTTTTGTTGCTCAGATTTGTTTTGGACTCTCAGGCAAACTTTCTGCCACTGGCATATCCTTGGCTTCTTTTGGGGTGTATGGTAAAATGTGTATCAGCCATTCATTTGTTCCTACTTGTAGTTAAGAGGTTTTAGAGGTGAGGTGGGATGAGTGGGAGCTGTTCTGCATTGCCAGCTTTCTGTAGCTGCCCTAGGGTACTGCCTGTCCTTTGGGAAGTAGTCTAGGTGTGGTGTTTGTTGGGTGGTTGTTGATGGTAGCAGGTCACAGCAAGCAGTGACCTCATTCTGTCTTTGAGACCACTGCCATGTGCTGTGCTGACAGAAAGCCAACGTCCACTTCAGTGCCTCAAATGTCATGTGGCTGAATTTTTGCCATTTAGTGATGACTGTGGATCAAATTGTGTTGTCCTCAGGTAAATAACGCTCGTCTGCAACCTCTAGGGGATGTTTTGCTTTCCTTAATTTAGCTGGTGTGGGTTTTGAGGGACAAACTGTGTCAGTGCAACTGTAATTCCTGCTTGTCCTTCCTGTTTCAGGATAGCCCCATTGTGGGGGTATTTGGTGAGGTTGGAGATGTGGCGGTGATTTGTGCCAAGATTGTGTGGTGCTGGCGGTGCTTTAGTGCTGTAATCCTTGTGTTACAAGTTTTTAGGAGACTAGCAAAGGCTTGATCTTCGATGAAAAGGAATCTCTGAAGAAACTGTCCTTTCATGTGTGGTAATGAAGCTCTTCTTTCCCAGAGGACCATGCCAATTTAGAAATCCTGAATTACATGGCACTTTGATAGGGAGGTGATGATTTGGTTAAATTGCAGACTGTGTTAACCCTTTTTGGGGGGCCTCATGTCCAGTTGGAGGATTTTTCTGGAAAAGAAGTATATGTCTTTGTCAGCTGGCCTGTCCTGCAGGGTTCATACAAGCTGCTGCTGTCCCCATGTCCCCAAAGCAAGGCTTGGGGTCCTCTCTGCAGAGGTCGTCTCTGCAGAGACACTGACTATCTTTGCTAATGCTCTGGATACACTGAGGGTCACCTGCCATGGAGTAAGGCAGAGCTACAAGCATTTCCTTCTACACCTCTGTTTCCCTGCTGAGCAAGAATTTATTTTATACATATAAAATGTTTATAATAGAAAATCTATCATAATATATATATAATACCACTGAAACTAAATGTATAAATATACAAGGTCTCTTCCTCATCCTGTACTGAGCAGATGTAATATTGAGATGGCCTTTTGTATTTCTTCCAAAAATACAACGAAAATAATTATGGAGTTGGCTCAGAAAAAAACCAAACAACTATATTATTTTTAAGCTATAAAGTAATATTCAGCTTTTTTGGACTCTTTGTCAGAGTTTAGAACCTGCATGGTATATTTAGATTTTTTCAAATGTACTTTAGTTTATTTCTAAATTGGATATTTCTGTAATTTTGTCTCTCCATGAGCCTGATGTTAAAGTCAAACATGAAATACTCTGCAGCTTGCAGTAATATTCGGTAGTCTGCCATAGAAAGCAAGTGCACTGTGTGAGCCTAAATAACAGTTAGCTGATATTTTTCATGTCTTCTTTCCGAATTGTTTGCAGGCTCACTGTGGGGGGTGTCCTTGCCCACACCGAATTAAACCCACAATCCTATCTATTCTGTAGAAAACTGAATACAAAATAGCCTTTAATTAATGCTTACTTTTTCCTGGCAGAAGGCAAATGTAAGGATTTCAAGTTGGCATAACATTTGATTTAGTAGAAAAAGATTGGGCCAGTGGATTAATGTACAAATACTTTATTAGAAGGATTTTATTTGAAGTAAACTTCTGTATTTGTATGCGAAATAAGGCTTTTGGTAGGATGTTTTTTCAAATTTCCAATGACATAGTGTAGGCCTGTAATACTTATTTATTGAATGACTGTGTTGAATGGCTCAAGAAGTAACGTCTTTTTCTTCAGAATATTCGTATTAAATTTTGTTATGAGTGTGGGAAAGCTCTCATACCTATAAAAATACTTAAGGAAGTGCTTGAAATTGTAGGTGAAGGATGTAATTATATTCTGTAGGTTATAAATGCTATGAAAAGACATTACAGAAAAATGTGCAACTATTTAATGTCTGTTTAATGTAGAAAAGGAGAAGCTTTTGTAGAAATATTTTAGGGCAGCTGCCTTGCTTTTCTGAGTGAGAAGAGAGGAAGCCCCTGGAGGCAGGAATGGGTATAGATTTTGGGGATTTGGGTTTTGTGTAAAAGTTGCTGCTGACCATGTAGTGTATTTTATATGTTTTGCTAGAGCAAGCTTTGAAGTGTTTGGGTGAGGCCAGAACTTCAGTGTAGTGATAGCTTTGATGTGATGGGGCTAAACAGGCCTCTCCTTGAACACAAATGATGTGACTAGCTTCAGTGGAAGGAAAAAACCTTATATTTACAATAAAGCATTAATAGCACACATACATGCCATTAGCTTTGGCTTAAGGATGCTGATATTGGCAGGGGGAGAGGAAAATTGCTTTGACATCTTAGTGGCCACGTTTGAAAGGATCTCTCTTTTGTCTCCATCTGAAGAAATTTTGCCAGGATAATGCCCTTTGTTTTTGCTTGCAGTGATGTCAGTAAGTATTTTCCATTGTAACAGGAGAGCGTGTTCAACATGTAGGTTGCCTCCTTGTCGTTCATCTATGCCGTGGTCACGCTGGCTGGCCACAGAGCTGTGCCCTCCTTTTGTTCCCTGACCTGCATGCTGACACAGAAGTGACTCTTTGAGACAGAGGGCAGAGCAGTGCAGCCCAGGCCTCTTTGCAGCAGACCAGCTTCTCTCCATCTGAGGACATCCTTCCTTCCTTGTCCAGCCTGCTGCAGAGTGCTGCCTGACGAGCAGGAGAGCCACGAGGGCCACACGTCTTCTGTGAATCGAGTCAGACATGGTTAAGAGGTATTGACTTCCAGCACTAGAAATCCCTTGTGTGTTTTGGGGAAAAACAGGTGACAGGTTGGCAGCATAAGTTCTTTTCTCATAGTCTAACTAATCTGTCCTTTTGTCAGTGCTGCCATAAGGGATTGCCTTGGCCAGTCGCGTGCTGTGTGTCCCTGTGGCAGTATGTGGCTATAAGGAAGCTGGGAGGGTGGGAGTGCCAGTTTGCTTTCATCCCATTGCATCTCCTCTGTGCTCCTGGCCACCTTGAAGTCCCGTTGAGGCAGTGCAGACTCCTCCTCTGGTCCATAGCCTCTGTAATGTTGTCCATGAATGCCAAGTGCAAAGGCTGTAATAGCTTTGCAGTAACGTGAGGTACAAATGCAGTGTCTGTTGCATTGCAGTATCCCTGACAGCAATACCCGGGCTGGGAATTGTAATTGAGGTCCTGTAGTGGTAGCAGGTTTCTGGATCGTGTCATGCAGGGGTGATAGACTGATTCTGCAGCCCAAAGGGAGCAAACTCTGGAGGAAGGGGTTCCAGATGGCTGAACATGGTTCATTTGGCTCAGTTTGTTGGAATTGCAGTGAGCAAATGACTCAACTCTACTTTAATAAAGCTTTGTGGATACCAGAACAAAGGAGTTGAGGAGACTGTAAGGTATGACAAGACAATTGAGCCAGGCAACTTAGCTGCTTATAGACCCCAAGAGAATTGCTTCTTTTGCTGTGTCTGAAGGTAATGCACGTACATATTTATCAGGTGCTTATGCTTTAAATAAGAAAGTTCAAATATATTATTTTACATGTTTTATCTAGGTATATAAAATATACAAATATACATAATATCTATTTATATATATTGATATATGTATTCTTTTTCTGGTGGGAAGTTATTTTAAAATTTGCAGTTGCAATAATCTCTATATATGTATTCAGATTTCAGATAATGACTCCATCCGTCAGGCTGAGTGACTGATCTTCATTTTCTCTTTGAAAATAGAGATCAATTAGGCAATTTAAAATGTGCTGCTTTCTTGCGGGTCCTGATTCTGCAATCCTTATGTGGAACAGTATTTACGTGAATGAATAGTACCATTGTACTAATTTGTGGGAATAATTGCACTTTGGTTTAGTAAGGGTGACAAAGTTGAGCTTTAACTTGCAACAGCTAAGACATGTGCTAGTGATTTTCTCTTTGCTGCGTATAAACAAAGAGTCAGCACAGAAGTATACAGTTTAAGGTTTTTCCGTGTTGGTATTTTCTGTTTGGTTCAGAGATATTAAAGGAAAAATCTTAAGACAGCATTTTTTCATTGTATGAGAATGTTTGTCTAGAGTTGTTAAAACAGGGAATTATTTCTTCCTTCTCCTTTAAAGAAGCAGAACATCGATGTCCAAAAAGTTCTGACACTTAAAACTGCTTCTCCTCTTGGGAAAAAGAAATGGGAAGAACCAAGTACAGGTTTGAAAGAAAAAATGTTGATAGAAGCTTAGAATGAAATACTTGCTTTTGAAGAAATAGTGAGGCCAAGGCTTTAAATGGAGATTTTGCAGTAATTATACGTGAGCACACACGTGATATAATCCTTTATCACACCTTGTTCACACCTCTCAGCTATAGCTGCTCAGTTTATTCGGGTCACTGGAAACCCAATCACTCCTTCCTCTCCATCTTTCCTGACAGTATCAGGTAATAATGTAAAGACAAAAAAACCCTCCAAACAACATCCCTCCCCAAAAAACACCCCAGACCCCAAAGCAAACAAAAATGAATTCTTTCACAACAGTTTCACTTTCCTCTGCCAGCTTACACAATTTTTTCCATCCCCTCTAAGAGGAAACTTCTGCCTCTGAAGAAGTAATGAGATAGAAAAATACAGGGGCTTATTTACCTTGGGTAAAACCGGAAAAAATTCAAGAAACAAGTCACTGAGGCTGCAAGAATTCCTATTAACATTTGAATAAATGACAAAGAAAATGAAGTGTCAGGTCTTTTAGTCTCATGATGAGTAATGGAGGTTTTTCCTTTTTAGTAGATCAGAAATCCTTTTTCTCACCTCGTGGTTTTGTATTTTTGTGGATAAAAGAGTAGGGGCTAGTGAGAGAACAATGTGTTGAACTTTAGTGTACTTGCTGTTGGGTGCTCAGGACAGAGACACCTAATGATGTATAACTAAAGATGTTGAGTTCTACTTAAAACCACCTGATCTTTTTTGCATTTGCTTGGGATTTTTGTTTGTTTTGGTTTCTTGGTTGGTTGGATTTTTGAGGACAGCAGGAAATTTATGTCATTTTTCTTTTAGTGAAATGCAGTTCTGGGTAAAAAATTCTCCTTGTTTTGGTGGCACAGTCCCATGCTAGTCTGGCTCAGTGAAAGCCACTCATGGAAGAAGGGACCTGACATTTGGAAATCTTGTGCTATCATAATAAAAAAGTCCTCCTTTCCCCCACAAATTCCTCATACTTACTTTGTAGAATAAGTCAACTTCAAATAATTTTCCCAATGGGAAAGAAAAAATGTAAAGTACAAAAGTAACAATGTCCTCTATTCTATTGTAACATCTGGTAAATATCACCCCTTTTTTTTTTTTTTTTTTTTTTTTTTTTTTTTTTTTTTTTAAGGAGACATCTAAAGTAGTGCCACCAAGGTATATGTAGGCCTGTTTTGGAAAAAATGCCTTAATTTGACATTCTGTTTGCCATATCAGCTGTCCTTTGTCACTAAGTTTCCTCCAGTCTCTTCCTGTAACTTTAGCAAGCTGGACAATAACCTCTTCTGATTAGTATTAGTGTTTAATTTTATATAATTTCTTTTTCCCAAGTTAGATAATTTTGCAAGTGTTAGAACATTTGGAGAGATTGGAATACAAGGCCATACTTGTGATGTCGTTGTAATCTGGTCACCTATGAGAAAATGCAGTGCTCCTGGGAGGGGTTTGGTGCCTGAGCAGCTGAGGTAGTGGCAGTGGCACACAGAGGTGACAGCTCCTGTTCCCTGTAGGCCTTGCTCTTGGGGTACAGACAAATGTGACAATGCTCACGTTGGACCTGCACCCCCATTACAGTCTTGAGGTCCCCTGTTATTAGGACTGGGGAAAAGGTGCCATTTAGAGCTTGTGCTTTGGGTTCCTCGAGGACTGAGCTTTCCACCTAGACTCTGGGAACTCCCACAAAGAAGAAGCATGGAGCAGCTCACAGCATTCCAAATACTCGGCTGGGAACCATTTGAGTTCCTGCTTGCCTGAGAGAAGGAACCTGCTGAATTCTTGCTTGAAGGGACCAGGCAATTTTAGGTGTTTTCCTAAACATTCCAACCACATTATCTAAATATCTCTTAATTCTGCATGCACATGTAATGCTCTGCTATAATGTATGCATCTCAAAACTTAGACTGGAGAGTCTTCACTTGGGTTTTTTTTTCCAATTGCAGAGAAAATATAATTTTAAGTCTTAGTTCAGGCAAGTTAATATTTCACAGCCTTTAAACAGAACTCTTTCAGAGGCATGTATAAAGTGCATTATCTTAGTGGGCTTTCATGTGGGAGGAACTTAAGCAACAATTCTATAACAGGTAATGTAATTTCAACTTCCGTTTGTCCCTTAAGAGACTTTCAGTTGTACTGTGCTGACTTGGTTGTGGGCAGCCTTCTGCTGGTGAGAATTCAGGACAAATTCATGGAGAACGCTGAGGGACAGTGAACACTATGGCTGCAAAAGCTAAGCCAAATCCTCTAGCTGTGAAAGTATTAAATAAATCTCCGTGGTATTTCTTGTGCATTAAGTGGACTTTCTTGTGTATTAAACTTGTTTGAAGGAATAGAGGTACGTTTTCTGCTCCATGTTTGCTCCCTTCCTTCAGCTGAGACAGTAGTGTACCTGCTGTGATGGGAACATTTATTCAGCTGGACTGAAACCATCAATTCATTTTTGCAGGGGTCACCAAAAATCCATCAGGTGGTAATGACACTCAGTCACTACTGATGTGGGCTGGATGCGAGCCAGTGATCTAGAGGGGAAAGGCAGTCTAACCCATTACCAATCCCCTGGAGCCATTGAGTCCCCCACTTTTTGCTCATCTTTCTGCTTCTACAGTTCTCATAGGTTAATCTTTCTTTTTCTATGTCTAATGTGATAATCTTTCTTCTCTTACATATCTGCTTTTGACTTTCATGACAGTATGGCTGACAAGCATCCTCAGCATTTTTCCTTCTGATGCAGAAGGTATTAGTCAGTAGTGCAATGGTCAATAGGGGTTATTAAAAAAAAAAAAAGAAAAAACCCACAATCAAACAAACAAACAACACCACCACCATCACCAAAAAAACCCCGAAAAAAAGGGCCAGAGAGAGAGGGGGGAAAAAAGCCACTAGACAAAGGGAAATCTTTATTTTAGTCTTTCACAGTAGCAATAACTACTCAATGTTTTAAAATTTGTATCTTCTAATCAGAACATGGCTATGAAGGCTTACTGTCTATATACTGTGCCTGTGGTGGAGTGTCCTGTAATTCAGGGCAAAATAAGGAAGGAGGAATAGGCACCTCAGCTACTTGAGGTGATTACACTGGGAATCTGTACTTTTCCTGCCCTAGTGTCCTTGGTAGTAACATGGAGATGTCTGGAGTAGTGTTAGTGTTGAGAACAGGCTCACTGTCCTAGACAGCAGCCGTGTTTCAGCATCTCAGCCTGCTGACACTCAGGTACAGCGCTGTGATTGAGTGGCTGTGCTGTTTCTGATGTTTGGGTTGGTTTGAAAACCCATGTGTCTACAGTTCAAGTGATGAGAATCCAGATTCAAAATGGGATACTGATGAAGATTTGCTTGGACCATATTTATTTTGAGAGAATAAAACCCATGAATTATTCTTGACTTTTTAGAATTGTTCTTCCTTACTGCTGTACTGTATAAACGCATACAAATGAGTATTTCCAATAAGAAATTAAAAATGAGCTATAAACTATTGATAAGTTTAAGTACATGTTTATTCTGGAACAGGACTTGCAGACATTCTAAGAATACTGCTGGAGTGTAACTAGTTAGGGAGAGGAAATACCCTGTGACAAATGAATAACTTGCAGGAGTTGCTGTGAATACTTTGGGAGGAGGGTATGTGCTGAGATGATTTTCCCTAACAAACCAGAGTCTATTTTTATGAACTTTTGTCAACCTAAAAAAAGCTTTGTTACTCAATTAAGTCTTGTTGCATCATCTCAGATTAAAATGGATCTTTTGCCCTTTATTGTGCGATATTCTGATGAACTGGGAGTTATAATAGGAACATCTCCTCTTGTATCCTGTGCTGTTTTCCTCCCCTCCTCCCCTTCCAAATTAAAGAACCTGGGGCCTACTGTTTCCATTTAGCAGAAATTGTTTTAAATTAGCCTGGAGGTGTGGTTACTTCTGTAATCCAGTGCTTGTAAACATATGATCCTGCCAATAGAACTGCACAGGGTATTTTAAGCTGATACAAAGTGGACCTATGCCAAGAATGTTTTTTGTAGGAATAATTAAGTCTATTTTTCAATGCCATGCTTTGCTCTATTCAGCCTCAGTTATAAAACAGTTCTGAAAATAATCTCGAACCTTCTGTGAGGAAGTGAGTTGAAAGTGTTGAAAATTATACTACAGCAAACACAGCAGGCCTCCTTTCCCTGTTACTGGAAATTTCCTTTAATTTACATGTATGAAATCTGAAATTACTGGAAATGAATTGATGCAAAGCTAATATTGCCACCACTTCCCTTTTGCATTTTATTACACCTTGTATCTTTTCAGGAACAGTTTGCACTTATCAGTGGAGCTTTAAATACTGCCCTAGTGAATAAACATTTCATTTTAGTAAACAATCCCCAGAAATAGATTTTTACCGCAAGTAGTTTGTTTTTAATAACACATGCTGCCTCTTGGAGTTAGATTCCTAAAGGAACTGTAAAATGAATTTCTATCACAGCATCTGACTTCCCTTCTTTGTCAACCTTCTCACAGATGTGTTGGGTTCCCTGTAGTTACAGGTCAGCTTCTGTTTATTAAAACCTGAACCAAAACAAACAAAAAGAAAAAAGAAAAAAAAAACAAAAAAAACCCTCAACAGAGTGGGGAGATGGAAAAAGAGTGCACTTGTACTGAGATAAATACTTAGATGAAAAATTGAAAACTTTTGGTCCAAAGCAAATTTTTTCAAGTAAAAATGCTGACTTCTAGAACACCCATTTCAAATTCTTGAATGTGGTATGAAGGTTGCTGTTAGGAAGTCAGCATTATGATTCTTTGTGGTCTCTGTTTTAGTCAGAGAGTTTTCACTATCATTTTGAGGTTGCCAGCATTTTTCAAAGTTAATCTAATTTCTGGAGAACTGATTTTGAATCTCTTTTAAAGTAGGGTAAACAAAGCAAGGTTTACCTGTGCAAAGCACTATGGAGGCAGTGACCACATATTCAAACCAGGTTCTGCAGCAGAAAGCTCCCCTATAACTTGTACTTTTTACATATGGTGTTTAGAAAACACCTTGGTCTGTCATGAATTTTCAGGAAAAAAAATTCAGCTGTGAGATTTTTGTGGACCAGAGGAAAAAAATCAATCCCTTGTGGATTCATTGTGCTTGTATTTGAGGATTAGGCTAATGCAGATTCACAGGCAAAAATCAATATAGATTTCAGAAATCCTTTCTGCTAACGATGGAACTGATCATGCAGTTCACAGACTTAATTATGTATCTTCTTTATGAGACAACAGTAATATCTCTTCACGTGGGCATACAAGTTGAATTTAACCTTCACCCTATACTAATATAATATTTTTCTTGCTGGAAAAGTGTAAGTAAAGCGTTAAATATTACTTGCTTGATCATGGAGTAATAAAAATGATAGACCATTGTATGATTTGTTCAAAATAACCATACTGTAAGGAATAGATTAACTTCTCCCATCTGTCCACCAAAACGTCAAATATAAAGTATTTCCAAAGTAATACTGTCTACAGAAGTTGCAGCATTAGGCAGAGGTTTATGATAATTAGTGTAGCTATCACACAGATTTTATGCTTTTATGGAGTAATATTGCAGAGATCTTGTAATCAGAGGCTAACAATATTTCTCAAGAGGGAAAGAAAGGACCCAATCCTTTGAAAGGGATGTGTGTTTTATGTGAAATCTCCCAGCTTGTTCTGAGAGCTACTGAAGAGCTGAAACACAGTGAAACCACTAATGACTATTTTTTTTTTTTTTTTTGGCCTAGGGATCGCAGAACAGTGCTCCAGGATGGAGTTGTGTAAGGCAGAGAGGATGCAGGGATGGTTCACAGCCAGTAAAATTTACATTCACCATATATTGGTATATCGGTGGTTGTAAGAGGAGGGGCAGGTCCTGGGGAGCTCTTGCACTGCCTGCCGTGCTTCATCTTGAGATGTGCCAGCCCTGTTGGCGTTAGGCAGGTTGCCTTCCCCAAAAAGGGTTTGCCTTCCTTCTCACCATTTCTCAGTCATCTGTCCTTTCACTGCATACACTGTTAAATATCAAATAACATATTAAGCCACATTTTCTGCCTTCTGACCCCTTTGATCTGTCTCACTTCTCTCGGCCCTCCACCCTCCACAGTTACAATTACTTCAGCTGGTTCTGCAGTGCTGTGGGGTTCTGCATTGAGGTGAAACTCTTCCTGTGCTCTTGAACAAGGGGGATATATTTGAAACCAGTTTCTTGTGATGCTTACAGAATAAGCTGAGAGTTTTTGTTACCATCCTTTGTGCTATGATGCATGTGGAAAGGATAGAAATAGTTTTATTTGGTGCTCCCTAAGGTACAAGTAAGGTTCCCAACAAGCATACCTAAAAGAAAAAATATTTGCCATCTAATAATGACATTTTTTGCGTACTTTTTCAGATGAAAAAAGTGAAAACAAACACTTGGGTTAATATGATGTTTCTGAGCTTGAGATGCATCCTTTCTTAGTTGCTTCTAGAATAATGCAGCATATGGTGATTATTGTTGGATTAAAGAAGAGGCCCAATTTTAATTCCAGCGGTAATCATGTACTTTTTTGGTGACTTACAAAGGCTGATGAGAAATGGATTTAGAATATGGGATTTGAATTTTATTACCTTGATATTCTCTTAAAAGGGAGTTTTAAATTGTCAGCTCTTTATAAATGTGCATGTGCGGGAGCTGTAGTGGCAGCTGGGCACAGCTGGGGTTGGTTAGGATCATCTTCTTGGGGAGATTCTACCGTGTGACTGCAGAACAGAGAGCAATGTCATTTGTTAGGTGTTTAGAGTAGTTGAAATTAATCAGTTAGGCCTGAGATGGGTCTTTGAGATGTAATGTATTTCTAACATAGTATGGATAAAATATGTTTTAATTCATCATTAAACTAAACTAAAATGAGGAGGGAAACCCCGGAGGTGGTGATAATTAAGCTCAAATGGAAGAAAACTGTCCAGATGGGAGAAATAGAGACCTCTACAACCTTTCCAAAAATGTAGTTTGAGTTTGCCTTGTATCCTGCCATGAAGTGGCTGAAGTGTTCAGAGGGAGATTTTGCTGTTTCCTAAGATTTTGTGATTTTCAGTGTTATGCTAAAGTAATATAGGAGGGGATTTACAAGGAGAATAAAACTCATGGTGGGGAATTTCCATGTTCTTTCAGGTATATTTGGTGTTTTCCAGAAGAATTAAATCTCTTGACCCCCTGAATGCTTTCAGATACTTTTCCTATTTCCTTCCTACACCCTTCAAACATAAACCAGCCTCTTCTGTATTTAACTTTGCTTCTCCTCTTGATAATATTTGCATGGTGAATAGTCAGATTCTCTCTTCACCACCATCACATTTTTTCTTGAATAAAGTCAATAACAGGTTCCTTAAGGTAAAATCTCTTTGGTCTGTTGAGGTGTTGTTTTGTTGTTGTTGTTGGGTTGTGGGTTTTTTGTTTGTTTGTTTGTTTTTTAATATGAACAGTATTCTCTCTTTAAACTTTCATCCTTGGGCTTCCAGGTTTTCAGTCAATGTTTTTCTACTGTACTTTGCACATTTTCCTTAATTTTTACTGTTACTTGTTCATGTTCAGTCTTCTCTGCAATATTTCTTCCAAATTCTCCCCCTTTCTTCCTGTGTTTTCTCTGTGATGGCCTTCTGCATTTGAAGATTTGAATTGTATTTTAATGTTGATGACATCTAAATGTCCTTTGAAATCATTTCATGTTTCTCTTACCTTTTCTTTCCTTGTTCTGGTTATCTCCATCTCAGTCCCAGTCATTGTTAGCTTCCCCAGCTCTGTTGCCATTCTCTGGACACGCTCCAGCCCCTCAATGTCTGTCTTGTCATGAGTAGCCCAAAGCAGGATTTGAGGTGTGGCCTCGCCAGCACTGAGTGCAGAGGGGCAATCACTGCCCTGTTTCTGCTGGCCATACAATTGCTGATACAGGCCAGGATGTTGTTGGCCTTCATGGCCACCTGAACAATGTCCAGTAGCTCTCATCCCAAGTCATCTACAATCACTGCCTTGTCTCCAGTTCCTTGTCTGCTCTAGTAATAACTCACTTGCTCCTACTTCTCAAGGAGCACAGGAGAGAGGAAGGGAGTGAAAACAGCATGACTTTTCCTGTTCAGCCGCCTTGCTTATGGTGAAATAGGGAAGGTAGGAGCTTATGCTCTAAGAAATGTAAAAGGGAAGCAAATATGTTCTTTCCATGGCCTTGTTGAAAAAAGGAAGGAAAAGGGGGTGGAAAAAAAGGCAGGGTGACAGCGAACAGGTGCTTGAGAAGCTCTGCCCAGAGGAGCTTGGTGAGGAGAAGGGCATGATGGCATCTCTCTGCAGCTTTGCCTGTATCACTAATGCTGATGGTGTGAGCAGTAGCTGTGTATATCGGGATCAAGCACCACCTCTTGCTTGACATTCACTCCAAGCACAATGGTTTTGGCTGTAGCTTAATGAGAGAAGTGTCTGACCAGAGAAGGTAGTGGAGATCCGAGCCAGGCCTTCCACTATTGGGCAGCTGTTGAGGCACGAGATCAGTTTGTATTGCTGAGCATGTGAAGTGTAAGAGGAACTAAAGCAGTCATCTTATAGACAGTTTACAATTAAAAGTTAATTTACTTTTGGAGTCATGTAAAATGATGCATGCAAAATGCTGATGTACAGATTTGTGTTGTGGGATGACAGGCAGCACACAAAGCGAGTCACAGCCGTCTCATGCTGCCTCTCCCATGCGCATTTTGTGGAGCAGTCATGTGAACATAGATTAAAAGGGAGCAGTAAAAAATTAAGCAGTAGTTTGTTAAAATAGTATTGAGGGAGCTGTTAAACTTGCTTAAGTCTATCTCACTAACTGTTCTGTATCCTTTGGGCCTGTCTGGTCCCACCTAGTTTATACAATATTTCTATTGCAATCATAAATAATTTTAGATACTACTTTAGCTGTTTCTAAGCTGCGATTCAAAGTGTACGTGGCACATAGTACCTCCTGAAGCCCTGCATGCTTTGCACTAGGCATTTCTCTCTTACATTTACTCAAAAAGAAGTGGATATAGTGTTTTCTTCTCAAATTTTTGGTCTGACTCCTGTGACTCTGACTCCAGTAAGTAATGCCAGTAGCATGGGTAGATGGATCTGACAGGACTGAAAACTAACAGCATGTCAGACGCTTTTCTCCAATGAAGGCTATAGATCAGAGCTAGGAATCTGCTGGAGCCGGAGAGGGTGACAGGGGAATAACATCCCTTTCTCTTCCATCGACAGGGGTAATAACTCCTGGCTCCCTAGGGACAGATTGTAAAAGCCAATAGCCAGAAGCTGTGAAGCAGGGAGGGTAGAAGAATTGAAAATTAAAGAGGGAGTGAAAATTTTGTGTAAGGCTTTAGTGAGATGTTGGAATAAACCAAGTGTCATTCTTTTAATTGCCTTATTGTTGACAGGGTTTTTGTAATGTTGTGTTTTATTAGTTTATAAAGTTAAAATACCAGTAAAATAGTTAAAATTATTAAGGTGTACCATTCATGTTTTTATATGTAGCTAGGCATTGTGTATTCTATGCTGTTAATATTGAAAGTATGTGGAAAAAATGTTTTGCAAATGCTGCTTTAAAATTAAATAAAGCAATTTTGTTAATATCATTACTATACATAAACGTATTTTGAGCATGGTGATGCTGTACACCGTATAAAAATCTGATCATCAATTTAAATGACTGTGTGATTTATAAGTGTTATCTCCATGTATAAAATTCCATGTTGTTGAATCTTTCATAGTTCACAGGCATTTAAACTTTGGCTGCCTTTGTGTCCAGGAGGAGTGTTCCAGTCCTGATAGATTTTACTAATATTTTACTATGATACTTGCATTATACTGTGGGTCTTTAATTCATAGTTCTTTGTGGAGCAGTAGCTTTTAACAGGTTAATGACAAACAGTTGAAGAAGCAGAAGCATAATAAAAAGGTACAGCTCCTGCACTTTTAAGAAATACAAGTGCTTTAAAGTGTTATTTTTATATGAGTTGTTCTTGCTTAGTTTTTAAAGTGTGACTGGTGTTTAGTTAAATCTTTTACAGACTCAGTTCACTGAAGGTGACAGAAGTACTCACTTGAGCTCAATGAAAAGTAGACATGACAGTAAATTTTTCAGTCAGAGACAGGAGATCTTGTTATAGGAGTCAGTATGGGGGTCAGGGCAGAGCCTGTTGATGATTGAGGAAAAGAGAAGTAAATTCATTCTGCTTCATGCACTTTGTCAAGTGCCAGTAGCTTACCATTGAGAACTAGTCACCCGTTCTAGTCTTACGGCCCTAGAGGTCACTCATTTGATATAAATCATAGCACTGCATAGGCTCAGCAACCTATTGCCATTCCAGATGAAATAAAAAGAGAGGAATGCTTCATTCTGAATTAAAATGGCTGTGAATATCCCACCACATGTTGCTGTTCAATGCAATATGTAGTTAGATATTGATCTCCAAAATCAAGTCATTAAAATGTGCAGTTTTTGTTTATTGGAATGAAGCAATTAAATGGTTCAGTTATGCCAGACCTTACCTTTTCTGATGAAAACTATTGATTTCTTGCCACAGCTTTATAAGCGACAATGTTTTTGATTACTCTTGACAAACCTCCTTGGAGTGTTAATTAAAATTGTACCAGATGAGCAGGTGTGGGAGATCATTAGATCGCCCGGATCACACACTGTACTTCATATTCTGCAGCCTTGCATAATGAATAGGGCACAAGAGGGGAAAAACAATATCTTCATCAGCAGAATTAGCATCTTCTCTCTCTTTTCTTTTTTAACTAGGTGACATTACATTTTATGGTACATCCATTTCTCATTTATCGAATAACTTCTTCTGAATCTGATTAAATTAAATTTCTTTCGAAATACTACGTTGCTACAAAAACGCAAAAAATTAAATACTCAAGTAGTTTGTGTGTGAATGCCAATAAACTTGCAATACTCACCGCATTCTTTCAAAAACAAAGCAGAAACTTTGACATTTTCTGAGATAAGACATTTTAATAATGTCTGCATTTTTCTTTTGCTTAACTACGTGATTGTATAAAATAGCATGAGAACTATTGATTATATTGGTTTTCAAAGAGCAAATTATTTCATGATTTATTAATTTACCATAGATTTCTTGTCTGATATAGTGGTAATTGGTTGATAATTTTTTTAAGCCATAATATTATGCTAAGAAAGTACCGGTGTGTTGTAGTTGTGTTGTACAGTACAAGGATGGCCTATGGTACTGATTATGGAGCCTGTGCAGGGCTGTTCTGTTGACTAGGCGGTGTAAAGGAAAAAAATAGGAGTAAAAAGAACTAAGAAAAGGATGTAAAGTAATTAAGGATGGGATATTTGTTTGGAACAACAGAGGGAAATGGGCAGAGTATGCGATCATAAACTTCTCGGCCTGTAAATAGCTAGCTGCCATTAATATCACGGGTGAGTTGCAGTTGTCACTAGCTGGAAGCTTGTGTGATGTGTTTGTAGCTCAGGCCAGGGCTTATTGAATTGTCAGTTTGGGCCTTAGAGGCTTTAAACTGAAAAAGCGGTGATATGGAAGAAAAGAAATACTTGAGATAATGCTTGGAAGAAGGTAATGCACGAGCAGTGTCTGGGATAGGTGTTCTCTGGAAGGGAGCCAGGTAAACATCATCTGCCCTTTGACTAAGCTGCCTTCTCCGTGCCTGTCTATCTTTTTGGGAATTAGATAAAACTTACTGCTTGTAGTTGCAGTTCTTAGTGTTGCAGCATTTATTTAATGTTAATAAAATTGTTTAAAGTCTTGACATAATTGTACATTCAAATCACAAAGGGATAGGACTTTCTTAATTATCAATTAGCTGTACATTACGCTTTTGAAAATTTGCCCAAAATGGAAATAATACTGAAAACAGGCAATCCTGTGTTAGCTGTTCCTACTGCAGAATTATAAAATCTGGCACACTGCAACAGTGGAAGAGGAGGTTCAGAAGTTACCTGCACAGTGGAAATGTTGGGTGCATTGTTGTCTTCTAGAAGAAACCCAGCTGGATGGGTTGAGTTGTCCCATTGATTTAGGTGAGCAATATAAATGAGCTGGATATTATTAACTCGTCTGTAGTGACTCCTTTGCAGTAGTAGTGGTCTATATTTGGAGGTTGTAATTTGATCAGGTTTTTGCACTTGAATGCAGAATGTGTTGATCACGTATATTTTTGACCTGATTCTGGAAGATGTGGATATTTTTGAAGTTCTGTAAGGCATTCTTTAAATAATGAATCTATTACTTGCTGACTTCATTCACAGACATTGCTTCTTTTTGTTACACTTGAAAAGGATGACATTAATTCGAATGCGTATAATTTGCAGAACAATTTCCTGTAGATTTCAAATATACTTTGGAGGGTTTCTCAGTAATCCATAGAAGAAAGTATTTCTGTTCCTATTACTATAATTTTTTTTGGGTTAGACTGAAAGAAAGGGAAGAGGATGTTATTTGCAGAGTAACAGAAATTGCCATGCACTTAGTAGCTTCAAGGTGGCTGAAACAGGATTCATCCTTGCAGGATGGTTTAACATGGATACCTCTAACAGCCAGTGTTGCTTGGTACCCTTTGGAATAGCCTTCGGGAGGCTGTTAAAGCAGAATGGAAACTAATCTGTGCTCTCAGACCCTGTCAGAGCTGAGGTATAATGCGAAAACCTTGGAGTGTTGCTGCTTGTGTGCAGCCTTTCTGGTGGATAAATAGGATACTGCAGCAGCTTGTAAGAGTCAGACTTGTACCAGCTAAACTTTGCAGGAAAAAGCCAGTGACAAAAAAGATGACATAATGTAACGGTGTAAGGGAAAGAGAAAGAAGTGAAGATCGTATCCTGTGAGCATTTAGGGCGTTTTTTTTCCCCATGTTTTTCAATGCATTTGTGCCTGTTGACTTGAGATTTAAAAATCAAATTCTATTTTAACTGGTATTCTAAATGTCTCATGTGATTTAGTAAATAATAGTGCTTTCACAGGTGGAAAACCAGTTCTGCACTATACGATCAGCACTGTAAAAAAGGCTGAGGGCAACAATTTCAGTTTTTTACCTAAGATTTGCATGTACTTTTTTTGGTATGTGAATGCATCCAAATAGCTTTCAGATTCCTGCCTTTTCTGCTTTCCAGAAGTATTAGTTATATAAAACTGAACTGAAGGGGTGTTTATTTGAAGATGCAGAACAGTAGTAGTAAAGATGATGATGATAATAATAACAATTCTACTTTACATAGTTCCTTTAATTTCAGGAGTCAAAGCATTTCACAGTCACAGTTTCATCACAATCAGTGATTAAAAGTGAAGTGGCCAGAGTATCTGAAATGCAGCTTTGATTGCCAACTATTTGAAATGTAGGCAGCATATAATGTAGTATATTATTGGATAGGCATGGGAAAATCTCCATGCTTCTAACTGTTGATTTCCTATCTTTTCTTCAGAACAATTACATCAGTGCGTTTATAAGTATTTTTTTCTTTTGTGGCATTCCCATGGCTGTTAGCCACATTGCATGTAAAATGAGTGAAACCTGGAATCTCTCAGGATTAGTGGTTCTCTTTATTCTTTGCTCCGTATTGAAAATCGTTCCTGTCAGCTGGTGCTCTCCAAGCTGCCTGGAAGAACTTTGGCATAGTTTTCCTAACCTTTCAAACAGTAAAAGCAAAACCCTGCTTTGATTAAAAAAAAAAAAAAAAAAGCCAGAAGACTTTGGCCCTGAGCCATTAAGGATGCAGGCGGCTGCGCTGCAGGCTGACAGCGTATTCCACAAACCCTGCAAAGTTCTCCTCGGGGTCCCTGGAGTGGCCGAGGCGCTTTGCTTGTACTTAACATATATCAACTGTCACCCGACAGCAGTCGGTGCTGCGCTGAACACAATGGAACATCCAGATGGTCTAAACAAAGCCAACAAATGTTCACTGCTATTAAAAGCTGTTTACATCAACTTCCAGTATTTCATGTGCTGAAGTTTATATTGTGTCACTACTGGGGTGCTTAGCTCCATCCTCAGTTCAGAGCAGGGATTTCTAAACTATTGTTGCTTATGTGTTAAAATAACATTCCGAATATGCCTGAAATACATGCCGCTGAACTTTTTTTTCCCTTTAAATAGGAAATCGGTCATTGTATGCTAATCGCATGCTTTCAAATATTGTAATTGATTGTCCCATCTAATTTCCCCTGGCTTTTCCCCCAGCAGCCTCCGTCCAGCACCTCCCCCCTGCGCACACATGTCCCACTCGTGTTGCGCCCGTGGGGCACGCAGCTTCTGGCCGCCAGGCTGGGCTGTCACTGCCTCAGCCTCACACAGGGTGCCCCCACTGCTCCCTGGCCAACTGGTGTGGTTTGCTGTCATCCCCGAAACTCTCTGAGGCATCTCCTGCTGCCCTGTTAGTGATTAGCACATGAAGGTGACAAATGGACATTTTACACCTCCTTCCTCTGACCCTTGTTCCTGGTGTCCGCTTTACTGGAAGTCCACATCTCTGCCTTCTACTTGCTGAAATAAATTAATTGGTGGGACACAAGCTTACCTCAGTCTATTATTTTTCACAAGGCTGCAATATAATTCTTAGGGAGACTGTGAATGAGGAAATCATTCCAAAACAGTGCTGTATTTTGCAAGTGTGATTTCTGTGACTAATCAAACACCATTCTTGAATAAAATGACCAAAAAGTGCTTAAAGCACTAAAAATATCCCTTAATTGCAGTGATTTAAAGAATTGAGAGATATAATATTCTTTCAAATATATGAGTGAAAGATCACATGCAGCTGTTACCCATCTGCAGAGTATTTATTTGCAAAATAAAAAACAACTGTTTTTTCAATTAATTTTAAAATGAAACCTGACTAGCCTTCCCTCCTCCCCACAAGTACCAAATTAAGGCATTAGAGAAGAACAAATCCAATTCCAGGCCTTTCCAGGTAAGAACTTTTGCTTTGGTTTGCACCCTGTACATCTTTCTATTACTGGTTACCATGTTAAAAATAATAAAATAGACAAAAAGGAACCTGAAAAACATTTTTAGACCAAAAGAATCTAATACTGGCCTTCACTACCTCTTTATAATATCTGTGGTGTTTATACCAGCATACGTCAGTCACCTGCATGTTAGTTGTAGCACTGACTTTCACAAAATGGATAAAAACATGCTTATTTCTTCTGAGAGAGAAATCCCATCACACTTCATGGTTTTTAAATAAATAGAGCTCTGCAGCACCATAACAGGGCTACTGCAAACATGTTCTGAAGGTCTATATATGGGCTATGCTAGCTATAGTCTTTCTAAGATGTTTATTGTTTGGAGAAGGGTTTTGAAGATGTAAATGTTTGAATGAATGATTGAAACTGTCTGAGTCTTGATTGGTGTTTTTAAAATCTTAAAAAACAGAGGTACTTCTAATAGAATGTAATGTGTTACAGAACTATTTTGACTCCTGACAGCAGCATGTGACCATAATGTAAGTAAAAAATATTAAATTTTACTGTCTGTTTTCACTATTACTTGCAAAGGGGATATGGCAAACAGTGCATTTTCCTGTTGTGTTCTAGCTGATACAAGACTAATTCCTGTTCTCAGAAGCTTTGAACGTGAGATTTCCCAATTCAAATTTGATTTGCAAAACTTTTTAAAGTTAGTAGCATTTCATTCTGAGCTTTTTTAAATATTTAACTTTAGGATATTTCTTTGGAAATCTTGTTTGTAAGCTTTTCCCCCACACTCCTCAAAGTGTTGCAGAGAACCAGAACAAAATCCCGTTTTTTCATGTTCCTCTCATTATTTTTTTGTTGCATAGCTAGATCTGATTTCCATACTCTGTTGTACAAAGACTAAATCCTTGTCTTGGCTAACATCCTTAGGAATAAAGTTACTGCTGTTGCTGATTTTCCTTTAAGTTCCACGATGCTCATGTTGTTTTCAGAGATAAGTGACTCCTTACAGACATCTTTATCTGTAATGTAATGGAAGGGACCCGATATATCTCTCTGTCATGAAAGGTCTGTGATTCTCCTTATTGTCCTGAGTGGTTTTGGTCACTTTCCTGTCCTGGCACATAAACAGCACTCTCTGCACGGAGATCAGCTCCTGGCATTACGTTGAGCGTTGTGTGCAGGACACATACTCTGGAAACACCAGGGTAAAGGTTTTGCATAATGAGGCTGCACAGTGTTCATTTTTATGGGGTCAGTGCATCAGAAATGTGAAATATATATAAGAAGTAGGTTTAAGTCTGGGTGGCACTGAAGGTGTAGCATTTGAGATTTCTTTTCTGGAAAGTCAGGCTAGTTCCTATGTTACGTTGGAACATGACAATAAAAGAACCAAATATTAATCTGCATTACAAAATGATTAATCTTTGATGTTTCCATCCCAGGGAGTTTATTGCCAAAACTGTAGGAAGTGGGTGCATAAGGAAATGTTTTACATTAAAGATGACATCATTAATCTTCAGTATTTCTCTAAGCAAGACCTTTCCTGACCATGCAAAATGGTAGAGAAAGACAAAATTTACTTTATGTAAGGGAACTCTGAGAGGTATTAGGACAGAAAACTCTTCCAAAGCCATGGTTTTCGTGTTTGCCAGGGGTCAAGCTTTGTGCCCAGTGTAGATGAGCCTTTTGGAGCCAGATTGTCAATCCAAACGCAAGCTGCTCCGTTTCCTGTTTATGCCTGTGCAGAGTTACACATCCTGACTCGCTTGCCTTCAGCTGCAGGTTTTTCCGCACTCCCTAGGAGATTTCTTCATAAAAATGGTTTGTTATTTATCATTTAAGTAAGCTGTTGGAATTTTGTTAATTCCTGTTTTATTTAACACGTGCAAGATGGTGTCATTAGCTAAAGGAAGATAATGTTAAGGTAGTAAGAGTTACTGATACTACTAATTAAATGACTTTTGCAAAACAAAATCCGATCAGCCTATGCCTGAATGTAGAGAACTGATGCCAAGTTTACTGTTTCACAGAGGCCTGGCCTATTGTATATCTGACCTGAGGTTATCAGCAATTGAAACCTGGTCTAGTAATTTAAAAATAAGCTTTTTGTATATTACACATTTCCATTTTTCCATCTGTCATAAGATTAATTAAACATGTTTCAACATAAAGGGACATTCTTAGAAGAGCACTTTGCTTGGTACGTTTATGAAGCTCCTCCATGGACAAAGACTGTAAGAGTTTTTTATTGTTCAGCAGTATAGACCCTAAGTAGTCATCTTTTTTTTTTTTTAAATTACCCCACCAATAAAGTGGACTGAAAACCAGAGATCTGACAGTTCATGGTGCTTTGTCCTTTCCCTTTAAATTGGAGCACAAAAAGTTTTGATTATAGCCAGGTTAGGGCTGTCAGAGTTGTTCTGCATTGGCTAAATCATGCTTTTCTTAAAAATTTTACTAAATTTAATGAGCTTTCTTAATAGGTACCAAACAGCTTTTGTTAATGGCCTGTATTCCTGGCTTAAAAGCTAAAGAAGGGTAGTTACTGAGGAAGGAGATTGCTAATTAGGCCTTACTTCCAAGCAAATGTGGATGGTATTTGATAAAATGACTGACAATGAACTACATATTCCTCCCTCCACCTCTTCTGTTGCTTTACTGTAGCTAGAAATTAGATCTTTAACACATGCTACACTGACTGATATAAAAGGACCATATTGAAGTTGGAAGAAATTTTATTACTTTAACAGTGGACTTTGCCATAAAATAATTAATATATGGCATGAGCAGAGTGAGTGTGTAATAAAAAGCCATAGTATGTTGAACCAGCATAATTGCAAGGAAAAAGAGGGCATTTTGCAGCTTTTCTGGACATTTGACAGAATTAGGAGGAGCCATATTTTCACTGTACTCAGTAGGAGCAGAATTATACATGATTTTCAGCTGGAGTCAATTGGCCTCATTTCAAAGTTAATGGTCTTTTTGACCTTTACACTATCAAATAATATAACTTGTGACATACTGATAAAGACTGGCAAAAATAGCAGCTGTAGTGAAAATGAAGAATTTCTTCCTTTGATCATTTTGTGCCTAACTCCATTAAACTTGGCTGGGCTACCTATGCTTATTAATATTGTTTCCATTGGTATGGTATCTAAGTACTTCCCAAGGATTGATGGGTTTTAATTTAGTGATTCCCCTATGAGGCACAAAAATCTCATTGTTCTCATTTTAGGGGACTGAAACTAAGCGACTTTATGCATTGATTTGTGTAACTTAGTGTAAGACTCTTAGAGACATCTTAATTCCTTGGTGTTTCCACTCCCTGCTCTGAGGCAGGCTCGGCCACTCCCACTAGAAACTTAAGTACCAAAGAGTAACACCTGAAATCTTCATTCTGAACTTTGTGCCCATTCAAAACTCCCCCTCTCTCCATGAAAAGGAAACCCAAGGCAAACAATTCCCCATATAGACCATCCCAATCCACAAGGCAGCTATGGAAAAGTCTTTACACAGAAAAAATCTTCCATTTGCACAACTGAATGAATTCTTTTTCTGCCAAAGGTAGATTATATTTAATGATAGAGTAGAGCTGAGGTTAAGAAATTTGGTTTTAATAGATGTTTAGCTAATCATTAAATGCAATCAGGTTTGCTTCCTATGTTGTTTGAAGTCAAAAGGGTGGTCAGAGGCACTTGCAGACATTCTCTGTTGATAAATTTTCTTAAATAAATATTCTTAAATAACAGCTGATGAGAATATTTATATCTTGAGTAATCTGAGTATTGTTTGACTATCTTTTTCTATTTTTATCATATTTTATTGTTTGCTTCTTACATTATAGATGTACCTGATGTAAATTGCAGAAAATAGCATTTTAAATGCTTTTCCTCAATTGTCTTCTAAGTACCTCTAAGATCACGAAAACACCCTGCAGTACCCAAGTTAACCTTAGAAGGGTTAAGCAGCAATTCCCTTGGTGACCACGTTCACATTGTGAGATGCTTCAACACACATGTTTTGTCTATCAAGCCAAAAGAATATCCCATTTAGGGCTTTTCCCCACAGTAATCAAGGCTGAAGACAGCAAAACAGTATTCCCTTCAGAGAATGCAGCAACAACATGTACTCAACCTTTGTTAAAGATGAAGCTCTGCTACCAGTTCCTTTTGCAATGTATTGTAGTGTGGCTTAGTTTCCTACAGTGAAGGCAGCCAAGGTAAAAAATACAAGACTGCAGAATAGCGTAACAAAAATGTGCTGCTCTGCTTAAAACTCCTGAGTTTCAGACTTGCTTCTGGTCAAAGCTGGCCTGTTGACCCCTGTCCACTCTAGCTGAGTAAACCTTCAGGTCGTTGCTGAGGTATGTTTGCAGCAGGAACGGTCTTGGGCTCTAATTAAATGCAGAAGTTATGCAAATAGGCTTTCCAGATGTTTTAGTTAATAATATAAATTTAGTTAATTAATATAAATCTGAGCCTAATGCCTTCCGTTATTTTTGAGGTGAAAGCAGTGTTGTGAAATACTTGACTCTTTGAAAATGGTATTAAAACATGGTATTTGTTTTTCTCTTTTGTTTTGCACTTTTTTTTTTCCTTTTACTTACAACAAAATTCATTTTTGCCTACAAGAAGTATTTTGGCTGCCTCTTTCTGGGAAAAAAATATTGGCTGGCGTAAAAGCAAACAGCTTGTGGATTTGGCAAGATGATAAACACAAAGATTTCTCTTCCATTTGCAGCAGAATATTGCATTATGAGAAACATGAATAGTAATCTCACTTTTATGCACCTCAGGTTGGCTTGCTGGAGACCACTCAATTTTATTTCCAAAACCATACAAATAAAACTAAGGCAAGCAAAACAAAGTATGTTCACAGATTGGTTTTTGTTTTAAAATGTCATAGGCATATTTTTACTAAGAACACTTAGTTTTGACAGCCTCTTCTTTGTAGAATTCTCATCTGCTCTGATCATTTGATAAAGGCTAATTTTTCTAGGTTGCTTTACTTTTGTTTATTTTTTTCTTCAGAATTCTTAACCTTTTCATACTTTCAGTGTATTTTTAAATTATTGCAAAAATTCCCCTTCCTTCTCCTGTGGCTAAGCAGGAAGCCAGCAGGATACCAATACTGCTTACTCACGGAAATTAAAAGCAAAACAATAGGTAAGAAAAATAAAGAAATAGAACAAACAAGAGGCACTATCTTTTCTCTTAAAACTTAATGTGTTGTGCACTGCATATTCAGTATATTGGAGCTTAAAGTATTGAAACTTCTGCAGGAGATTTTCTGCAGAATTTGGCTCTTAGTTATTTGTTTCAGTGTCTGCAGCTGAAACATGGGGTTGAGCTACTAGTCTGTGTGTGTGCCCAAACTCCAGGGAGAAAAAGCAGTAAGTCAGCAGTGGTGGCCTTGCAGTCCAGAGTCCAAGTTAAGGGGTGATAGTTTTTGGAGAGGTATTCTGTTTATTAGCTTATTTTTGTCATATCCCTGCAGACACTGGTGTTTATGGGGCTCCCTAGGCAGGCATAGGTGATGCCAGGCTGTCTGGATATGTGTGTTCCTCCTATCCTCAGTGTGTTAGGTGTCTCACTCTTGGCAAGTCTTTCCTGAGATGCCTGGACTCCTTCTCCCAAGCAGAACTGCAGTGTGTGCCAGGAGAGCATTGTCCTTTGACTGGACCAGCACGGACAAGGGCACAAACATGTCCCCTGCTCGTGCAGTTAAAGATTACCTTAGAGAAAAAGAAAAGAGAAAAGGATGCTTCCTTCTTCTTTTCCCTTTCTTCCCGTGATGTGACCAAGTTGCCTATTTCCCCTTGAATCAAAATACACCTCATTAGGGTGGCTATTAGAAACATCTTCTAATGCAATTATTTAATTTCATTTATGTAACTGGTAACTCGCCTCTCCTTCAAAAACACTGATTCGGAATTCTCAGTCTCCTGTTTTTCTCCAATGTTGCCTATCTTTTATTCTCTTAAATTTTCATTTGTAAGTTCATATGAATGGAGACTTGTATCCAATTAAATATCTTCTCTCTAGACTTTGGGATAAACGGTCTTCTCCATTTGCCACTGACATGTGTGTGAAGAACAGCTCATAACATGATTGAACTCCATTGATTTTTCATAAAAGTTTAATAAGCTGATACAGGTCAAAAGCATTGCAAAATTTTTTATAAATTCCTGTGGTGATCTAAACAAGACAGTGGGGAGAGCAGGCATCAGATACACATTGAGTTACATGGAGGATAAATACATGCATGAATATGTGTTGAATTATGTGGAGGATAACAAGAACTTAAAACTTTTTGGTTAATTATTTTGAATATTGTGCTTCAGATTATGAGATTTATAACACTGTGTGACTCTCCTTGTTTATGTTTTGTATTTGTTTACACGTGATTTGCTCACAACTTCTTTAGTAGGAAACGGATCTTGGAAATATACTTTAATTGCTTCCCAAAAAGAAAACCTCAGATTTACACGTGAGCCCACTGAAACAATTGACTAACATTGCATAAATCCATTCAAATCAGGGGAGGTTCCAGTTGTGCTACAATTTTTAATCAAATCCGGGCAGAATTGTCTGATAAGTTCCCTGAGCTGGCTGCAGTATGAGTTAGGTCATGTTTGAAAATTGCCTGGACAAAATACGGAGCCAGGTACATCAGTTACAGATACCCTTTGGGCTTGCAATACAGAAAACACCCATGCAGAAAACCCAGTAGCTTCTCCAGGAGTTTGGGGATTGCCCCCAGGCCCCATCCTCTGCTCTGTGTTGGTCTGTGCCTGTGACAGTGGTGGGGGAAGCCTTGCATGGCCCATTGCTGCTGCTGAGCTTGTGGCCACAGGCCAGAGTCGCCATCTGAGCTCTGGCTGCGTCAGTCTCGTGTGTCATCCCTCAGGACATGAATCTTTCATGAGCAGCAAAACCTTTTTATGGCTAAACTTTGTTCCTTGAGCGTGCAGACTGCAGAGGAACAGGATGTTTATTGTGTGTACAGTGACCATTCCCACTGAAGAGTGGCTGCCTTTAGGGTGGGCACAGCTTCTTTGTGGGAATTGCCTCCTGGATCTTGGCACAGTGGTGTAGGTGTGAGTCCTGAGATGTCTAATATGTGCTGTGTTCCTCCCAAAGGCACTAAGAACAGAATTTATTACAAGTAAGGCATCATGTTTAATGTAGTCTTCAGGTCAGCATTAACAGATGAGGTCTCACAGGGTATGGTAAAATTCTTCTTATCACTAGCTGATGTTTTTGTGTCATATGTGCCATATAGATGGCTTTATGAAATGGTGTAGAATTTTCTTTAAAATTCAGAATCACAAAATACAGTTTGTTGAGAACATTAGTAAGTTTTGGCCACAGGTTTTGTGGCACAGTGCAAGTATCCTTTTAAGATAACCAAGAATGCCAACTTTCATATGGATCTAACACACTGAAAAATGAGCCTCGTGTTTCCTTGCTAGCTGGCTGGTATAAGAGGGGAGAATTCAGTGCTTGAGTCCAAAACCCTCTGGAAAGCATTTTTTATTGCTCCAATAAAGTCCTCCAGCTAGTTCAGTGTTTGCTATTGAAACCAAAGACACCTGAATATTCCTTAATATACTGGAATGTCCCAGATGGTCATTAGTAAGAACTGTGCATTTTCTGGTATGGCATACAGTTTTTAAAGGTTCCTCTCTATTATCATCTTCATTGCTGTCCTAGAGATGAAAAAGCAGGCAATTTCCTCTTTGCTTTATGCGCTGCATCAGTGCAACAGCCGTGTTCCAGCGTGATGCACTCAAAGTGTCAAGTATGAACCCGAAACTGGGGGGAGGATTCTGCAGGAGCTATAAATTCCCTGTTTTCCAGAGGTTATTTCTGCACTCACCCTTGATGTGCAGAACTTATTTCTGTGCTTGGGTTAATGTTTAGGTTTTCTTTATAGGTCCTCTTCTATTCTAAAACTAAATAGAAATCCTTCTGTTCATCTATTAAATTTGTGGGTTCTGTGTACTGTAGAATATGTTTAAGGGAGGGGGATTTTTTTTTGAATTATAGTTCTTCAAGTGAATTGGTTATTTTCTCTGTAACCTTTCCTGTCAGTGCCTTCAGAAAGGCAGTCCAGCAGTCACTTAGGTGTTTATATTTTATGGTTAGTAGATTATAATTAAAATGCATTTTCATGTAATTTTAATTTATCCAGTATTTATGTCAGGCTCGAGATCTTTGCACAGTGTCTGTTGCTCCTAAGACACAGTCATTTATCAGTCGCTCAGCATCTGATCTGTTCCTCGTTTCCCTCACACAAATGGGTCTTGAATGTGTTGCCTTTAGTTTTTATTCTGATAGAAAGTATTTATAGCAAGACTGGGACCTGCAGACAGTTAGCAGCTTTCAAAAGTCAATGAAGTGCTCTTTTTGCCAAGGTGGCTCACCGAGGAGAAAACATCTTCTGAGCTGGGGATGGACCCAGGAGGGGGGTGTGGAGGACAGGACTTGGTTGCCCACTGGTGGGTGGATGGCACAGGTCTGGACTGCCGCCTCCTGCCTGTGCTCCAGCTCTGCTCTCAGGTGGAGCTGGAAGGGTAGGATCCTCTGGGCCACCTACTCTTGTGATTTATGCTGAGTGCTGGATAGGTAGGGTACAGAAGCAGTTTATTTTCCATTTCTGTTCTGCAATGCCCAAATTACGTTGAAATGTTCATGAAAGTCACTCAGGTTGGCTAAGTTTTGCGTGTTGTGTGTCCCCCTGCCTTAGCTGTAAAAGGGGCATTACCTAGGTGAAATACCTTTTGGACCTACTGGGAAAAGAGACTGCATTTGTGTAAAACTGATTTTTTTTGTTGTTGTTTGTTTGTTTGTTTTTGGTTTGGGGTTTTCTTTCTGTTATGTGGCTGTTGATTTTAGATGTGAGAAAAGTTATTTTATGAATCCTTTTCTACCCTTTGAACATTAAACACCTTTTTACTGTTGTCTTGGTTATATTTTCTTATTAATCTCTTACTCTGCTAATGTGTTTTATTTTTTTCCTTCTCTGCAAAGACTTGTGACTTTTCAAATGCATGTGAGTAGCATTTATCCCCCTCCCTTCCAGTAATGTTTTGACTATTTATGTTTTATGCTTCTGAAAGACTCAGCACTGTGGGAAAACATAGAATGCTGTGTAGAAAATAAATCAAAGAATATTAATGGATTCAAATGAAGGGAAATGAAAATTGAATCCAGACTCATATTTGCCTGTAAATTATTAGATGAACACAAGTATAATTTAATAGAAAGTAATTTAACTGTAGCTTAGTAATGCTGTACTTTATCCTGCATGTGAATAGTAAGAAATGTGGTGTGCTAGGCAGGGAAACCAGTGTTTCTTACAGTTTGCATTAGAACCATTGGAAAACAGTAATGTAGGGAATCTTAGGGATAAATCCAGAAAAAGCAAGTCGACACTCACAGAATTCTTATTTACGTATAAATGATACCAGAGCTGCAGTTAACTCCAAATGCTCAGGAAACTTTAAACATGAATTTCGGTCAGAGGCCTTTGAGTTTTCTTCTTGTCTCTTTTTTGTCTCCTCTGCCCTCCCTGCCATGTTCCTCTTGTTTTCCACCTCCCTACTTGGCAGTTTCTGCTGCCCTTGCATTGTCTCAGCTCCGATCAGCTGCCCAGGGAGGCGGCACTAATGCCAGCACGTGGTGCTGAATTCCGCAAGGCTGTCTGAAGGTGGAGGCTCTGCAGGAGCTACTGAGTTGAGGTCTGCCAATGGCTGGGCTCTTGCCATCCTCATAGTGCCTTTATGGCCACGTGTAACCTCCACTGCCCTAAGCAGGGACGAAGGACACCCAGGGGGGCTGCAAGAGATCCCAGCACATCAGCACACACCACACAGGCTGTGGGAACAACCGCAGAGAGCTGCTGAGGAGCAGTGACCTGTGTGCCAAATGCAGCCACCTCTCACAGCAGGAGCTACAGGAGCGCTGAGAGCCTGGAGTTTATGGAAAGCGCTGGCTGTGTAGGAATAGCCCGTGTCTTCTCCAGTGTGGAGCAGGTGGGGGAAGTTCCCTGAGGATGGGCCTTGCCTCAGCCGGGGCGATGCCCATGGGAACTTCAGCCAAGTGCTTTAGAATGAAATGTATGCTTGTTTCCTGTATGGGAAGAGCTGTGCCCTGAGGAAATGGGCAGTGCTTTCCATATAGAGGGCTGCTGTCTAAGCAAACTTTTCTGGTGCAGAAAAGGAGGAGCGTGGGGCTGAGGAAAGGGAATGCAGCTGAAGGATTTGTGTATCTTACCATTGTTTTTGGCAATAATTGTCTTGGAAGTATTTTAAGTGAAATCGGTGAAAAATACATGAATAAATAATAGAAGGAAAGATTTACATTTTGGCCGTATAAATATTTTTGAACTAAGCTTTTAAGGCTTTCACCTGAGCATGTTAGGCTCTGTAGTCCCGAAGAACAACTAAGTAGCTGTCATTAATTTTTGTTTCCCTTTTACCATGTAGTTTTCATGGCTTGGCAGTGTTTGGGGCAGTCGTCTGTGAAGTGAAGGGTGCCTTTCCTCATGAAACCCCTGTGCCAAATTCCCTTCTGCCACCAGGCTCTGAGCCTGGGTGACAGGCGCTCTTGGTCTTCTGCTCTGCTGCTTCCTGTGACAATCTCAGTGTCTTGCCAGATGTATTAGGAGAGAAGGAGAAAAACTTTGTTTGTCCCTGGAAGCAGAGGCAAGCAAATACCAAAATACTGAAAGCTTGTAAGACTTTATGTGAAAGAGGGAGGTTCAGATACACCATTCAGTGTTACTGATGTGTCTGAGAGCCCCTGTCTACACTGGTTTCTGCTTTTGTTTATGCTAGAGGAGTGACGACAACAGAAGCACAGGGGCTAAAGCTGTCCTTTGTGGATGTTGCTTGGGTACAGTTATTCTGAAAGGTTTTTGAGGAAGGCACTACCTTCTTGTTTTTCTTCAGTTTATTTGTGAGGATTTTTTTTCTTTCCTCTCTTTTTTAAAAAAAAAACTTATTCTGTTTGCTTCTCATATTATAATTCCATTTTCTTCTTTCTGTCTTTATTTTGCTGAAGGTACTTTGTTTTAAATTTTTTGTACTTTCTCTTCTGTTATGTTCCAATGTGTAGGCTGGTTTTGATCTTTGAACTTTAGCAAAATACCCGTTCCCAAAGCAAGCATGCCTTCATAACCTGCTTTATTTTGTAGATACATAGACTTATTGATCAAACTGGTTTTGGTGTGGTTTTGACAATCATGCAAGTAAACAGCAAGAGCAGATCTTCATATTGTATGTGAACAGTGAAATGCAACTGGATTATATCAGAGAAATTAAAGAGTACTTTATCTGTAGCAGCATTACCTGTATTGCCCGGTGATTGCTGCACTGAATAAAGCCTCTAAATCTCATGGAAGGGCATGATACAGACATTCAGTTGAAGGGTTTTTTAAAAAGGATTTGAAACGGTTTGAAGTCCTTTCTTTTTAAGAGGTTCCCCCTCATCTTTCTATAAATAGTCTCTCTTAGTAACATAACACATAGGTCGCTAGGATGGTCTGTGTTCTGTGTCATGAAATGAGTAACTAAAAAGATTAAATTTTCATTTTGTGAAGTTTCTCTATAGGTTGCCAGGAGAGGAGAGAGATTGGTGGGTGCATAAGTGATATGATGAGTGCGCACATCACTGTTTTTGTTGATTTTTTGATACATCACTGCAAATGTGAGCACAGAGTTAAATTAGTGAAGTCTTTTTAGATTAATTCAATCCCTTTTCTGGCAATGCTTTTTTGAGTGATACTGTCTGTAAGAAACCCTTCATTTTACAGAGCCATTGCAGGTGGCTTTAAGGAGGAGCTGGTGGTTTGCAGTATTTGGGGGTGACTGCAGAGGGATGATGCCCCAGCACTCCCCTCCTCCTCAGCCATGTGTATGTACCCTGGCACAATGATCCACGCTGTGGGTTAGGATGTGTTAGGTAGTGGACTGTGAAATAGATTCTTAGCTGTATCAATATTTACGTTATGACCTTCTGTCCCTAGTGAACACTTATTTCTGAAAAATCAAAAAGAAGGAAACAAACTCCACCCCCTTCAACAACAAAAAACCCTACCCAAACTCATACGATGTAAATAAGTTGAAAACCCCACAAAACTTCTATTGAGAGCTTTCTGGCTGTTGCTGTGTTTTGGAGCAATACATTGTCCGAGATACAGCACTGCTATGATGTATTAGACTAATATATCATAAGAGTGTCATAGCTCTGATGATGTATTAATGGAATACGTTGTTAAGGTGCCATAGCTCTTATGATGCATTATTCCAAACATGGCCAACTGCGTGGGTTAGCATACAAGCAAGTGTGTGTGTCAAGTAGTGTTTCTCTACCTAAAAGTTCCCGTGCAAGAGAAGTTAGGATGACCTGAAATTCAGGAGCTTCTGAAGAGAGGGGTTGAGCTGGGTGGGACCAAAATTGAGGCTGGAACTGTGTTCTTACAAAATCTCTGAATGTACAGAAAACACGGGGAGGGAAGAGGAAATTTGCTTTACTGAAGCAATGATGAATTTTCATTCCCTTTCAAAAAGTACAGTGATTGTGCTGTATTACATGAACAAGTTCAGCATTTTTCAAAAATGTTTTGACAAGATTTTTTCAAGGTATTTTTTTTAATTTGCTATCATATTTTCTGAGAAAATTAGGTTGAATAGATTTTATGCAGATATAAACACTTCTGTTATAGCTGTTATTCATCAAATTTTTCTTGTATCTGACAGCTATTTTCTGGTTTCAAAAAAGGTAAGTTCTGGTAAGCAGCCTTTTAAGAAAGTTTGGTTTTACCGCATTTCCAGACACAGACAGCTTCGGACAAGCTTTGGAGAAGCAAACTGATAAATCCCCCTCCCCCTGAAAGTGATATCAAACTTGAACAAAAGGCATTAGAAAGCACATTAAATACTGATGATGATACTCACCTCCTTGTTCCCTAACAAAAAGACTTTATGTGTTGGGTGTGTTTATACTTACAGACTTTGTATCTTCTTGCCTTATTTAAATGCCCTGTATTGTCGTATTATGGATGTTATGGACCGCGTGTATGTCCTTGAATAGAGTCTATTTTTGCCTGGTTTTGCTGTAAATCCAGCTCACAGTTGTTCTGGTCTCGCAGTGGCACACACTTACTAAATTTGAATATTGCTATTTAATCTAATTAATCTCTTGGAGATTTTTTTTCCATTCATAGAGCTGGGTCTAAGATATGCCCATTATTGATTGCTTTTTCCCTCTGCCATGCTTAGAAAGAGAAGGATGCAGAGGTAGATGTAAAATACCACTTTTTGATGACTCTATACAGAGGAAAGCGTGGGAACATTTCCAGGTACTGAAAATCAACCTTTCCAGTATAAATTGCTCTTTTGCTCTTTATGATGAGAGGCATAAAGTATCCAGTGAAAAGGTTTCATTTTTCAGGTTTCACGGCACACAATATTTGCATAACTTTACCCACTTTTCACATCACAGTATCTTGAACGCTAGATGGCATTGGCATTGTTAGTGTAAGTGGAGAGGAGATGGAGGATACTCAAACCTTCTTCTTACAGTGGTCCCCATCTTTCTTCCTGCCATTTGAGAAACCCAATCAGACAAGAAAATCCTCAAGTTCCCAGAGTTAGGACCATACCAAGTGCTGCATTTTCAGGTAACCTTCACTGATTGCTGCATGGTCAGTGCAGAAATGACCCAACCTACGTAGCAGATTCCTGCTACTGGGTGGTTTTGCATGGTGCAGAGCTGAGATTGCACCTGCAGCAACCCCAGACATAAGCTGTGGAAGACACCATGCATGGACTAGCCAGCTACTGTGTTATGGTGCATTCACAGTGATTAGCAGACTGCATTTTGTCTTGGCTGGGCTCTTGTGGTTTTTGTGGGATTATTTTGGTTTGCTTTTGTTTGCTTGGTGTTTTTTTTTTTTTTTTTTGTTTGGGTTGGGTTGGTTTGGTTTTTTTTTTTTTTTTTTGGTGGTTGGTTGGTTGGTTGGTTTTTTTGGGGGGGGTGGTTTATTTTTGTTTGGTTTTTGTTTGGTTGGTTTTTTGTTGTTTGTTTAGTTTTTAAATTCTGATAAGCTCTGTAATAGTTACTGTGATGGTTAATTTCTTCTGATCCTGTCACCACTCTAGCCCATAAGCACAGGAAATTATTACGCTAGTGAGTATTCTAGGAATCTTTCATTAGAAGCAGCAGTTAACTAGGGATGTTAAAAGCAATCTGCACATATAGATTTGTATCTTTTTCAGGCCAGCAGAACAGTGTTTGCAGCATGAAAGCTGATATTAGAAAGTCAAGTTGCTGTCCTTTAATAGTGTGGGTATGACCTTGGCTTTGTGTTCCATTTTGTTACAGGCTTATTTATGAAAGCCTAGATGCAGAGCTTGAAGAGAATCTTGGGAAGGAGTGAAGAGTAATTTCTCTGTGTTGTTTCTTCTTCAAAGCTTGGTGTGAACTGATACCAAGTGGCTAAGTCTGGGATTAGATGATGATTCCCTGCATGATATGGGAATTTGGCATCTCCTCAGTGATGCTCTAAACCTTCTTAAAAGGTCTGTTCTGACCCAAACCATTCTGTGATGACAGAAGTTTAATTCTATTGACTGAACCTGTTTCTTTAGGGATGGCTGTGTAAAAAAGGGCTGTGAAAGCCATTTGTGCTTGGTGATATCACAGGATAAGATCTGTAGTAGACCCACAATTCCCTTCTTTTAGAAGCATGCTGTTTAAAACACCCTGGGTGGGTTCCATCCCTTAAATTTGCATTATTTGTGGAATTTACATATCCTAAGTAGTAAAGGAATTGTTTGAGAAGGAATGCTTTGTTCCTACAATATAGCAGTGTATTTTATACAAGTTGCTGTAATCTTTGATTGGGGAGTCATGTATAACCTAGAATCAGAAGCAATTATTTTCATAACAGTTTAGTGACATGTCACCAGACTTGGAGCAGATGGGTAAATGGATTCCCAGAAAACTGTGCTTTTTGTTCTGTGAATATTATCTAGTTTTTGCTGATTAAAATTAAGACAGGAGATGGCAAAATAAGGAAAGTGGTAGGGCCTGAAAAACTGAGTCAAGAAACAGTTTCATTAGGGTAGTGATAGAGAGAAGTATGAAAACAGTGCTGTCTCTCGACTGCTATTCCTTTATTAAGCAAAAAACCTTTTCAAATGCCTGTTATGGTGGTAGCTAGCTAGGGACTCAGCCCCAGGTCAGGGCTTTGTCATGCTAGTGATTAGCATACAGCTTCCTGCGAAATGGATGAAATTTAGAGGTTTGTTTTCTTTAATTAGGGTTGGGTTTTTTATACTATCATAGAGGTAGTATCAGTGATATTAGAGAGCAGTACCTTTCAGTTGTAGACATGCTGTATTTCAACTTCTCTGAACACAAAAACACACTGCTAGGGCAAAGAGATAGAAAAACTCGTTCTTAATATTCTTCCTATGTGTTGTATCAGCCAGAGCTGGAGTGAACACACTGTTCTCAGTGTTTGAAATGCACTATTTGGAAGATCTGTAAGAGCTGTGCTCTGTGGCTTTACCTTTTACAAATCATACGCCACCAGTCACATGGTCCCATGGTCAATCCAGTCCTTATGGTGTGTTTGAAATGTTAAGTGTCTCTCTGGTATGGAGGTTCCTCTCTGAGGAATCTGTGAACATGAAGCATGTGGGGACCCTCCCCAGGAGTTCTGTAGTTTGAACCTTTGGCAGAGTCAAAGAAGAAGGGAGACTTATTCCTACCTGTTGAGCTAGGAGGTCCAAAGCAGAATTTTTTGAGGGATGTATTTCCAGAATTGCCTCCTTTCTTCAAGGAAACTTGGAATTTGTGTTCCCTGTCTCCTCTCCTACAGATAAATTTAGTTACTAAATTATTGACACATTTACTTTAATGCTGTAAAATAATACATTACTTTTTACTCTGTTTTCACATGTTTAATGCTTCTAAAATGTTTGCTGTGTGGTAACTTCCTCCCATGGGGAAGGACAGCTGGGCACAGTCCTGCTCTGCTTGTTGTCCTCATTAGCTCTGGCAGGGAACAGCCAGGCAGTCTCCTGAGGGGACATTTCAAAGCAGAGGATGTGAGGCAGGGAGAAGAGTCTGATGGCCTCTGTGACTACTGCCTTGGAGATGGACCTTGGTAATGAAGCAGAAACTTTTAGGAACTTTTAAGGGATATTGTCTTGGTTTTGGAAATGGAGTGTTTCAATGCATTTGTCTGGACACGGTGCAAGGTTGCAATGGATTTGGAGAGTGAACTCTTAACAGTCAGTGGACCTCTCAGAACTTTCATCACAACAGTATGATATGGGATCCCAGCAAGTGTTGTAGCATAATTTATTGATGTCAGTGCTGGTTGTGCATGTAAATGTGATCTTTCTGAAAATGTGCATTACTAGGAACTGCCATGTGTATCTCTTTGACAAAAGAGGCTGATTTGGGTGATGCCTTGGGAAGGCTGACCTGGAACAGAGACTAGACAGAGCTAAGAGAATAAAGTAGGTACTTACTGAAAGGCCTTTAGGGTATACCTTGGACAGTGCAAGGGCCTGGCCAGGGCTACACCCAAGATGGACCCAAAATGGTCACAAAATAAATAACCAGTAACAAGGTCGCATACTTTTATAAGTTCTGCTCTATTTGCATATTGGGGTTTAATTGTCCAATTACATCTTCAGATTAGGAAGTCCCATCCTTCTTGTTCTCTCTCTTCAGCCCACCGTTGTTTATGCTTTTGGGCCTGAAAATTTGTACCCGTTGTCCTTGGTCTCAGGCTGGAAAAGGATTTGTTTTGTCCGCCTACTCTGTGAAGAGAGCTTATTAACACTTAATATGAGGCTCAGAATTATAAACCTGGGCAGCACAAATCTGAAAAACATAGAGCTAAAACTTAAGGCATCATGGGAAATTAAAATAGATTTTTTTATCTGTTAGCTTCACAAGTAAGTTCCTTGTAACTGTTACCACTGGCCCAATGAACCAAGTCCCCCCATCAACTCTTTCACTTAATGATGTCCTTTATTACAGTTCAGCAACCCAGTTGAGTAGCTGCATGGTGAACTAAGTGCTTCTGAAAGCTCAGCAGTAAAATTTTTGCTCGTCAATTGCTGTGAAAATGTTCTTCTGTGGCTTGAGTAGGCATTTTTTAGCGTGGTTTAGGAGAAATTACACACTAGCCAAACAAATCAGCATTGATGGATGGCTGTAGCCATCAACCTACAAGTAATGATCAAAGATCAGTGTGGATGAGAGAGGTTTTACAGTGTGTTGATACCACCAAAGACGTCTCTGTGGTCAGAACTTCAACAGCAGATACAAAATGAGACTCATTTGTATCCCAGTTTTTAATTTGTTTTGTTTTGTTTTGTTTTAAATAACTCCATGCAATCCTCCTCCCTCCTGGCTCTTCCTTGCTTCCTTGCAGAAAAGTGCACTCTTGTGTGGATTAGCTTATGGTGTTTCCAATTTTCAGTGTGTCAGGGAACAGAAGAACCCAAATAAACTCTGTTATGTGAATGGGCTGTGGAAATAAATTTCTGTATAAGAAAGTGAATTGACTGCCCTTAGACATTCTCAGATTCTTTGTTTGCTCTAATTGGTTTGCTTTAATTAATTACATTGCACTTCTGTTGTAATTTTCCATGGCTTCTCATTAAGCCTTGCCTTTTATCTTTTCCACTCTTACTGATCTGTGCAACAGGTGTGCTAACTACCTTTTAGCATCCTGGGTGTAAAATGAGAAAGATTTCCATCCGCAGTGTCTTGGTGGTTGTACCCATTCTACATGTGCCACGTGAGTGCTGCTTGTAAACAGCCTGAGCTGGGGTACAGAGATCCTTTGTCATTCCAGAGGTAGATGGTGCCTAGGGAATGAGGCACGGCAAAGGTCTCAAACTCAAGGGTTTTATTTCTGGGGAAATTCACATCCTTAAGATCGGTTTTGTAATGCAAGTTTCTTGGAAAAGGCCCTCCTTAGTTTTACGTTAATAAAAGATGTGTATTTGGCTTCATGTCAGAAACAGGAATTCAGAGACTTTGAAAAACCTTTGAAGACTGTTACAGCTGTAATTGGTGTGTTTTGTCTTGGGTGGAGAATTTGAAAGGTTTATTTCAAGAATATACACTCTTAAGGGCAGGAACTGTTACTCATCTGTGTTTGGAAAGCAGCACCAACACAGTCTGGATAACAATGATTCTACAGAAGGTTAAAAGAACAATTAAAGAGTGGAAATAATGACCTAAGGGAGGAACACTTAACTTAGCATGCCGACAACTGCACATCATGTGTTTGGGGAAATCTGAGGGGATAGAGAGTGAGAGAGTTGTCGGAGAGACTGATACTCTCAGAAGAAATATGTTTAAATCTCTGCTTACATTTCATAGAAATTATATCAAATAACTTGAAGAAAAATCCTTTGAAACGGAAAGAGGGAATTTGTCCTCATTTGTGTTTTCTCCCAGGAGAGCTTGCCTCATTTTTGGTTCTTTCTCTTTCCTTTCTGAGTACCTGGGGACAGGGGGAGTCTGTCAATTAAAGAGCATCTCCAAAGCCCCACTTTATTGTGTACAAGGAGATGCACACAAAAACTGCTGGGTAAATCTAGCTTCCCAAGGCCGCTCTTCCAGAGCAGTGTCCCTCCAGGGTGGATACACCAGAGGTGTCATGTCCTGACACTACTTAGCAGCTATTTTTTGTGTCTGTTGCAAGTCTGAAGCATTACTGAGACACTCATGTTTCTGGAACAGCACAGGATGTAGGTCAGCCTTGGCTGTGTCCCACAGGTGGGAGGATCAAGGCAACGCATCCTGGGCATTTTCAGGGATTACAGGTGAGTTTGTGACTGAAGAGAATTATGAATCCCTGGGCTGTGTGCTCTGGATCTCCAGAAAACAACTCTCACACAAGCTGAACTACAGACCTGCCCTTTAAATACCTCATGATTGGCAGACCTATTTTATGTATACACAATTATATATAGAAAATCATCATCATAAAAAAGAATGATAATTTTAAAATGGGAGAGAATTTTTGCTCTTTTATCAGTCTTCTTGAACGCATCAATTATGTCTGTATATGCACTTTTTTCTAAAATAGTTCTTTAAACTACAAACAAATTATCATTTTCTTCCTGGCTACATTGGTTTGTATTGTATTACTTGCAGCTTTCATGAGAAGGCATTAAACAAAGCAGAACAACTACAAAGTAACTACCAGGAAGAAAACAGGGTTTTTCTTGTGTTCTTGGCCTCGGTTTTATCACCCTGAAGTGATCACTTCCTTTCTGGAGCTTTTTTCTTGTTTTGTGTATATTATTTCAGTGTGTAGTTGGCCGCATGAAATCAACCTTCTAACAGAGCCAAAATGTAAATTAAAAAAATTTAGTGAGGAGTGAAGCTAACAGCATCAGTAAAATGATCCTTTAATAAATCAATTATAATCTAAATATCTGAAAATACCTGTTATTAAAATTCTGTTATTTTCTTCACAGCTCCTGCAGGCAAGGAACAAACAGTGATTCTGTGTTATTAATTGCTTCCAAGTATATAAATGGGGAAACACAGTTCTAGAGCTGCAGATAATCTCCCTAAATCTCCCTCCTCTCTGTGTTTCCAGGCTGGCAGCTGCTGACACCGATGTGCTGTCGCATGGGGAACACTTGGGCTGTACAGTGTTTGCTTCCAGTGCGTGCCCCTGTTGTCTCCTTGGAGTTGCTGCTTCATCCTGAGCAAAACATTACTGAGACACCATTGATGCTGCTCTGCAGGATGTTCTCAGGACTCTGGCACACCAGGTGAGGCACCAGCCAGCTTTTCTGACAGCAAGGAGAAGTGTCTTGGATGTTTCACTGCAGAAAGTACAGTGGGTTTTCTTTTTAAATTTTTTTTCTCTGCCAGATGCCCAAGGTGCAAAGCTGGGTCAAAGTTTGATAAATAGTAATTTAAAACTCCCAAAACCAAAAAACCCCAACAAAACCAAAAAAACCCAATGAAAAAGCAAATATTTGTTCCCTTTCCTCTTTTTGCCAATGGCTATTTCCTTGATTGTATTGAATATTGCTAGGCATGTTGTTAGTGAAAAAAATGTTGTCTTCAAATAATTTAATCCTAGCCCAGATGCCACTGCTCTGTTTAGATTTGTCTATTAATATTTCTGTGCAATTCTTTAATTAAAATTCTGGGATGTTTCCTCTTTCCTCTCTGAAAACAATATTTAGTAAGGACTGTAGATTGTTTAGGTCTGTGGAACTGGTCGTTGTAAGCCAAGACACAGAGGGCTGATTGGTGACCTTGTCTTGCTTTTGGCTGGAGCCTCTTCAGCTTGGTGTGACCAGGCCCAGCAGTTGCTTTCCTGTTTTGACATTGGTGGTCACTTTGCTGCTTCACACATGTAGACAATATTATGTCCTTGACTTTTCCCACTCCTTGACATATAAAAACTCTCCTGAAAATCCTGCTGTGTTGTAAAGTTTACTTATGAGTTTTGGTTTTGATACAAAGAAAAGAAAAATTAAAGTAGAAATGGGGCAGAGTGAACCCAAGTGGTACAGAAGGGTCCCATGAAGAACGAGGGCTCTCACTGGGAGGTGTGGGGAACATCAGCTGGGTTTCAACAAGTGAGCAGAGGAGGGACACTGACACAAAGAAACAACTATGAGATGTGTCCCAGCCCCACCTTCTCAGGTTCAGTACCACAGAGCCTCAGTATCTGAGGTTCTGTGTACAAGAGCATGCCAGGCCTGGGGGATTTTGCAACTGCAAATCCAGGAACTGTGGGACTCATAGGAAAGTGGTCTTAAGAAGAGTGGAACATTGCAGTGGAATACTTCAACTGAATTTGTGAATTGAAAAAACAGTTTGACACAGTTCGTTAGGCAGCTGTAGTGTTTGATTCTAAATAAAAGCATACTCCAATAATAAGCTTGTGTTTTCACAGCATGAGTTGAATGAATTGGTTAAATAAATTCAATCAATTATTCCATGTCATGGTTTTTATCTGAAATTTATATACAATGAAAAATAAACCAAAGTTTATTAAATGAAAATTAAAACCAATATGGCTTACTGTGGCAGGTCCCTAAAATGCATACATGATCATTTATTCCGGCCTTGTTAGTACTTCAACGCAATTATAATAATCCAGTGTATTTTATTTAATTTTTTTCTTTTAGATGAAAAGTGAATCAAGATTACATATTTATAAAACATAAATATCCTCGTGTCTCCTCCATGTCCATGTACTTCATTTTTTATTTTACTTTTTGAGCTATTCCTCCCCCTTGATCTCTTTTTCTCTCTACTGTAGTTTATGGACCGATCATAATAGACATTTACAATACTCTGTTTTTTACTGTTGAGTTCAAACACAGACAGTCCTCTAGACCTTCTCGTAATGTACAGTCATAGTGTGCTGCCTTGGTAAAGGAAGCAGAGCTCTTTGCAGAACTTCCCTTCTTTGATACATGTTGCTCAAGATCAAGTTGTAAAGGGCAGGACAGCTGTAGTGATGTAGTGTGAGGTATAAGCACCAGGGTATTGATGTGAAACGTCTGCCTCACTTCTGTGCTATTCTGCACCAACACTCTTCTGCTTATATGAGTGGGAGGAGAGCACTGCGAACAGGAATCGAGCTGAGCGTACGACTGAAACTCGGTGTCCCCCAGGGAGCTATGCCTCATAAAATATTTGATATAGGAACAGAAGTACTGGATGCTTTAGGAATTCCCAGGGGTGGCATGTGGGGCGTGTGCACACGTCTGTAGGCATGCCAGCAGCTACGGAATGGCTGTCAGCATTTTCTGTTGTACAAACAGGAGCTTGTTTGGGGTCCTTCCCACAAACACGCTTTATTCCCTCTGCTGCAGAGTCCCTGTTTTGCTCAGTAATTGCAACTGACAGCCTGGATTGGTGGTATCCAGCAAATGTTCAGCAGCATCAGTAGCAGGGTGATTGACGTGAGCACCGCACAGGGAGGCTCTCGCTCTGTGAACGTTCTGGTGTGCAGCAGCTTGATGAGCAGTCAGTGTTGCTGGGAGCATTCTGACATGCTGCACCTCAGCCTGAGAGGCATTTCACCCATTTACACCCTGATCCCAAGCACAGCGAGGACAAGATGTCAATGGACACAATTGTGACTCCAGTGTTTGTTTTGGCCTCTTTTATTAGCAACTAATGGTAAACTCTGCAGTCCTTGCTGAGGCAGGGCAGCAGTGGTCTAGGCCTCCATGAATACAGACAGTATCAGGAGCTTGTGCTCCACCACCTTGCTTTACCTCGAGTCTGAATTATCCCCTGGGGCACGCACAGCATGTTCACAGCAGTTAATGTAGGGCTTCGAGGAGTTAACAGTGAAATGGAAATAGCTCAGGACCTTCCTGGGGCAATGGTGAAAACTCAGCTAGTATTGCAAGTCCAAGCTTGCATGCCAGACCTCAAAACTGTCAGTAAAATAGAGAGCATTTTGTTATGTATTGGAGCAAACCCAAAGGTTTGCAAAGCGTGTTTGATGCAGAGAATCTACATCTTGTCCCACCACTGTGTGCCAGACCAGACTGTATCTATGAAGTAGCTTCTAGTGCTGCTGCCTTCTGCTGAGATCCACTGGCACCAGAGTAGACATCAGCTCTGTACTGTGGTCAGGTCCCCTTTTACCTTTATCATTTAGGAAAAGTTTTTCTGTGGACAAATTGCTCTTAGAAAAAGAATCTTTTTTCTATTCAAGTGCAACTGAATTTGCTCGACTGTCACAGATGTATTTGAGCTCATGCCAGTATCATAGTGTAATACAGCTCTAGGATCTGCCCCTAAAAGTTTATCTGCAACTTTCTTGGTTTGCTGTTAGTTTCACGCTGTTTGCCACTCCAAATTCTGACAGATGTAACTATATAGAATTTCCCTGGAAAAAAACAGCAACTCTGTAAGAGAAAGTAAAAATATTGTTAAAACTCTTACGATGCATTTAGACTATGGGCTTCAGTGTAGGGGTTAATAGAGTGTTATTCAGTATTCCAGGAAATTGTCACGATCACCAAGTATTGTACTGACTTGACCTGTGTTACATTGAACTCACTCTTTCCATGTTTCCAATAAAAACATACAGCAGATTGTTCCAGAAGCAGTGTCAAACTCAGTTAAAAATAATTCCCCTCATACTTTAAACATGTAGTGTGTATACTAAATATATTGCACCAAAATATATCTCTTGTAAGGAAAACTATCTAAAATACATCAACCCTGAAATCTCCCGAGTCTTCTGCAAAACCATGGGTTTCAGTTAGGATTCCTGAAAGTGCAAATAATCCTCATTTGTAAGCCACCAATTCCTCCGTATTTTACTCTGCTGTTGCAACACTAAACCAGCTTTGTTTCATTCAAGTGCAGGATTTGTAAATAATTAATTATAGCCCTGTTTTTTTCCCTTGAAGCATTAACATTTGTCACCTGAGAGAACAGCCCCATTTCAACTACCAGACAGTTTAGGCGAAGCGCTGGACTCAGTCTCAAACAGTAGGGTACAGCTGACGAGCTCTCTTGGACCACTTCACCTCTTGCTCTCAGAAGTGCAATCAAATGAGCCAGAGGGCAACTTTAGGAAAATATTTTTCTCTAGTAGCAGTAACATCTGTCTCCTTGGCAGCCTGCACTGGCAGTTGTGTTGGAAGCTGTGGGTTTGCCCCTGGCCCTGCCATGTATTTACATTGCTGAGAGGTTATCCTGAGCTCTGCTGGATCCTGTTACCTGATTTTCTTTTGTTCTGTCGTTTTCCCTCCCTGAAGCTTTGGCTACTTAACTCTTTATGGGTACACGTAAAGTGAAAATTACGTGTGCAGTGTGAGATGAAATGTATTAATTTGAAAGTATTGAGTGGTAAATTCCTTTCTTACTAGAGATTCAGCTTTTCTGATCTGTTTTAGCTGTACTTACTTGGTTTCAGCCTGGGCAATGTCACAATTGCTGTCTGAGCTTTTGAAGGTGCCACACTTGTGTCTTCCACTTGTACCAAATTCTCATTGGTGCTCATATTTCTCCTGCATTTTACTCTCCTCTTCTGAGTACCTGATTTTTGACCGAATCTTCATTTCCGTGGAATGATGGTATTATAAAGACAATTGTAAAGTAATCAGCACGGGCATATCAATATTTATTGAAATACTGAAAAAAAAAAAATTCCATTGGTGATGAGAAACTCTTGGCAAGAACTGACATGACAATATGTATTTCACTGATACAGTAAGAGAACTTCAACTTCAACAAGTAACTCACTGCACATTCTAAGAATTGCATGGATTTAAATCCAAGGCAGCTGCAGAACATCTGTAATACAAATAGTCAGACTTTACAGATTGTCTGTTTACAAACACAGAACAACTATAATAAACCAGCCAAAGCCAAACCTTCTGAATTTTAGTCTGCTTTTACTAATATATCCTGTAATCAATAAGGCAGTCAGAAGAAAATGCTCGGTTACAAAGTAGTTAACAATTAACGTGAACGGATTCTTTATGTGATTTATTTTGTTTTGTTTGTGTACTTTGGGCAATACGATGGGATTCTTGGAACCCCAGACATGGGCAAATATATGTTCAATTATCTGAAACCATTTCCATTAACCTAAATTGTTCCTTTCTTCTACATTCTTATTTTAATTCTTCTGTCCCGTATAAGGATAATGGTGCCTTGAATAATTAGCAATATTTTTTCAGCTTTTTCCTTAATATTCAGTGAAGCTCACTGTGGCATTTCAACAGGAAAAAAAGAGAAAATACAGAATGCAAACACTTGAATTAATGATTTGCTTTTCTTTCAAAAAGGGAAGAATACCACACTTATCTTGTTCATGTATTTCATAGCCACTGTGAATCATCCCCTGCACTTTACTGTTAATTTTGTTTGTTTGAGGGAGAACACTGGTATTTAAGTAATGCTTCTGTCTGCCCTGGGCGATGCTGAGGGGCTGTGCTTGGTTTGCTCGAGGTCTGTACGTGTGTGCTGTGGTACAAGACAGGCATGTAGGAGTTGCAGACACTTGGCTTTGCTGTGTTGGTACCCTATGCATGGATAGAATATTAGAGCTGATTAATACAGGCAATTAAAATAGTGTGCTTCGTACTAATGCAGATGTAATAACTGATGTCTTTGGTATACAATGTATGAATGGTTGGACAAAAGTGAGAGAAATGCACCTTTTCAAGTTCACATGAAACAGAAAAAGTTATAACTCACATAATTTACAATAGATTTAAATAAACTACATTTAGGATTATGAAGATTTACAGACATTTAATCAAGTGAATGATTTTAATTTGTAAAGACCCTTCTGTGTCCCTGAACTATGTTCCACTAACTTGAAGACATGCTACAGTAAACACATATATTTGGCTTCTTCATTCTGGCTATATCTTATATAAAGATGAAACCAAAGAACAATAAATTAGCATCATAATTGTCTACAGTGAAAACTATCATATACAATATAAATAAACTATTCAAAAGCCAGCAATCTTCATGAAAAAAATTAAAGTATTAGGATTTTATACAGTTTCTACAAGTGATTGTGCAGCCGATAATCTCAAAAATTAAAGTCAAAATGAAATACCCCTATTGATTTTAGTGTCTCACGACATACAGTAATTAAGTACTGGTAAAATAATTACCAATTTAAAAGAAATAATAAGGAAATCACTGCTCTGCAATTTTATCACAGTTTTTTCCCCACAGGACCTAAAGAATGTAAACACTATGTTTTTGTTAATGTTAGAGATTAATACTTTATTTTGAAATGTATGTTGATCTACAACTGTGCAGTTACCTTTAAGGGTAATGAAATAAGGCAAGACTTATAAATGTGGCAGTACATGTTAATACTGATATCTGCATTTGGACAGAGAGAGAAGTGTTTGTTCTTTTCTAATATTTGTTCTGCAGCAGACTTTGGCCTATATAGACACAGCAGTATCACTCTTCTTTCTTTGCAAAAAACAGGTGTTTTACCTAACTTTAAAAACAGGGAGTTTCATTAGATAAAGGATGTTTGAGTTGAAATTTACTTTACAAATTACTGATGATTTTAAAGATAATTTCCTAATTAGTTCCATGGCATCGTCCGATTGTACAATTCGCTTGTCACTTATTTCATCACAAAATTCTTTCAAAAATTCTTTTCGTTTTTTGATATCAGTATTTGGTGTCCTAATTTCTGTTGTCTCATCAAAGAAAGTGTTGTTTGGGATAGCTAAAATATTTCCATTTCCTTTATTTGGAAACAGCCATGAATATATGGCTGTGGGAGCCATCTTTTAGCTGCTGCCCTGGTTGTGTATGCAGTTGAATTGGCTAATTTGCTTTGGAATATTTCCTTAGCTACTTAACAGCAATCTGCTAAGAGCAGTAGAAGGGGGATACTGCCTGATAGAACGACATGAACATGTGACAAAACAAACTTCAGAACACAGTTAGGAATGCCAAGCTAACTGGATACCAGACTCTTCCTAGGGGTGGTTTGCAGGCCCGACAGGGAGGCCCAGCCTCTGAGGGTTTGGTGGCCGCAGCACACAGCAGGTGGCCTAGGCCAGCTCTCTCTTACAGCTTGTTCAATGGATGCCACATCATTTAGCACAGAAGAAGTGAGTGTTGGGTCCTTGTAAGGATGATAGAAGATGCTGTAGATGCAACTTTGCATCTGTTGTAACTGTTTTACGAGTCCTTCTATGCAGTGAAGGAATTTAGTGCACTGAAATTCCCCACCATCTTAGCTCAATAATATGGATCAGGTTTTTTTCACCTAGGTTTCTTCATGTTGGCAATCGGCAGAGTTAAATATACAAGGATCATTCTGTCCTTTTTCGTGTTGACATTGGCGATGGTATCCACTTGTTAAGTTCACTCCAGTATAACGTCCTATATAGATTCCTTTGGGGATGTGTAGCATATGATTCACAGTTTGCAATACAAATACCCTGATACATCACTTATTTACTATTAGTATTTGATTATTATACCATTTTGCAAAGTCTTAAAACCACGTTTTAATTAGTGTTGCTTGGAGCAGTTCAGAATAATTTCTTTTCCTTGAAAGCAGAAGCTCTAATGGGTATAATTTATGCTCTCTTTGCATGCAGCATCTCAATGAGAAGGTTATTACACGGCACATCCCCGTTCAGGTGTTTGTAATAGAGGTATTCTTCGGCCTGCATGCTGATGGCCCGGATTTCTGGTAGTCGCAGGAGAAGCTGCCCAAATTTGTCTGTTTGCTGTGGGTAATTACACATTGTGTAGTCCAGCAGAGCAGCATTCACTTGTTCCTGAACACCTTCCACAAGCTGGAAGTTCTCGAGATTTTTGACATCTGAATGATAATAAAAAAAAAAAGGTAACAATTCAGTTGCATTTTAATTCCTGTTTAGGAAGTCAGTGTTTCACTTAATGGATGTATTTTTTTGCCTCCTGACAAAAGCATACTTTACAAGCTGCTGAATATTCAGTGAACCCTTCTGCCAACTTTCCTGGGAAAATGATCACAAAAGAGCTTTAGTGGAGTGTCTTGTTGAAATTCTGCATATACCTCAAATCAATTAGACACCAATGGAGTCTGAGCAAGGTCAGCTCTTTTCATAGCTAACAAAAAGAAAGGTTGAGGATTCCTAAAGTAGAAGACCATAATATATTGCTAGCAAATGAGTCCCAAGAGGAAGCCCTATCTTTAACCTACTATGTTACACAATTCATATAATTCTGTATTAATTTTTCTGACCCAAGGTGAAATCTGTGTCCAGGGTATGATGTAGTTAATTCTAATAAAAAGTGACAGCGTTCTTGTTTCTGTTTGACATTTTCTAAATGATTCTGAAAGCCTTTGACTTGTCTAGCCTATGTTAATGAACCATCTGGTACACTCCAGTGACTGCCAAAATAATATTCCCTACTAGAAACTCTCTAAAATATATATTTCACTGACTAATGATCTTTATAAAATGAAATCATTGTCCTTTGGGTGGAATACTAGATAAGAATGGTGCCCTTTAACCTGCATATGGTTTCTGAAATCCAACACTGATTTTTTTTTTTTTTTTTCTGGTATTGGACCACGGGGCATTTACATCAGCACGGCAGGTACAGTTTGTTCACTCTGCCTCTGTTTGATTATCTTCTGTTCCTATACAGCAAGTTCATGCTCTGGAAATGCTGGTCAGAGATAAATGCCAGCATATTATCTCCTCATTGTTTGCTCCCCTGTGTAAATCCACTCGGACTGAATTGTCTTTTAACATGTCTGGTGAATGCAGAAGGTATTCTAAAGCTTGCAAATTAGAGATCTGCTCTAATGCAGGAAGAGGGAACTGATTAAAGTGCACTTGCTGGGAGAGCTTGTTTTGGTTGTGTTTGATCATTTTTACCACCAGTAGAGTACTTTAGCGCTTTCTTGTAGGGCTAAAGCATGGTGCTACTGGGCACAACTATACTGCTAATTCACTTTGTATAAAGACAAACTTGTTCATCTGTGGATATTCTTGGAGCCCAGGGGATGGAGAATTTGGCAGAATTTGGTTCATTGTAAATGCCAGCATTTGACTGTGGGGAAATGAGTGTTTTCTTTTGCAAAATAGGAGCATGCATTGGTCACCCGATCCATGACGAGCCTGGGAGTCTGTGTAAATTGGGTCTCTCACTGCAGCTTTTCCTAGAAGCACTTTAAACAGAGCAAATACTGTTTCCTGCACATGACTTTGTGCTGGAACATGAGGGAAATGGTTGGAGGAGGCAAACATTGTCTTTAGAGCAAGACGCTAGGAAAGATGCCATGTGTCCCAGTGGCAGCATGCATGGCCTCCAGAGCCCGAGGTGCAGGCTTTGGGCAGGAGCCCTCTGGAATGTGCTGGCTGCCTGCTGCACCTTGTGTTCCCTCTTGCGTGGGCTGGGGCCAGTGTTTCCTGCTGGGGTTGTTACAGCCTGCCTCTTTTCTGTCCCAGTTTCACTGGAAGTGAAGTGAGCGACTCCTGGATTTGTGCTGCTTGTTTGGGAACTGGGGACATAACATCCACCAGAATTTTTCTAGTTGACTTAAAGAACTTGCCAGGGATATTTAAATTGTAATGGCTGTCCAACAAGAATCATCTGAACTTTACATTATCCCAAATGAAGAGGGCTGGAAACTTCAAAGCTGTTACGCCTGGTCCCTGAGCTATTCAAACTCATTTATCCGAAGTCTTTTTGCCAGTATCTCTGGAGATCTTTGGATAATCATGTTTTCCTGTACTACACTGGACATTTTCTCTCACAAAATATAGCTGTTTATTATTTTTTGTACCTACAGAAAACTCCCAAGGTATTTTGTAGCTAGTGTAACCTGGTTTAAAAAATTGGGTGTTCTAAGCATATTTTTATAAAGTTAAGGAAGAAACAGTATCAGCTATCACAATTAATCTAAATAGGTTATTTCGGAATCATGAATGAATTGCTAGAATATAAAAACTTTCACAGAAAACAGGGACTATGCTGGATTTTAAACTGTTATACAGCAAGGTAAAATGTTTGATGATTTCAGAATCAGTATTTGGAACTTTTTTCCCTTTGTAAAAATAGCCTTAAAAGTCAGGAAGTTTTACAAACTGTTAGCTGATTCAACCCCCTTTAAATTCAAATGGCATCTTCTGTTGCTCTGTTTTGAGCCATACGGTGTTTGAGATTGTGCTGGCTTCTTGGAAAGCCAGGTTCATTACTTTTAACCCACTCTTTAAATGCTATTGCATGGATTATATATCTATTGAAAAATCCCAAGGTAAATTTTTACAGAGATTAAAAAGAAACAGAATCTGAGAATTGCAAATTTTTAATATTTTTCTATAAAAGCGGCAAATTTAATATGTGTTTTAGAGACACATATTCTTCTGGTTTTAGCTGTACAGACGCCCTACTCCAAGTCAAGAGGAGGTATAATATTTTATGTGTTATGTATTGCGCCCACAGACAGGATCAGTGGGTGCAGCAGTGCAGTGTGAGGTGCTCCTGTACACCCATCAGCTCTGTGGCCTTAGGGAGTGCAGAACTGCAGGGCGAGGTCTGCTCTGTTCTCTTTCCTTATCTCAGTGGACAGTTCCTTCAATACCACAAGTGACAACATAAGCACTGCAGCCAAGATGTAAAAACAAGTCCAGTTGATGCTAACAGTAAGCAAAAAGTAGTTCTGGACTCCTGTGCCACATTCAGCCTGGGGAAATACTTTTAATGTCTTTCCTCTAAACAAATTCTTGCTATTTGTGGTGAGGCTCAGTGCTTGTAAACAAGATGTTATTAGTTAGCCAGTGAAAATATGTAGATTTTCCATTACTTTCTATACTGAATCAGGGACAGTCCAAGTAATCATAGTTTAGGACATCACTACACAATTCAGCTGTGTATAGATCTCTTCAGGACTGCAATTACAATACTAGGGGCGTAGAGGCAACCTGATTTGGGGTGAATCTCCATGAAGTGACCGAGATCTCTGCATATGGCTTTTGATATGTGTTCTTATCTCATACACATTAACAGTGAATGTTGTAGTAAAGCAACAATCTGAACAGAGGGAAGTCAAAGGATATGTGCTGAGAGCACTGTGAAAAGCTCCACTGTCATCTCTCAAGCTCTCTTGGGATATTTATATATCGTCAAAACCAGGTTTGCTTAACCCATAATTGCAATAAAAAATATGGGGTTTTTTTGAGACAGGATCATGAACTCTAGCTCTGCTAAAGATGAGTAATAACAAAGGAAGACCTGTGACTATGAAGTTATTTCCACTAACTTCAAGTTATGCAGGTAGAACAAGAAAAGGTACAGTTTTCACTGGTGGTACTTAGTGTTAGCTGGTAGTGATACAAATGAGATTAAATAATAAATCTGGAGTTTAAGTAGATGGATTTTCTGTGGTTTGAGTTTGGTTTTGTGCTCAGTCTTTATTATGTAACTGGCTAAACAGATTTAGTTTTACAAGTATTTCCTTTGACTGTTAAGGAGTTAACTTGGTGAGACACCAAGCAATGCTGGTGTAACTGCTCAAAGGCAGTTGTGTAGGATGAGCATGAAATCTGCTGCTGATGCGTACAGCACGACACGTGCTTATGCTTTCACACAATTCCTCATTCCTCTTATTTTTTTTTAAACTTGAATGTCTCATTAATCTTTAGATTGGTTAGTAACAATTTAAAGTACACATGTTTAAGCGTAATGCAAGAAATAATTTTCTGAAGTTTAGATGGTTGTAAATTAAATGAGTAGGAGTAGGTTCCCCCCTCCCACCCACACACCCTTTAAATCCTAGCAGCTAGAAAAAGTGTTTTGTGTTGCTACAGTAAGTATCAGTCTCTTAGCTCTTCTACTTTATTCACTCAGGGACTAATTACCAACTTTTTACATGAAACAGCCTTACTGTGAGCTCACAGTGGGGCGCGCATCTTTTTCTATCCTTATTGAAAAGTAAACCCTTAGGTCTTCTGGAATATATTATATGTTTTACAAGAAATAGCAATTGCTTTTCTGTCAAACAAAGAATTTTTGTTCTCTATAGCTTACTTTTGACGATTAAGACAAAAACAGTATTATAGTGTGTCAGGATCTGCTCTGCAGTCGCAGTAAAAATCTGCCAGTATTCCCAGATATCCCCCCATTTTGATTATTTTCTACATCTGCCATAAACCCGTGCATTAAGCTGAAACTGCATACAACATTCAGCCCAAGGAGAACACTTTTGCATATTTTCTCCCAAAATGGGTCTGGTCTTTAGAGGGGAAAAATATTTAGGTTTCAGAGAGATTTTCTCCCTCTCATATTCCAAACATGAAATACTGAAAATTTGGGAATGTACTAATCTATAGAGAGTTTCTTTTGGTCTGGGAATTTTGAAAAGAAAAATGAAACAGAATGAGAGATTTAACTTTGAAAAATAGTAACTCCTTGGGAGTACTAAATATTTCCCTGAGAAAGCTGGTTACATTTTACTGCTTATGTCTTTTATTCCATGCTGTTTCTACATGAAGCGTGAAGAGGTGTGAACACAGCTCAGCTGCCTCTCTGCATTTTGCACCATTGCAAGAGCAAAATAAGATTTTGGTCCTCTCCATGGGAGAGAGGATTTCTCCCTTTCACAAGGCTGCTTCCAGTCTCATGGAAACTCCAGGCACTAGGGCTTGTTACCAGCCCAGGCCCGAGCTTCTTCCATCATTTAAGGGCTTTATTGAAACCCAATGTTTCTAACACTTGGCAGCTCTTTGGAATGGCTGACTAGCTCATAGATAAACTGTTGTATCTTCCAAACCCTGCTGAGGGTGGTTTTGGCCAGGATGGCCCTTAGACTTGCCCTCTGAGAGGTTTGCCTGGTTCTTTCCAGCCGTGCTGCGGAACTTATGAAGCCGCATCGCCTCTGCCTAGAAACATTCTGTTTAGTCAGGGAAAGTGACAATGTGCCTCCTCACATGGCTGAGGTTCTCATCAGAGGCTTTAGTGTGAGGCCAATTCCCATTTGAGCTTGGAGATGAAATATGTTTGTTCTGATGAAGGTTTTTGGCCCAAAATAGTTCAAAGAAGGGGAATAGACCAGGACTGAGGTGATGTTACCGAACCTCCTTCCATTTGAACATTTAGTACTATTTTTTCCTACTTTCTGATAGCCCTGCAAAATCTGTGTGTTGCAGGACTTCAAACACAGGTAGATTTTTGACATGTGCTAAAATTTTTTTTGAAGGCAAGTGTAGTAATGGTTGATAAAGTGCCAATCTCTGAAAATTACCCACAATTCTCCTTCATTGAAACGGAGGGCAACAGCAGCAGTTCCATATAGCACATCTGTCATGAAGGCAGATGCATGCCATTCTATAGCTAAGCCCTCTTGACAGACAAAATGCTATAATGAAGGAAGATTTATGGTAAAGATAAGCTCCTTACTGCAAAATTCCCCTCAATTTTATTACAGCAGGACTGTGCTGAATATTATTCACTTAGAAGTCATGGGAAACAATTCTTGATAGATGTTTGTTAATCAGTGATAAGCTGCATATATTTAGCACTTTCCAAACCTTGAAAAACCTCAACACTGTCAGAACAAAAAGCACTTTTCTTAAGACTCTAAAGTCCAAACTGAATGTGTAGAAAACTTTTCCTGTCTTCTGGATTCTTTTCTGGCAGTGGCTAAGCTGTCTGTAACAGTGCAACAGTTGATCTCTGACTATTTATTAGGGTCATAAAGTAATTTTCATTTTCAGTTGAACGTAACATCTGATAAAGGGCACATTGTTTTGAAAATCTCAATTAGAATGTTTCATTCATGCCCAAGTATTGGGCAAGACTGTATGTTAAAGTGAGAATAAGATACTTATGAGAACAAGCTGTATTTCTTAGTCTGGATCCTATTTCACTCCCTCAGTTTTCAATCTTGATTGACTTTTGGTTTCTTTCAGAACAACTCAGACTCAATTAAAACATTTTCATATTGCTTTATAGTGGTAGGCTTCTTTCTAATACTATATAAAATATTGAAGCCTATTTTTCTGTTCTAAAAAGATTGTAAAATGACGGATTCTTACTGAGAAGTTCCTGATGTCTGTTAAAAACCATACTTATTGATTTTGTGAGTAATTTTTTCCCACTGTTAGCTCTGCAACGGGAAGAGAGACATAGGGAAATGGGGTGGATTCCTCTCCTTGTGCAGCTGTGGAAGTAGGTTACTACATTTCAGTAGTTTCTTTTCTTACAGTCCCAGTAAAGACAAAGGGCAAAGCTTAATTTGATTTCTTGAATCTTTATGACTGGTGTAATTACTGAGTCATCACTCAGGAAAATAAAACAGCTTGACTCTCAGCAGCTCAGACTGCATTTACTCCCTTGGAAGTTAAACAAACAAAATCTCCACTCACTTCTTGTCCTGACACCCCAGGAACCAACATCCTTATTACTTGCACATGAAGCATACGTGATATGGTGGTCATTGAAACACAATAAAACAAGATCCTGCCAGGCCTCTGATGGAAGGGTTGCTCACAGATCCTGTCCCAAAGTCCACAGCCAACTACACCCTTAAATACAAAGTCCAACATTTCTTACTGCAGCTTGAGAGGGAAAAATACATCCAGGTACAGCCACAAAGCCAGGGCTGGTAGATCCACATGGCCGGGATGTGGGGAGCCAGCAGGGATGAAACTGTGGCCCAGCCCAGAAGATGTGAGGACAGACCACAGCCCCAAGCAGTGGCTCTGCTGCTGGCACATCATCTTTGCCAGGCTTAAACTCCACTACCATCTCACTTTCTTTCACTTTCTAAAGCTCCCTCCCTGCCCCGGTTCTGCCCTGCTGAAGTCCCGGCCTGCCTCTTGCCCAGTGGTCGGCAGTGAGATGTGTTGCTTGTCTCTTGCTCATCTGGGACTGAGGGCAGTCCATCCATGGTCCAGAGGTTTATTCTGTAGGTATTTTAATCCATGCTTAAGCATTCACTGATAGGATTGCGTTCCACAAAAAAGAGTAGCTGCTGCTTTCTTTGAAGACAAGACAGAGGAACAGGAATTTGGAGAGCAGTTGCTCTGTTGTGTCTTCAAGGAAATTTCTCAAACCATTGGAGTCTCTTTCCATGCCAGTGGGTGATCTCTGCTATTGCTTGCTGCAGGCTGTTCTCAGTGAAAGTATGCTTCAGTCTTCAGGATGAAGCTCTGCCAGTGCACTGGAAAAATTAACCCTATGTGATTAAGCCCAAATTTACTGCCTGCCTTTGTATGCTGGTGGAGAGGGAACCTGCGTGGGCTGATGTGGCTTTCTTGTTCCTGCTTCTAGGCTTGTTTGTGTGTTTGATCTAGTGACCGCTTAAGGTAAATGACAAATCAATGCTAGAAAAAAAGTCTCAATCCACGTTTCTCTTTTCTAGGAAGAAAGTGTGTAAGCATTGTCTTGTGGAGGCGTGGTCATATTTGTATGGGAGCGCATGTTGGTAAATTAGGGCAGAAATGATTTAGTGAAGGTCTTGCAGATAAACTGAGAAAGAAAGTGAGTCAAAACTCTTTTTTTTTCTGACCTCCTCACCTCGTCCCAAGGTCATATTATACTTTTGGGTTATAAACATTTGTCTTTGGATATTCAGTTGGAATGAGCATTGATAACAAAACTACTGTTCTAATTATCATGCTATCATCAAACTTTTATATATATATATATATATATATACACACACACACATATATATATACACACACATATATATATCTATGCTTACATGCAGGCAAATCTATAGCCAGAGCAGTAGTATCACAGTATCAAATTTCAAAGAAGCAGAAATTAGGCTTCTGATAAGTTAAAAAATTAGACTAAATAGGAAATTTATTGAACTGAGTTTCCCCAGTTAATTTCTGCAACATCATTTTAATCTTCAATAGCACACAGAGTTGTTGGTGTTTTAAGGGAATTATCTGTCAATGCCTGCAATTTGTAGGGTGTGAATAGTTTAAGATTCCATAAATATTTATGAAGTTCCTGGGAATGGTGATAGGACATCATACAAAGTCCTTGAAGTTAGGAACTGAGACAGAAAGGGTGTTATATGTAAATTGCAATAATAGTGTGGTATAGTTTTAGGAGGAACAAAAACCAATCTATTATTTAGTGAGAAGAAGCTGAATATTTAGAAAACAAGGAATGAAAATTTTTGAGATATTTGCTTTTACCTAGAGAAATTTTGCTCTGCTTCTGCCTAGACATTTGTAACTTTTCTGAATGTTTGCCTTTATTGCTCTCATGAGAAGCTTGCGCATTATCTATCCTTTCCCTTTCTATCCCTGTCTTGCTACTCAAGTACTGTTTAAAGTAGGAATAATGGAACAGATTAATCTCAGAGGTATTTCTACTGCTGCCACTGGAACTTGACCAAGGGGTGATATAATCCAAAAAGAAGAAATATAAATATTTTCTAGAAAAATATAGGATATAAATTTCTACTGAGGTTAGAACACAGAAATGCAGCTGCCACTGAAACCCTTTTGAGTATCAGGCTCTATCCTTTATAAAGCCCATCTGTCTCTGCAGAGTATAAAAAATACATGATCATAAAAAGCAGTACTCCTTAGGGGAAAAATCTCTCTGTACTAATCTTGTAGTCACTTCACAAAACAGTTTTTAATCCCAAATTTGCATTTGATTTTCAGTCAGGAACTTTTGTGGTTTTTGCAAAGTTTTCTTACTCCATTAGAATAAGATATGAGGTACAGTTTGTTCAGGTGGCAAGTCCAGACTATGAATAAACCAACGTTATCATATGAAAGAGAATTAAACAGGCAGATCCAAGTGGGGATATATTAAGCCAAATTTAAGCTCCAGTAGTTGAATTTAGCCTGTACTAGATGTCTGGTTTGCCTCAGGATATATTCAGCTTTCCAGCTAATCGACTGAGGAAAACTGCCTCAGGTATGATAAAATTTACAAGAGAGCTCAGTCGAATAGCTCTTGTTATAAGTACTAGCTTAAAGGCATTCTTCTGGTCTTTGGGATCAGAACTGTATTTGCATTTAATTATTACATTTCAAACTTTTTCAACTTGGTTAAAAATATTAGACCAGCCAGTTTGGATTATATCATTATAGTGCTTTGCAGATAATGGTTGAACTTCATAACAGGTTTTTATTACTGGGTGAATATTGTTTGGCTTTATTCTTTTGTTTAGATCCAAATTCCCAGAGGAGCAAAAATTATTATAATATATTCTCACTGAGAGAAGGAGAATTAAGCAAAGGTGTTTCAGTGATGTGCCAATCTAAGAGGTACAGCACTCTACTATGATTTTCTGTCAACATAATTGACAAATAATTCAGAGTTTTAAGCCTCTTGCACTATTTTCAGACAAGGCTTAGTGTGAGAACTAATTGTCTTTTAGTCATTGATTTAAAAAACCTGTTTTTACCCTTTTCTGAGACTTCAAGACATGGTTTTACTAGCTCTATGTGCCAATATTCGCACTAACAGTTTGGAGGTTTTTTTCACTGAACCAAGTTGCATCAGTGGAAGCTGATTCTAATTTAGAAAGAACATGAAAAAGACAATCACCTCTGCCTGTGTAACATATGAGAAGTGGAAATCAGTAACAGAACTATTTTCTTATATAATTGTGCTGAAATAACATAAAATGAAACACTTTCATTTATTTGCTCAGTACTGAAAGCACTACAGTAGAAACAAATCCAGGATGCCTGTTATCCAAACATTTGAATTTCACCATTACTAAGAGGTGGACTCTACTTTGGGCAGTTACAGTGATTTTCTATGTAAATGTAGCTGCAGACAGCTCACAAGACATTGATGGTACACTGAAGATGGTGCTTTTTTCAGTCTCCTATCAAATTAGCACTGGCAAAACCCCATGCTGGCTTAGACGAAAAGCGCCAACAAGTTTGGTAACCTCCTATACAGGAGTGTACCAGTCACCAGATCACTACCACACCTGACTGCAGCAGCCCATGAATTTAATTAAATGTGCAAAGGAGTACTGCCAGTATTGCCTTCACGGACAATAAACACAACTAAGGGAGATAATTTTCTGCTGCAGTATTTCAGAGCATATTGTTTCTGACATTTGATCTGTAGTGGAAGTTGCAAATTTTACTTTTTACTGTCCCAGATGTCTGAGCGTAGGTGTGGAAACGGTTTGGCAAATGGGATTGACAGAGGCCCAGATAGGGACACTTTTGATGCAACTACACTGCAAGTGTCAGTGGTGCCTGTAAGACACTGGAGAGGCACCCAGTGTGTGTCAGTAGAGCCTTTGGACTATTTTTCCAGAGACTTGGATGTGTTCTTCATCCTTATTCCTTAAACTTTTAAACACACAGATATGAAAGCTAAAGAAAAGCTCACCTGAAGGTCCCTCTAGCAAAATGGTTACTCATCAGTGAAACAGGGTAGGGAAGTGAGGAATAAAGTAAATACTCTTACACCTCCATTTCAAACATGCAGCTCTTAGGAGAGAGTTTTATTTTTCAGCTACCTCTGATTTCTTGACAGGAAGTCCTGGACACTCTCAGTAAGGTAGTGCCTCAGCACATTTTTAATATTTCAATTGCTCAGTAAGGAAGAGCAGCAGGAAAACTTCAGATTTGTGCTCACTGCTCAGCTGAGACTGAAATGTTTTGGTCAGATACGGATGATATGTTTCCATAGACAACACAGTCACAGGCTTAACAGGAGGAGCATGAATTACGGGGCTCCAGATCCCCACTAGCCAAGAAATTGTGCTTTCCTGTAGCCTGGGAGCCATGGCAGGCAGTGGGATATGCATTTGGCAGGATACAATTCATGTGCATTCATGTGTGCGTCCTCATGCTTTAGTTACATGGAAAGCCACAGACTTGCAAATCTAAGGTATTAAGCATCAACCACTGCATTTACAGCTGAAAGTCACCACTGTCTCAAAAGGCCAAAGTTCCCACTAACTCCTGCAGCAGAGCTGCCCAACTGCCCTGCAGGGACTCCTGCCCAGTCGCTGGGGAAATGACCTGAAACACTAAATGGTGCAGGCTTCTTCAAGGCAATGCACTCACATGCTTACCATTCTCACCTTTCTTCATTTACATTCACTAATTGGAAGTTAATTTGTTCCCAGAGGCAGGCAAATATTTTAAACCAAAAATGACACTATTTTTTCCAGACCTTGTGTTGAAAAGCAACTCAGTGCTTTTCCTAGTGCACAGACCTAGGAGTACCTCTGAGTGTGTAGTAACACCGTGCTGCCTCTTTCAGCTCTATCCTGTTTGTGTTTAACACTTTGTTGCTCTGTTCACCCATCAGCTTGCTTTGACTAATAAGATATTCTAGTTCAACAAAGATTAGCACAATTCTTACCACTTCTGTCCAACCGAGTTAAGCACAGCCCAACAATTAATTTTGGTATTAATTTCGGTATTAATTTCCTCTGTCAGCCTTATATTAAAAAAAATACACAGATAACAGTACAGAAAGTACAAATCAAGCCTGACACTTTGGGGGAAAAAAATAAAAATCACATACTGGAAAACTTGACATAAATCCAGTGGTGTCAAAAATCTTAAATATTTGTTGTTTCCAATTCAGACATTCTTCATTTAGACCAAAATAACAGACATCTGTAGTGTACCTTACTGTTGGTGACTATTTAAGAGCTAGGTGCTCTCACAGCATGGTGCTCTCTATGTGCACAGTAATGAAAGTTCACTATTGATTTTTCTGTAGCTGCTTGTAACTATTATAGTTGATACATCAATAGAAAAGGAAAGCACAATGTTTCACAGGAGGCAGAAGATCAGAGAATACATGATGCTGTGACAGTAAATCATGGCATAATCTCAAGAATTGATAGATGGTTACTGCTAACTTGAAACCCATGGCTTTCTCTGAAAAGACTAACCTATAATCGTCCAATATGTTCTAACAGACTGACTGCCCATAAGAGTGGCAAAGGACGCAACACGATGTTTCATCTCCAGAATAATGGTTTCCACAAACCAGGTTGTTGTGGTGGAATCCGTTTTGTTTGTTACCACAAAGGAGGCAGAAAGAGTGGTGGGAATGCCATTTAGACTAACAGTTACAGGTTGTAGGAAAAAGACTTTTTTTTCTTCCCCAGAAGAGGGAAAAAAAAAAAAAAAGAAAAAAAAAAAATAGGAAAAAAATTGTGCATTAATTTTTAACTTGCAAAAGTCTGCAGTTAGTTGAAAAGGAAATGCAAAAGAGCTGATTATTCTTGAGATCAAAATATTGGAGGTGTTGTGTCAAGAAAGGCAAATGCAGAGAAAATACATTTACTGTGTCTGTTTCCAGTTCTACAACATCCTGAAAGGGAGCCAAAGGTACCCTTAAGTAATGAAAGCTCTTTTAAGTGTCTGCTTCTCTCTGCTGCATTTTTGAGAGGCACAACAATCTCTGAATTTTACATTATACCTAGTGAATTTTTAACAGGAAAGTTCTTAATTGCTTTGTTCCCTCTTTATTCCCTGGCTAATCTCTGGTAGCTTCATCTATGGTTTTAATTAATTGTGAGGGTCTTTATTTCCTGTCTCAAAACAGAAAGGGAGGAAGTACTGCTGGTGAGAGGTGGCCAGCTGGAGCACAGTGTGCAGTTTGGATGACGATGCTCCCACAGTAACTCTCACAATGTTCCTCTCTGGAAGATGTTTCCATTGTGCAGCATAGTTTCCCAGCACTATTTTGGGGCATGTGAGTTTGATACCTGTCCTTTTCAACTTTGCTGGTGACTCCGTTCTCCCAAATAGGATGGTCCTAGACAAGAGGAAAGGACTTTCTCAAGCTACCATCCATCCAGCCTGCCTCAGCTAGGCTTGAAGAACATTTGTCCCGCTTAGGCTGTAGATTTTCGTTTGGTGAAAGACTGGATGGTGTAGTCTATCTTGTCCCAAGCAGTTTGCTGATCTCTGTTACAGTTTTTGATGTTGGGGAGGAAAGATGCTGTTGTTGTCTCATTCCCCATTCTGATGTTGAAATCTTTCTCTTTGCTGAGATGAGACTTTCCTTCACTCGGCAAGCAGGCACGTTATGTAATATGTTTACAATACACATCAAACTCTCCCAGGAGTGAAGATGATGTTAAATGTAAAACTTTCCTTATTATCTTTCAATAATCTTATAAAGAAGACTCTTTAACTGCCCTTAGGATGATGTGTAAATTAAATTCTTGCAAGCCTCATGGACAGTTTTGGGGTTTACTCTTTCAGTTTGTCCCATGCTAAATGGCTCTACACTGCACCAGGGCAATACTAGGAACTCTTGCTCTGAAAGGTTCACCCAGTCTTACTATCAGCATAGCCAGAACCTAAGGAATGGCAATTTTCATCCCCCACCCCTTTCCTGCCAGCAGAAATCATTTGGGATACACTCTAAGCCATCAACCTGGGAAAGAGTGTTTCTGCACAGTCCCCTTCTGTCTCCCAATTCAAGATTCCAGCTGGCCCAAGGCTGGGCCATAAAGTTTGTTTCTGAATTTTCCTTCATTGTTTCATTCCTGTTTGCTTTTGTTTCCTCCCTTTCCACTTCAGGCTTGGCTTTGATCGCAGTTCCATGGTTTCTCTTTCCTTCCTGGCCTTTTCCCTCTATTTTCTGGTCTCCTATCTCAAGCCCTCCAGTCTCTCTCTGTTCCTCTGATCCACACTACTGCTGTCCCTTGTTTTCATCAATCACTCCTGGTTCCTGATCTGTCCTGATATGCTCTTCTCTGCCACTCTTCTCTCATCCCTCCTGCAGACCTTTTTCTCACCTGTGATTTCTTTTCACTGTTCCTTTACAACGTTTCCCCTCTCTATTTTAATTCCCTTGTTCCTTCAGAGTATTTCACCTCTCTGTTTTAATTCCCTCAGAGACAGACATTGCTTCTGTGTCTCAGTCAGTGCTCCACCTTGCACAAGCAGCAATGGGGTATGAGAAAGGGAAATTTGCCCCAGTCTACAGTGCATCTGCAGTAAATGGCCACTATTAGCAATGTATAAGCTTTTGGGTAAGAGCCTCTGCAATGTGTTTTCTTAACTAGAAATACACAAGGCAGTTTTCAGTTCATATATTCTGGTTTTAAAAGTATTTAATAAGTTGTCTGTTACTACTGCAAACTTAAACTCATTCAGTGAAACATTTAAGAATATGGTCAAATTAAGACTGTAGGGTATTGTTACTGGCTCCAAGATATTCATTCACTTATCTGTTTTTTAATGTATAACCATTTATTCCCATGTTACGCTGAATACTAGACTAACAAAAGTAGTCACTGTTGTTAAAGATTTCTGCCAACAGCAGCTAAAAAGATTCTGTAATACTGTATTTCCTTTGTTACCTATATAATACATTTAAACTTGCAACTTAAACATCCAAACATGGTAAGGGATCATAAAAGTATTCCAAAAGTAGAGACACCTATAAATGTGGGTTACATGCAGGTAATTTTTCCCCCTTGCAGGAGGTGCTTAAAAGCCATCCTTACTAGTATTCTATAAACATAATAGGGAAAAAGTGCAGAGCACACTGATTGGGTTATTCTGAAATCCCCACTGTCTCCACACAAAGGCAACAGTACAGAATACAAATATTGCTTGATACCCATGTTTCTAATTACTTGCAAGATTTGTATCTAACAAATATATGACCCAATTTTCTCTCAAGCATCTAATCCTATTGTTATTTCAAAACCTTGTTAAATATGCATTTTAGAAAAAAAAGGACATGAAAAAGAAAAGTACTTGCTGAAGATGGTTAATCTTTTTTTCCATGGCTTGCAGCTGTCAGACAAGCAGACAACATAACCAAGTAATGAACAGATTGAATCAAATTCATGTCTCGAATAATGCCATTGTACTCAACAGTTACATGAGGTATGAATTTGCAGCATTCATTGCATTTAATGAAATAAAATCAGGACAAATCAGCAGCAATTATTAACTTTCCTCTACAATTTAGTGTAGTTTATTCAAAAAACTCAATCAGCCATGAAACAGAAGGGATTCCTGGAAGAATTTTATCATTCACTACTCCTACATGCAGGGCTGAGATGAATGATTAAAATTTTATTTATTAAAAAAATATTGGTTTAATTCTGAATTGTTCCTCATAACCCCAGAATTTTTATTTTACCCCTTTTATATTGCATGCTTTTTTCCCCCAAACTATTGATTGTAGATTTCATTAAGACCAATACCTGGAAGATAGACACTGTCCTACATTCTTACATACTGCCTGCACTTGTGTGCAACCTGCATCAGAGGATGGACTAAAACCTGTCAGCTCACTGAAATAGTATTCTCAGGAGCAAAACACTGTTTATCAAAGTCATCACTCTATATCATCTATAAGAAATTTAAGGGCCGATTTTTAATTATTTGGCTTTGCTATGGGTTTTGACAGGTAAGTGAAATTAATATGTCTTTGTTTATCCATAAAGAAAAAAAAAAAAAAGCCGTGGCAAAAGCCCCCTCACTTTTTTCCTGCATGTGCTAAATACACTTCTAAAATAGTCCCTCAAAAGATGAATTGTCAAAATTTTTTTGCGAAGTTTTAGACCCTGAAAATGCAGCAAGGAACTACTTTCATGCTAAGTGATTTATAAGGGAAAGGATTACATTTTCTCAAAATTTAATCAAGCTATTTTAAATCAGATCCCTTTTAAAATGGCATTTGTTATAAAATCTGTAGAGATTTCAAACAGTGGTGTTCTAATCTGCCTCTACTCTACAAAGTGTCTTTAATACCGGATTTTACCACTATTTACAAAGATAGATAACTATTGCTTTTGTTTACCAGATTGCATAGTTGAGATATTATTTTAGAGACTTCAAAGTAATGGAGTGAGAAGCAGAATTAAAGACAAAAGGGTTGATTTCTCTGTTGAGCAATGCTGCATCCGTGAAAGGAGAACGTCCCTCATGAGATTATTCTGAAATGAGGTTTTGTCCATATTCATTTGCTTTCCTTTCCCAGAGGGTTAAAGTAGAAAAGTGGAATAGCTCTTCTAGTGGCTGAGTGGAGTAGCCTGGCTGCTTTGCCTGAGATCCAGAGAAGAGCTTGATGTTCCAGGAGCAGACTGGCTGTTTAACTGTTCTGCTGGCCCTCATAATCTCTAGTAAGAAATAGATCCCTAATTTCCAAGGCAGTATGGAACACACACCACTGATGGGCTATGTCAGATTGCTGGTAACTGTTCACGTTAAAAGTTACCAAATTTGAATTTTTCAAATGCAGGAATATTTGTAAAAACTGAAATCAGAAGGCATGATAAATTTTAACTTCTTGACGATTTAGGGACAAGGAAGGACCTCTGTAATCCTCATCTTTACCTCTTTCAGTCTTCTGCTCACTGCAAGCCATATGTTTCCATCTAGCAGTTGGGCTCAGGTCTGTAACTTTTGACTGAGCTCTATCATAATAATTTAGAGAAGAGCCATCTTGACTTCAGATATAAAGAAGCTGAGACTGATTTAGAGATGATATCTTCCAAAAGACAGTGATCCTTACCTTTAAGTTTGCATATTTCTAATACAGTTTATCCCAAATTGATATTACAGAGCTAATCCCGCAAATGTATTCTCCCTGACTTCCATGGGATGTGCACAGGGCACATTGTTTAGTTGATTAAATCTTTAACAGATACCTCTGATTCCTCAGCAGATCACATCTCAGTGACCACAGCATTTCACCCTTTGGCAGTGGCAAACAGTGCTGCCAAGGTTCCCCTCCTACCTCATTGCTTCCTGGTCTTGGCAACATCCCTTTCCCCACTGCATTCACTCTCAGGGCCTTGTGGCTGTTCCTGCCTTACCTGCCATCAGTCATTCAGTGTCACAGGGTCATCTCCTACCCAGACTTGCCCGGAATGCCATCTCCTTTTCCCACCCACCACCTTTCCAGACCAAGTCCTTGTCCACTTTCTCCTTTCTGCCTCTCATGCTTAATATGCCAGATCTATGTATCCACCTGCTTCATTCTCTTTCAAACCTTTTTGTAGTGACATCTGAGGAAAGCCTGGGTTGCGTGAGCTGGGACTGTCCCTATGATCCCTGTGTTGTCTGCCAGTCCACACCTGTTCATCAGCACATCTGGAGATTGTGTACTTTAAAGGAGCATTTAAAAATGCCACCTGCCATTGAGAATTCCTCATCATAAAATTAGGAAATGTACCTATTGATAAGTTTGTCACAGTGAAAGGATCATCCTAGCTAGATGTCCCATTCCCTGTTTTTGGGTTCACTCCCAGGCACTCTGCATATGAGACAGTCATTTCAAAAAGTCTGTTTGAAATGCTGCAAAAAGCCAATCAAGAATCCAAGGGAGCAATTTTTTTGTCAGAAATTGGTATGTGGAAGAAGGTACTTAAATAAATCTCTATTTTATCTATTAGTTAGCTGTCAGCTAATAATAAATTATATTTAGTTCCTCCCTTGTTATAAATACATATTGATTAGTTTTAAGCTCTGAACTTCAGAATGAGTTATATCTGGTCATTGCTAAACTGCTCTCTTCACTAAGAAAAATATCCCCAACACCTATTATACTGCACTTAATTAAGACAAGCATCAGCTTTATGTACCTTTATTTGCTGCTGCCAAGTCTCTCTGGTATAAATATTGAGCCATCGCGTCTCTTGAATACTAATCGATCCTTCCTGAATTCCAAACGATTACATAAAGTTTAGGAAGTGTTTCTTTGCCAGTATTAGCCTCCAGTGCATACTCTGGTTGAACATTAGGGTTGAGACAGCCTGAATCGGACAGGTATCCAGTAAGTATTTTTCTAAATTCAGGTGTAATGTGGGGAAGCCTGAAAGCTGTGCCAGAGTGCTCTCCAGATCCCCTCCACTGCTGGCTTACTGGTGTTTACCTGGTGCATTGTACAGGCATCCTTGGGTAACAGAATGGATGAATCTGAGAAAACTAACAACGGTTAAAATAAAACCACTGTTATGACAGCCCAACTAAATACGTATTATAAGTAATACATCTAAAAAAAGACCTATCAAAATTTGTATATTTACAAACTCCCAAAAATAAAAACTGTGAGAGTGACCACTTTGAAGAAAGCATTAAACCCTGAGTACTGTTTGTCCCTGTGAATGAGAAGTGGACATATTTGTAATGACTTATCCATGCCTGGATAAGCTCTCCAGTAGTGACTTGCACTGGCTTGCCAAGGAAGACTGTCATGTAATACTTCTCACTTCAAATTCACAGCACCTACTTCATCTATATCTGCAATCAAGATCCACATGCATAATTTGCTAGGTCATGTCTTTATCTCTGTAGTACATTTAATTATCTATAATCCTGCATGAATGGATTCTTGTCTAATTTTCTGGTCTTCTTTCCTGTTTTCCTTTTGGTCTGGTAAAACTTCCCACCTCACTAATTCCTTAATTTCATTCTCCTATATTTGTTTGTGTGCTCTTAACTATCATAATTAGTACAAAAATTTAGTCCGCGTTCTCTGTTACATTACCTCCAGCTGATCCTTATACTCTTATTTTCCTGTCTGCATACATATGATATTAAACCCTCAACAAAAGTTATGGAAGTGAAAGTATTGACAGCCTCATGTTTCATCATAGTTTACTGCTGCATTTTTAAAATCTTTTCAGTGAATTTAGACTGCAAGCTCCTTGAGGCAGGGATTTTGCTAGTCTGTAAATCTGATAGAACAGTGACTAGAACAACGATGTTACACAATAGATGCAATAACTATTTTTTTCAGTTGCAGATTGTTGTGTAACTGCATTGATGTGAGTTACTGCACCAGGTGAAACGGAGCACAGGCACGCTTTGAGCTGCTGCTCCCTGAGTGCGTGTTTGAAGGGAACACCTTCTAGTCTTCTGAGTGCTGGGGGTAGAACCTGCACTGAATATGCTTAATTTCAGCCTTTTTCATCTGCATTAGCATTTTAACAGGCACATTTATTTCCCATATGAGCAAATGGTGGGGCCTAGGACTTCAAATACCCCCTCCCATCTCAGCTCTGACACTTCACAGAGACTAAAAGCAAGGAAAGATTTTTCTTCTCCTTTTCTAATATTCCTCTTGCTAATATTCTTCTCATTTTATGAGAAATGAGAATTGAGTGTTGCAGATCTAGATGAATTTCTGTGGAATTTTCTGCTTAGTAAGATTGCAGTTTGTTTAAAAAACTGAGTTCTTCTTTGCTACTTTTTTTTATATTGCTTAACCAAGAGCTCGTTGTTTGATGCCCACTACGATTAAATGTTTATTATTTTTACTGGACCCTCTTGTCTCGTGTTAAGTGGGATGTGAGATCAGTAGTGGCCCTGCAATTATTTGTCAATTGTATTGATAAAGCCTTCATTTCTCAGATGAAGTACATTTGTCTGTGTCCTGACACTGATAAGGGAGCAGTACCAGTCAGCTGCTGCCCAGTCCAGCATTTAACTCTACAGCTGGACAAGTACCTGGACATGGCTCAAACGATGTCTAACCTTTTCCTGCTCCGGTGGGAGTTTGAAAAATCATCCTTGCTGAGTTCACACAACAAAAACTAGCAGGACAAATGGGAAGTTTTTGTAAAGAGAAAACAAAGACTGATTTCAGGTTAAATGACCAGTCCATAAAGCTACTGTATGGTAAAATGAAGATGACAGAAAGTATCCCATTTAAGGCACTCATTTGGTTCTTCAAGCATCATTTAAGTTTAGTCATTTGTCAAATTTAATTGATGAAAATTTCTGTGGAATTTTGTTTTGTGACAGGAAGCAAATTTTGACACTAATAAAAAAAGAGTGGAGTTCTCTTGGCTTTAGTGAGGTCAAAATTGCCTCTCTCAGTGAAGCATATGAATCTATTTCAGCCCCAGAATTAGAAAATTCAACAGCATATGTGGGGTGATTTGTTTGCTTTTGTTTATTTGTTTTATTTCTAATTCTGATTTATGACAAGGAGAGAAAGGAGTTTCCGAACTAATGTCAAATGTGGTAATGAAAATGCAAAGAGCTTGATAAACTGACACATTTTCTATCTCTAATGTTTCTTGATTCAAGCCAGCAGTTATTAAAGACAAATTATTTGTTGTTTAGTTTTTGGCCTACTTTTTGATAATGTGTACTGTGGCCTGTACTGGTTATGTGCTATAGAAAAATTAGGTGTATTTTTACTGTGGGATTAGGATAAAGAATTCACATTATCCTCAATTAAGCCAACTTTTAGAAAGCCAGAGGTATTTATTGTATGTGGTGGTAAAACTGATGAACAGTTACGGAAGTGTGTGATCAGCGCTTTTCTCAAGTGTTCTCATTCCATGTGTTGGACATGAGCTCATCGAGCAGTGTTAAAAGTAGGTTTAACACTCAAGTCAGTCAAAGGTTTCTTTATTCTTTCCCATTTTTGCAATTTGTGCCTGGCCACTAACTTTCCATCAATGGTGTGACTACAGTTGCTGCATTATCATGTCCATTTGGGTTCTTCATTGGAGGAAACCAGTCAAATGCAACTAAGAAGTTAAGAAATCCATACTTGCATATCTCTTGAGCTGCTAGGAGTTTTTTTATCCACCTATTTTTAGATCGGAAGGAAAATTGGCTGACATACCAGAGGTAAATTGTGGCTTGGCATATTGATTATCTTCACTCCCTAAGGTGGAATTAAGGGAAGAATATCTCTATATGTGAAATCACAGAAGGGATGCCCCAGAAAAGTCATGTTTTGGGGTTTGCTAATATAATGTAAACATCAATCAAAGAAGGGTTGGCAAGGGGAGCTGCAGTGGAAGACTTCTACGTACAGAGAAGTAAGAGCTACCTACCTGTGAAGACGTTTGCTTTTTACGACTGAGAGAGGGAACTCAAAAATTATGCAGCTCTACATATTTAAATATTCTATAGCACTGAACTAAAGAGAAATCACACTTAAGAGACTGTTTCCTGAACTATTCTGGCTTACTGAATAGTTGTTGAGTCAACTGTACCATTATGTCGTTGGCAGTATTGGCCAGAGGGTCCCAGGAGGAGCAGGTGGCCCTGGAGAAGGGAGCTGAACTCCTGTGCCTGGGGTCCCAGCCACCGCGGTGGGGCCGTGCAGCCTGACTGCAGGAGGAGTTGTGCACTGCCAGCCACGACAGCTGCACTTAATATGTATCTGGCTAAGCCTCAGCAGCATCTTCTTTAATGCTGCGAAAAATCAAAAGGATTTTCCTGTATAAACCCTTTGGAACTCCTCATGAGTGGATAACCAACAATTACCATTTTCATTTAAAACCTAGCAAGCAAAACTGATATAATTTAATTCTGTTTTGAAAAAAATCTTCTGAGTGCTTTGGGTTTTGAACATGGTTTTACTGTTAGTTTACTAAGATAATCACTTCTGAAATGTTAAGAAAAAAGGCAGAGACCAAATTCTTTGCCCTAAAGGAGATTGCTGTCTTGTGGAGAGAGAGACAGGATGGTACAGCCATGAATAACAAACAGCTTTACAAGGCAGTCTCATATCTGTACAGTTATTAAAAAACAAACAACTTCTTCTCAATAAATTAATTCTGGGATTATTGACTTCATATTGCCTTTGAGAGGCTTTATAACAGATTTAGTTTTCAATCAAACACTGGACTAAAGAGCAATAGTAAAAGGTTTCATTGGATTGGTTAACACTCATATAAACATCCTCAGAAATGTAAAAAGACTATGTCTGGAAGCACTTTTTTTCCATTAAACTTTACAGGGCCAGGTTGTCAACAGCTGAGGTTTCTGAATTTTTATTTTTTTAAATTTATTTTTATTAAGTGATACATTACTGGCATAAGGACCAGTTTTCTGTAGAGATGCCTAAGAGATGTAGATACGTGCTAAATGCACCTAGATACTCAGGTACAATAATTGCTCCCAGTTATTTATGTAGAATTTGATGCTTAGCTAGTTCTGACAGCCCTGCTGAATGCCTACCAGCATTGTTAGACACTTCAATGTCTTCTAAACCTGACTTGCTCTCAGGCTGTGAGGTGTCTTATTAATTTCAGCTACATGATTTATTTGTTCTTTTGGGCACAAACTTAAGTGCTTAGCTGGAAAAGGTATCTGTGTATTCCATTTCCATCTTGTCATCATTCTCGTTAAATATTTGCCTCTGTCCTGTGGGTCAAGTGGTAACATCTTTACAGTTTACTCTTTGTATTGTAACATCTAGCTCTGACTATTAGCAAATGGAATCCTACAATATACTAAATACTGAACTAATTTATTTCAAAGGTGTCAGACCTGTCTTAGCTACATCACTTTTCCATGAAAGTGATGAGACTGCAAGGCTCCTATTAGCAGCAAAATGAGCTCATTCTATAGTAGCATAAATGAGAGAAAAACTGAGTGACCCAGCTTGGTACAGGTTTGCAGGTTATTTCTGCCCAAGTGCTTCAGAAGCTGAGCACAGTACCTGGCAGAGTTAGAAGACCTAGAGGTGTGAGAATGATTCCTAAATCAGTGCAGAGTACCAAAACAGCTGATGAAAATAATGAAATAAAAAGCCACCTAAATGTGAGAATTTCCCAAATGCACTTCAGTTCTTCAGCTAATTTAAAATGTTTCTGAACTGACATGAATTCTCTAAATATTTTATCAGAAGAAAGCTACAGGCGTTATTTGTGCCACTGTATAATGACTGAAAACCCTACTTATTAGGAATTAGGAAATATGAATTCTTGTTATCTATCAGATTAATTCATAAAACATAATTTCTGCAACAGATGGTTTGCTTTCGCTTCTCTGAATCTAAGATATTCAAGCAATGAAGCCCTGAATACAAAATGTTAATAGTTACCAAGGAAATCCATCATCTCTTCCTAGGATTCAAAATGGACATACCTCAAAATGATCCATTCTGTTAGCATCATTCTAATTTCATTCGAATTATTAAAATAATTCTGTTCTATCTTCTGCATGTTCTGTCCCCTCTACCTCTGAAGTATTGGTCTTTTATGTTTCCTGCATTTGAAGGGAGCTTTACCTAAATTTTCCCGAGCGGGTTCAAAATCTGTAGCACTTAGAAGGGACATATTTAAGACTGAAACTGAGATCCACAGTGTGATCAAAAGTGTCTCTTTTAGTCTACTTGCAATTGTATTATGATAATTTATTTTTGGAACTTTATTCCTTTACAGATTTTTTTTTTAACTGAAAATGAAAGGAAAGCATTACTAAATATCACCACTGGTGATATCTTTCATTGCGTCCTTGGCTCACCTGCTCACTCTCTTTGTAGACAAAAACACCTTTTCAGTAAAACAGGAGGTTTTGCTATGGAGGTATGGCTGGGTCTGACCTTATTTATGTTTTTAAGTCTCTCCTTTCAACTGTCTGTCAGAAAAAAAACATTCACTTGGGCCAAGTTCATTTAGACCAGCTTTACAACAAAGTGCAAACCTGAAAGAGAGGACAGGCAGAAAAATCTCCTTCCTTGAAGTCAATAGGAATCCATCTCCCTAAGATCTTTTTTATTCTTGGCACCAGTGATTTTTCTCAACTGATTTATTGGATGGCACTGGTTTAACTAATTTGTCTTGCATAGGTATCTTTCTCATTCTGTCCTCTCCACTAGTACAAAACAATCTTCCCTTTAGAGGTCTAGCCAGATCTGTCCTAAGGCTATTATCATTAATTTGCACTTTAGGAGTTCCTTTCACTTTTAAAAAACTACGAGATATATTCCTGATTTATGGGTTACAGTGTGACAGCCATCATATTCAAAGAAGATTGTTTATACTTACCACAGACACCTTTGAATAAGAGGGAAATTTCAACCATATCCCCACTGCATGTGCTTTACATAACTGTATTCAATATTGTAGAAGAACATGGCAATCTGTATTTCCCACTGTTCTCTAGGATGTCTAATAGAATTTTATCCTTGTTCTGGAAAATTTGGTATTCACATACCAAAATACAGAAAGTTTATAATACTCCATTAAATTCTGTAGGTTGTAGGAGTCATTTCCTTGGAAACACACTTTTAATCCTTATACATAATTTCACTGCAACTGATAATTGAAAAATTATCCTCAGATTACTGTGAACCTCATTAAACATATTTCAAAATCATGTGTTTCACGAAAAATTGAAGAAAGAAACAAAATATTTTCAATGTTTTTAGAAAAAACAATAAGTACGAAGATTAGACTGTACCTACCTAAACTAAACAGCACCAGGAATTTGAGACAGACAAATTCTCGTAGGTCAAACTGCAGCGAACGAAGCTTTGCTACCAGTTCTTGTGCATGGCTCATAAGATTGTTGAGGGTGGCTCCAGCTTGGGATACTATTACGGAATAATCCACCTGTAAAAGAGAATTGTATTCCTGTCTGGTTGTCACACCCACACTTTAGGGTGTTCCAAGCAATAATATGCAACCAGGATACTCCTGGATATGGAAATCAGTCTTAATTTAATGATGTTATCAAATCAAGATGATTTTACATATAAACCAATTTTAACCCAATGGTATATATTTAAAATAATGTTAAACCGTATATCTTAATGGTACGTGACATTACTGTGAGTGCTGGTTTGTCTCTATTAGCTTTTTTAGAAGCTTTAAATACGAGAGCTGCTTATGGCACTGGTAGCTGTCCACATCTCAGTTTGTTTTGTTCATTTGGTGTCTCCTGTTCTCATTGCAGTCGTATGATCCTGTGAAGAGCGACTGATGGAGCGAGCTTTGTGCCTACCCTGGCTGTATTGCTCCAGGGGGACACAACAATATACAAGGGAAACAGGCCTGTGTCCAGAACTTGGCCAGAAACATCTATTCAGGCCCAGAAATGTCGGTGTATTCCCACAGGAAACAGAGGTATTGTGTGGGTGGTTGCTGTTCTCCTCAGCTACACAAAATCCCTGTATTTGTTGGGGTTGATTGGAACTCCCTTGTTGTGACAAGTGCTGCCCTGCAGGGGAAGGAGGGCTGGCAGGTGTGCGACAGCCCAGCCGCCCTCGAGTTGTCCCCAGCAGTGACCGCAGTGCACGCAGCTCCTTCCCCTGGGCTAGGGAGGCAAGAGGAGCTGCTCTGGGGTCTGCTGCCCTGCTCATGCTGCCCCTTGTTCTCGGGACAGGCTGACCTGCCTGGGAGCTTTCCTTGTATGCAGAGATCCAAGGGAAAGCTGGAGGTAACACACTTATTAAAAAAGGGAATATTCACAAGCACAGAGTACTTAAGGCCCTCTAATTGCTGACTCACCCTTGGGTGATCCTTGAACCTTGGGCAAGCTCCCCAAGCCCAGCATGCTGAAACGGTTGTGGCTGATGCCAGTCCCACTGCAGGGATGTTTCCATGCAGTAGGCTGCCCCAGCCCCTGCTGCTCTGCAGGTGTCACTTTGGCACGGCACGGTGACCAGTGGGGAAGGGCACAGCCTGTGGGAATGCTGTGATGGAAAGGTGGGCTGGCTCCAGGACAGGGCAGTGGCTTGGTGGGGAGCAGGGTGTAAGTGCTGTGTCAGAACTGGGGGGACCCAGGCAGCAGCTTCAGCTTCAATGCTCAGCTCACTTCTCATCAGAGCGCTCCCATCCCCTGCAAGTGCCACTGCCCCATGGAAATGGCCTGGTGTGCTGCCTGCTCCCCAAAGAGCCACTCCTGGCCAACTGCCTGGGACCTAAATGGGTCAGTGACACATTTTCCAAATGCTCTAGTATTTCTAGTATATAGAAATGTAGTATTTCTATAGTATATCTAGTATGCTGTCTTGTAGGAGCCTCCAGAACAACAGCGAAATTGCTAATCATACTTCCTCTAAATGAAGTCTGGCTGTAAATGAACACTAAACACAATGGTAAGTGCTTGCTTTGGGTTAGTCATTTGTTTAATGGTACCAGTGCTTTTAGCCCATCTCTAAGATTTCCCATATTAAATAGTTGATAAAGAATGGAGAGGTTTCACCACAAAAAACAAACCAATGGTGCAAAATTTTGTTTTTCCAGGCTCTGATCCCTTAAAATCTGGGTTTTTTTTAAAAAAAAAAGTTAAGGAACATGTATTTTGTTTTTTTAAAAAAAGTTCTTTTATTTTAAAGCTACTGAATTGATTTTGCTCAAGTATAAACAGCAGTGAAACAAGAAAAAAATAAAGCTCTTGAAATACTTTTAACCTGACAAAAATTCAGCAAGGAAAGATAGAAAGATGACTGAAAGAAACTAAAATTATCTTTTCCTGGTAAAGATCTTAATATAATCAATAAGCTACTGACTTTTAATAAGAAATTTCATTTGTATATACTCTTATTGCTCCTTATGAACTGACTAGAGGCAACTGCACACAAAAAATGAAGTTACACTTTTTGAATCGAGTTTAAGGATAACAACACTGCGGTGTAGGAGCAGTTAGAGTTGAGTTCATGCTTCAGTTAAATCAATGGATTATGCTGAAGTATCCTGTGAGATAGGTTTTATTGCTCTCTTTTACACCTGGGGAAACTTGAAGTAGTGACATTAAATTGCTTACTCAGGGCCAAAGAAGTCTGTGGCAAAACTATGATCTGATCTTTGGAAACCCCAGCTTATCCATCTTTCAAAAACTACTTTCTAGTTCATCTCTTATTTATCACTCTTTCTATAGATTCATTTAGGCATTTTTCTTTATGTATATAAACTTATATAAATAGTAAGGAAAAACAAAGTAAAATACCTCAAATAATTTTCACTCAAAGTTCAGTTTTATGTAGTGACATGGTTCAACTACTTTCTATTGAGAAACTGGTCACATATAAGTATGAAATTTCACAACTTAATTCCCCTTTTGTAATTGTTAAGAGGGGGGGGAAAAAGCTCAAAATCCCTTACTGAGCGTCCAATTTGTGGGGAAAATATGCTACTCACTTCATACTAAGAAGTTAAGATGTCTGAATGTCAAGAATATCAGTGGCCTTAGTGCAGCGATTATGCCATAATGGAAAAACCCAGTAGATGCCTGGATTTCCCAGCATCCCTCTACTGGAGAGCTCTCAGGCAACCTGCTCCTCTTTCAGGTGCATTTAATATTTGCAGCACCAGCAAATTTGTCTGGGAGGCAAGTCCTCATCTGCCACTCACCAGGAGCAGGCTGTATTAAATTTTTATATTTATTGACATTTCATTACCATAATTGACTGCAGTTGGTTCTCTAGTAGAAGGCACGGGGCTGCCTCCTAAGCAGGAGAATTGGTCCCTTGAGTAGGATTTGCAATTAAAAACAACGCAGAATGGATTTTTTTTTTAATTGTGTAAATATGATGAGTTGAATTTTCAGCTTTAACTAGAGAATAGTAGGTGTGCAGAAGGCTTTTTTCAAGAGTGAGCAAAATTATGAGTCAGTGGAAAGACGACCCCCAAAGGTGTCAATCAGTTTATACAAAAGCAACTGTGCATGAAAAAGCCTCAGTTAATGTCTATTCTGAAAATGTGGTCACATTAAGGACTACACTGTTCTGCCTGCTTGGTCCTTTATGCAGAAACTGATACTAAAATGTGTATTAATTCTTTTACCTTCCAGTTCATTATTAAAAGGACTTTTAAAAGACATAGATTAAACCAGCTTGGATTTTGTGCAAAATGCTTAATTTCATAGTGGAGTCTTAGCACTTACTTTATATGGTACATTTTACTTCATATTGTATATTGATGTAAATATTCTTGCATCCCAATTAATACTACATTTCACATTGATTTTGATGTTGAGGATATTGTCTGGCATTTTTGAAAACAGCCGCTTTGTCAAAGCTTCCACATGATCTAATTTGGAAGTAAAACAATGGGTTGAAGTTATGGCTGCACAAACAGAAGTGTGGATTCCTCCTGTACCCGGGGCTAAATAAATGCTGTGGCTGAAGGCCAAAAATAAAGGGAGCACCTGTGTTATTTTGTTTTGCAAATGGTGTTTCATGGTAATTAAAGATTTTTGAAGTCAAATTCCTGGTTTTACTGGGCTCAGACGGTAATTTTTCTGGTGGAATCAGGTGCTGGCTTCTGGTATGAACTCTTCTCTATGCTCACAGAACAGTCTAACATTTAATGGTGAAATTAAGTTCCCTTTTTCTTCTAAAATTAAGGACTATTTGATTTCCAGAATATGACTGTGGTATCATGGGGAAATACTGTGTGGCACTGCACCATCCCTTTCAATGCTTCCACAAGCTTGAAATAGTCTCCAGAATATGATTAGAGTGATTTTACTTGTTGATGGTGTTGCCAGGTACTGACTATCCCTGAATGCCATTCCTTGCAGCCAGACAGGAATTGCACAAGTAAGGAATAAAGCCCCTGCTGTGACTCTATTCAGTACAATCTAGTTCAATGTAATTATTTCATTAAAAACAGCATTTCTGTTAAATTTCTAAGCAAATAAACACAGAAAACGCTTTGACAAGGCGCCTACCTACAAAAATTGAGGAGGTTTCAGAATGGAGAAAACCCACAGATATGCTTGTATCTGCTGGTTATCAGGTTTGGATATATTAATTAAAATTGTGTTGACTTAAGCAGCATAAGATGCTTGTCATTTTAATGTGAGACACAATAATAGAAGATAATGAATTAAGTTGCCAGTGGCCCTTTCCCATAGGATGATGTTATGGTGCTTGATAATTAACTATAATATGCAAATATTAACACTCCAAAGTACTGCAGAGTACAATAGAATATCCATGTCTTTATCAAAGTATTACAATGCACTTTTGTGGTGGTGATGAGATAATACAAAATCACTGCTGAGTTTGATATTCAGTAGAGTTCATCAGAAGGCAGAGAATCACTGGAAAAACTGGAACCATGTAAAATCATTCCCCCTTAAGACCCTCTTATTTTACATGAATTTCTGCTCTGCTGTTTTAAATCCTTTCCCACCAATGAGTAGTCAAGGCTGGATGTGCTCACCTTGGATCACTATCACTACTCCAGCAGGCAGTTGCGACAGACTCATGTGGTGCTTTCTTCATATCGAGTTTCTGATCAACTTGTCTTTCATGCTGGGCAAATCAGCTATGGGATTTTACATGAGTTTAAGCTGATAGATTAGTTCACTAGCAGGGGACTGGTTTGGAGGACTAACAGGCTTGAAGAAATGCTGCCATACTCCAGGCAGGTAACTTTTGTTTTCTTTATGGGAGCCATGTGTATGAAATACAAATGTGTTTCCCATGAAGCATGTAGGAAATGGAAGAGTTCTGGTGTGCAAGGATTCATGTCGGGTGCCCTGTCCATGAACTTTTACTGGAACTGGGATTTTAGACTTAAAAGCATAGTGCTATGATGGTTTCATGGCAACACAGCAAAGCACATGTGAATTGGGATCAGATTGTTCATAGGTATGTCCATAGCTACTTGAAGGCTCAAAATATGTAACAAATACTTGGACAAACCTGAATCCAGGGCACTTCATGGTTATAAGTGAATTTTGATGCATTTTACCCAGTTTAACTGAGCACATCTAGTTCATCTCCAAGGAATGGCCAGCATGATATCTTCATATCTTCATAAGGCATG